>NC_044504.1:33345840-33680840 GCF_902362185.1 Chanos chanos | reverse complement strand
GCCAGTGGACAGAGACAGACGGAGAAGTAGAAAGAAAGAGATACGAATACGAATAAGAACAGAGCTTTTCAAAATCTATCTTTTCTGAGATGTATGTATGTGTGTTTGGTTGTGTGTGTGTGTCTGTGTCTGTGTGTATCTGTATGTCTGTGTGTTGCATAACTGGCCGTCATACTTTTGGCATTAGCTACTGACAGCATTCTATCCCTGATTCTGTCCTATCACACAGTCAGATCTGTTCCCGTGACAACTCCCCTACTGTTTGAGCAGAGAACACACAACCTTTTCAGCAGACTGCTTCCTGTTCTCACACACAGACACACCCACACACACACCCACACACACACACACACACACACTCAATCACAGCTATAGTCTATGTGGCAGTTAACTATTTTTAGACTCATTTATTACGATACAAACATTCTTACACTGACTCATTTCATTCCTAAACTTACAAGTGCTCTCTCCTCATAGCTCACAGTCATTTCTCTCTCATGATGTTGTTGGCTCCAACCTTAAAGACTGTTCACAAGTCTGCAAACACTTGATAACATCTTCTGTCCCGTTGTTCTAGTATAGAGCCTGTGCCCAGAGGCCTTCGGTGTCACCGCAGCTCTGTATGTTATTGTAAATACACAGTCTAACGTATCTGTTGTTACGTGAACAATGAGCAAGCTCGTTACATCATTTGTACTCAGCCAGGGACCTTGTTTTGCACTTTTAAGAGAACACGTTGACTTGTTCTATTATATAAAATTCAGCATTCGGATCAGTGTCTGTTCAGTGCGTCCTGCTCAGTCATCCAGAGACAGACTGTGTAAATGTTGCTGGTATCATAACCTTATTTCTCACTCTCCGCTGCTATCTTTTGAAAGCATACGAGGGGGTGGTTTGGTTTTTGTTTTTGTCCTGAGAGCTCCTAAATTCCTCTTTGAACCCTCTAAACACACCAAGCTAGCTATTATTTTCTGAGATAATGTTTTTTTTTTTGCCACAGCGTGGCAATGGTCTGTTTTAATATCAGTTCTTGTATTTTCACCATTAAACCCTTCCTCAAGTTTTTATATCGGCACAACTGTCAATAAAGTCAAGGGACAACATACTCTCAAAATTCAAAAAATCTTCTTCCACAGAAAAATTCAGAGTAAGGCTACAGAAGGGTTTTTTTTTTTAACTGGTGAACACTCCAACAGAGTAGACCTTGTGCTTGTGGTTGACAATACGACATGAATCGTCTCCAAATCGTTGATGATAATCTCCGATACCATGGTTCTGTTACCTGAGACGGCAGTAGTAATCTAACAGAACCGCACACAAAGGCGGAGTTTGAATAGAGAGATTGTTTACCAACTGCATACAATTCACCACATGGCTGTGCATCATAAAAGAAAGAACATCAGTAGGAACAGAGACTTTTAGAGGCAGAGAATGAAGGAGTGGGTGACGTAGCTGGCCTCATTCCCAGCGATTTTGCAGGTTATGTTTACATACCTCCAAAACTGCCTCCCTTTTCCCGCTAAACTCCCTCTGTCACGCTCACCTTTTCTATCCATCTCTGTCTTTCTGTTTTCTGCTTTTTTCCTCTCACACATTCCTGCCAACATCTTAGCTAAAGATAATCCCTAAGTTGTTTATTCTTGTAAAAGGGGTACTGAAGCCAAAATAATTCAAATGTTCTGCGTTTGTTTGATCGTCAGTAAAACAGATGCTTGCAACTTCTGGTGACCAGTGTTCTCACTGATTAATTGACTCTGGGTTTCCTTGCTTTGCTAAAAGTACAGGCACTGCAACACAAAGTAATTATATCATTTTTAGGGTACAGCTTTGTGTGACTTTAGACAGGAGAAGTCCTTTGAACATATCTCTTAAATATGTTTGAGCTGTGACCTTTAACCTTTGGTTTATCCTCTGCCCTTAGGACATGACCCACTCTTGGCCTTCTCAGCAGCCCCCTGGAGAAGGACAGACAGAGCTTTTCCTCACGTCTGGTTCTAAGGTACTTACAGCAGTGAGACAGATGGTCGCTCCCGCTGAGAGTGTTTCACTATCAGAAAGGAAGTGACTAAAAACACGCTCTGTACAGAAACCTATGTGAGGAATGATTTATAACACTGATAGGTTGTCTCCGTTGCAGGACGTGAAACAGCATAGCAGTTTAGCATCCCAGCACAAGCAGGGTGAGAGAGCAGCAAACTGGCTTATGTATGATTGGATCATATGTTTTTAGACTCTGTGTGTGTGTGTGTGTATGTGTGTGTTAGGTCATTTGTGTGTGTCTGCGCCATGTTTGTGCATGTCTGAAGAAGTCAATGTGGGAGACTACGAAGGGTGACATTTTTGTTTTAATTTGTCTAGTGATAATTATATGAGTATGTTGTGACAGCACTGGATAAATTTCTACTGCAATCTCTCTCTCTCTTTCTCTCTCTCTCTTTCTCTCTCTCTCTCTCTGACTTTTTTCCTCACCCACTCACCTCAGCGAGGGATGACTCTTCCATGAGGATGTCCTCTAACCCGCATGTGGCCCCTCACAAATCGTAAGTGGGACTCACGTCACCCAATCTGCCCATATCAACCAAGCCCCAGTACTACGTGCCCACACAACCTCTGAGTGTGAAGTTTATCGGAGAATGCAATGAATATACACACACACACACATACACACACACGTAGAGGGAGGGTGGAGTGAAATAAAATTAATTGACTTAATAAAAAAAAAACAAACATAAAAAATAATACTGTCTTAAAAATAAGAACTGAAGGGAGGGAGAGGAAGAGAGAAAAAGAGGGAGAGACAGGGAGAGAGTAGGGTTTTACTGCTTTGGCCAAACTGCAGTTAAAGAGCAGAGTTCACGAGGAAGGTCACGCTTCTCTTCACGAGCCCTGTCCTCTCTGACTCTGTCCACACTTCATTAAATCCGTGAACTTTACAGAGTTTGCGCCTAATTAAAGAGGAGATTAACACAGTTAGTCAGAGAGAGAGAGAGAGTCCGGTAATACTGAACAATCAAATCACAAAACCATTAAACACATCCCAAGGGTGTGTTTACGAGAGTGTTTGGACCGTTTAATACCACATACTCCAATCGAACGCAGTATGGATGACTCTCATACACTCCTGATGCTCTCGTGTGTAAGCTTAAAGCCTTCAGTGTTAACACAACACACCCTCGACTGTGCAGAGATCAGGACCACTGCCTATCAACCCTCTCCGTTTCTTTTTTAGCATGTTGGCTGATGACCTGAAGCTCAGCAGTGATGAGGAGGACAGTGACAAGGTAGGAGGATTAATTCCAGAAGCTTCCAGAACTCAGCAGAATTAGACTACAAGCCAGCAGCTAGGTTTCTAACACAGACATCAGGCCAGTTACAGGTACAGGTATATAACTGGCCTGATTTCTCTCTCTCACTCTCACTCTCTCTCTCTCTCTCTCTCTCTCTCTCTCTCTCTGAGTTTCTACTCAAGCATTGTGTTGCTTTTCAGAGAAAGAGAGAGATGAATATAGCGAGAATGAAGCTTAGGAGAGAAAATGAACAATGAACAAGCGAGACCTCCTGTTTAAGCAGTGGCAATGGTAGCCATGACTGGAAGGACCTCTTTGTTCATTGTCTGCAAGAGTTGAGCTGTGTCCTAAAAACACACAGACACACAGACACACACACACACACACATGCTCACCTCATTCACATGACCTAGTTCTGGGAGAAAGACTGCATGGCTTCCTCTCATTTTTCATTAAAGGTTCTTTTCAGCTTCCAATGACAGGGCTGATTGGTTTTAAAGTAAAGCTATTACCTCCACTGCTGCCCGGGGATGTAGAACCTGTGTGTGTTCATGTGTGTGCGTATACAGTAGATATATGTGTGTGTGTGTGTGTGTGTGTGTGTGTGTGTGTGTCAGCCGTCCCAAGATAATTACTTAAGCATAATGCTTTAGTCAAACGGGAGCTTGCGAGCTACATTGGCTACATTCCTGTGTTTATGTATGTGGGCATACATATGTGTGTGTGTGTGTGTGTGTGTGTGTGTGTGTATGTGTGTGTATGTGTGTGTCAGATTCTCTTTCTAAGCTGTAGACTCCTGTCTCTGACTCATACAGGACTGAGTGATATTGTTGCGTGCTGCTGCAGGTTTGAAACCTTCCTGTGTAGTTTCGCTGGAAACTCTGGGACTGTGTTGTTGTGATTTGCGAACCAGACTAAAACCCATTTATTTATTTTTTTACCGTCAAACAGGAGCATCAGCAAGGAACCTCCTGGACTGATAATGATGGGTAAGTGTGTGTGTGTGTGTGTGTGAGAGAGAGAGAGAAAGAGAGAGAGAGAGAGACAGTATAGTGTCCTAGAATCTGTTTGTATTCACTTGTGCATGCTTACTATATATAAGACACTTTTGAATGCGTGTGTATGTTTGTGTGTGTGTCTGTGTGTGCGTGCGTGCGTGCGTGTGTGAGTGTGTGTATTTGTGTCTGTGTTGGAGTGCACTCCTCTGCCTGAACGAGTCTTCTGAGAGATCAGTACATGTGGAATGTGACAGCTGGATGGTAGACCGGCCCATGTTTCTTCTGGCCTGTCAACATACTCACCCAAACACACTCACTCACATTTACATCTATCACTCCATACATTCATCTCACCCTCACATACAGTTTCAATACACCATGTCTCCTTTAGAACTTTACTTTTTGTTTGTCACATATGTGATGTGTGTATGTGTGCATGTGTGCGTCTGTGGGTGTGTGTGTGTGTGTGTACTTCTTTCCCTATCTGTAGCTTTAAAAAGAACCTTTTCTTTGATGTGTTCATATGGGTGTTATGCATCTACATGCATATGCATATGTGCGTGTGCGTGTGCTTGTGTGTGTGCATGTGTGTGTGAGGAGGCATATGTGGTGCATGTGTTTATGCACGAGTCCGTAAGCTGATCCCTAACTGGTGTGTGTGTGTATGTGTGTGTGTGTGTGTGTGTGTGTGTGTGTGTGTGTGTGTGTGTGTGTGTGTGCGTGTGTGTTGACTGACAGCCTGTCAGAGCACCACCAGCACACACATGGCAGGAGAGTGAGACATTCCAGTTCAGGCTCCTCAGGTTCCGATTCCTCCAGCGAGTCGGAGAGCAGCAGTCAGCGTTCCCGCAGTCCGAGCCCGGAGACACTCGCTCAGCCTCGTACACCCAGCCCCACTCACGCCGCGATCTACAGCAAGGAGGTACTTCTACAACATTACTGTTTGTTTCCTCTTTTTCAAAATTCATCTCGTAGCTTTTCCTTCCAATACAACGGCTATGCCGTCTATCTGTCTCCTTCCGTGCGTCTCTCTCTTTCTTGAGTTGTTTTTGAGCGTGTAAGTCAGGGAGGATTGCGGGGGGTGGAGAAGTCAAGACAGGAGGGAGTAGGGTGGAGGGATGAGGAATGCGTGTGTGTGTGTGGAGGGGGGGGGTGGGGTGGGGGGTGTTGAAGGTCGTTGAGACTTCGAGTTTGGATGTCACGTCTACAGTCACTGGGTTAAGCAACACAAGTGAAGTTTTAAAACACTGATCAGTGAAGCTTTTTACAATTGTACTCTTAAGAACACGCAAGCTAGTAAAATGCTAAGATAATCTACGCGTTTCAGCTGCTTAAGAATCGACAGTAGCTGGTTTATTTCATTGGTGTATGGTGTGAAGGGCTCCTTACTGAGGAGGGGGGGCAGGAAGTGGTAAGGGGGCTGTGCCACATGTTTTGGGGTATAGCTGCGGAAAACCTGTTCCACCACTGGAATGAATGAATGAATGAATGAATGAATGTGCCTATGTCACCTAACTAACCCTGTCATTGAACATTCTCAACATCGGGAGCCTGTAGCGGGCGTGTGTATAAGGGTGTGCAGGGGTAGATGAGGGGGGTGTGTGTGTAGGGGTGTGCAGGGGTAGATGGGAGGTTGTGTGTGTAGGGGTATGCAGGGGTAGATTGGGTGTGTGTGTGTGTGTGTGTGTGTAGGGGTACACAGGGGTAGATGGGGTGTGTGTGGGGGGGGGGTGCAGGGGTAGATGGGGGGGGGGTTGTGTGTGTAGGGGTGTGCAGGGGTAGAGGCGGGGGGGGGTCGACCATGTGTTTTTCATTCTATATGGAGCACTTTAGTGTCTCTGAGGAGGAAGACATGGAAACAGCCTACAGTTCCAGGTAGAGAAAGGAGGAGGAGGCAGTTTTCAGGGGAAGGGAGAGGGGGAGGGAGAGAGAGAGAGAGAGAGAGGGCACAAGAGATGCAGTGTCTTCTCTGGAAAGGGGGGGAATGTTTGAGTAGAGGAGTGGAGGTTTAAATTAGCACTGGTCAGCTAGCAGTGGGAAGCAGGGAGAAGGAGCAATCTGAACCTATCTGAGTCCTATGAGTGCCTGTGAGTGAGTATCCTCTCTTTCAAATCAGTTATTTTACATCATTATTTATTCATAGATTCATTTCTTTTACATGATGTTGAATCAAACTGCTGGAAATAGGGTTTTTTTTTGTATGATGTGTAAATGTGTGAAAAAGTTGGATATTTTATTTAGGATATCTGATACAATGAGTTATGCAGGTTTTAAAAGTTTCAAGTGTATGTCACTTCCATATAATATGTGTAACTGGTGTGTTGTTTGTCATGGTGGACTTTCAGGACTGCTCTGTAATACTCCTGTACTCCTGGCTCTCTCTTTTCCCCTCTCTCCCTGTGTGTCTCTCTCTCACACACACACACACACACACACACACCACACAACCACATACACAAACACATACGCACACATACACACACCGTATCTCTGTCTTTAATTTCTCTTTAATTTTCCTCTACCGACTCCACACCACATAAGTATTTTTCTTTCCAATGTTTTCTTCTTCTCCTCTGTGCTACTTTTGTTAATCTTCTGTAGCTGTGCTTTTCCTTCTCTAACAAATGACTGTTTCTTCATTACTGACTTTCTCTCTGTCATACACACATCAGCAGGCGCTGAATTTTCCTCTTCCCACCCGCTCTGTCAGGTCACAGAGTCCACCTTTGTGTACACAGACATAGTTATTGAGACAGTGTTGCACTGGTTGTTTAGATATACTGTTGATGAAGAGGGAATGCTCTGATACGTAGTATTGATGTATACATGCATCAGTGGTCTTACAGATCGTTCTAATCAGTGGTATATACGGTCGAGTTTCTGTACCATATGATGTGGTTTCACTCTCAAGTCCAAATATTAGACCCAGTTCTTCTCTAATCACTCCAAATCCGCTGAAAAAACACCCCAAAGAAACAGCTGTATATAAAGACAGCAGTTTGTATCATCAGGAGGTTTGTGATAGTTTTAGCATGTCCTCAGAGTTGCATAGGCCTGTGGTATGTTTCTGTTTTACTGCATTGAAAAATGGCACCAGACAGACATTCTGTTGCCAGTGTATAGTAAAACGTTGTGATTAGTACCACAATGAATGATTGGTGTTGTCAGCATATCAATAGTATTTCTCCCTGATTTCACTGGGAACTATGGTCTCTGTGTATCTCATTACATCTCTCACTGCCATACACACACACACACACACACACACACACACTAACTGTGTGTCTCTTTCTGTCTCTAGACAGACAACCCACCCTCCACCCAATGGCAACTGGACAAGTGGCTAGAGAAAGTCGGTAAAAAACGGGAGTTGGTTAATCACGACCCAGGAGGAAGGCGGGCATCCTGCAGTGACTTTGATCGTGGACCTTCTCCAGCAAGATACTGGGAAAGAGACTCTAGTCCCAGGAGGAGTCAAAACTACAATTCAAGCCAAAGCCCTGTACCCAGCCCCAAGTTTGACTATAGTCCCAGACATAGTCCTCGCCATAGCTCTGAATATAGCCCTTATCAAAGCCCAGTAATTAGTCCCGTGCCAAGTGTGTGCCCAAGCCCAGGTTCCAGCCCCAGAGACTGTCGAAGCCCCAGTCCCATACCCACACGGCCACCCAGAAGTCCCAGTCCAAACTTCAATCCTGTCCCTCAGTCAAGAGATAGCCACTATACCCAGAATCAACATCATCATCATCCTCATCATCATCATCATCATCAACAACATCATCATCAACAACATCATCATCAACAACATCATCATCATCAGGGGAGTCCCAGGTTTTCCTCACGGCCTGTTCGTGCCTCTAGTCCTGTGCCTAAGCCCAAAGTTAGGCCGTGGATACCTCCACATCATAGCACTGACTTTAGAAAAGAATCACGACCTGGTCCAGTCCCTCAGCATCATCCCAAACACAGTCCCGTAACAAAGCCCAGTCATAAACCTCACAAGCCCAAACCTCAAAGCTCTGAGCACAGATCTAGTCATAGGTCTGAATCCGCCAAAAACTCAAGTCCTAGACCCAAGTCCCAACCTAGTTCGAGACCAAGCCTTAGCCCTAAGCCAAAACCCAAGCACTTACTGACCAATGACTGCAATACTGTGCAAAACCAGAGATCCAACGATTACTCCTCCAAATCAACTAACGGTTCCAGCTCCAAATCCAGGCATAAGTCCGGTCCTTGCTCGTCACCTGGTTTAAGCTACAGTCCTACACCTAAAGCCAAGCACTTAGCCTCCACAGAGGGGAGTGGTCGAACTGACCACGCCTCGAACTCTGGCTCCAGGTCCACGACCCGGCCTGACCCAGAATCTGTCACACAGCTGGTCCCTAAGCCGAGCTCCAGGCGTAGTCCCAGCCCAAAACCAAAGTCCAAATGCAAGGAGGCTGCAGTGCCCAGTTCCAGACCCACACAGAAAGAACCACTGTCTAGGGAAAGAGAGCAGGAGTTGGACAGCCGCGGTAAGGCCCGGGGTGAACCCCTGGTCCAGGCTGCGGAGGGCAAAAAACAGAGTAGACTGGCGGAGGAGCAGTTAAGAAGGCGCCGCTGGGTCCTGAGTTCTGAGGAAGACGAGGAGGAGGAGGCGGAGGAAGAGAGAAAGAGGAGACAGCATAGAGAGAAGGAAAGGAAAAAGCAAAGGAGGAGGGAACAGGACACTGAATGGCAGGCTGTGCAGCCCAAACAGAGACCTCACACCAACAGCAAGCATCACTCTCGGCCAGAGAGGAGCGGTCAGACCCGAGAGGAGCACGAGGAGAAAAAGCAGAGGAGGAGCAGTGAAGAGGAGTCCACCTCGCACCTCCGCGTGGCGGACTCTCCCTCTCCTCCTCTCTCTCCGCCCTCTCCCCCCAATATCGTTCCTCGCCCAAAGTCGTCTTTCTCCTCGTCCTCCTCGTCTTCGTCATCATCCTCCTCAGACTCAGACTCTGAGCCCGGCCCGCCGCTAAACGTCACCAAAGTCCCGGCAGACTCCACGTCAAGCAAAAGGCCCGCGCCCAAGAGGAGGCATCAAGAGCAGGGCAGATCCACAGAGACCTCCAGGCCAGGTGTTGTTCACTCCAGAAGACAAAGCACAGATAATCCAAGCAGGGAACAACAGGGCGGAAGGCAGCACAAGCTCTACACGCTGGTTCCGTTCGGCCGCACCGAGAAGTCCCCTACGGTCGCGCATCGAGGCCTCAAGAAGCTGGTGGTGAAAATAGACCTTTCACTTCTGGGAAGAGTTCCCAACACAAGCCAGGTCTCCGAGAGACGATCCTCAGCCTCATCTTCCTCTTCTTCGTCATCAGCAAAGGCCAAAGAAAATCCATCCATGAGGCAGGTGTTCCATCCGGAGCAGGAGCCTGGAGATGGCAGGAAAAAACGCAAGGTGGGAAAGGAAAAAAAAAAAATCACAGCTCAGAATTAGCTTTGTTTCGCTATAGCATCAGTGTGTGTAATTTAAAAGTGGAGTATGTGTGTATCTGTTGAGTATGTATCTGTTGTTGTGTTGTAGGCTGAGAATGGGGATGTTCACAGAGAGAGTAAGAGAAGTAACTTGCACACGGAAAGCCTACCTCGGCAGTCGGCAGGAAAAGAGCGTCTGGAAGGATACTCCAACAAGAGAGCTGAAGGGTAAGCCTAAATCAGCATTTACACAAAGAACCAACGCAGAGTCTCTCACTAAATGCCAGATACACAGCACATGACTGAGCTAACCTAAGTTTTTGAGCGACTAGCACAATATACAATGTTATTTTGCAACTACAAAATACTGATTGAATTTGAAATAATACATGATGTTGTCAGATTATTTCATCAAAATACATCATGCCAAACAACATTTTTTTTCCTCTGCTATGGTAACGCATTTGGTAAACTTGTCCCTCATTTGAGTCAGCATTTGTCAGCACTGTTGAACAATTTCAGTTTTTTTTCTGAAATTCAATTTGAATGTGGTTGCACTGCGGGGCTTCATGTCAAGGAGATTATGTAATGAACAGGGGAAATAATTTAATGTCTTTGCTTTTTACTCATGGCATACTGTGCCTTGCTCCTTAATCACTTGTGCCTTAATCACTCTGCGACTGCCTTTACACTTTGTGCTGTTTAAAATGAGATCTGCAGCACATCCTTACTCATAAACCCTTGACCGTCACTTTAAACTTTCTACTGTTTTATGGTTTCTTTATGAACAGGAACCAAGACGATTACCATGACAACAAAACACCGCGGTCTCCTCTGTCCTCTCTCTCTGACGCTCTGGAGATTTCAAAGTCTTCTGTCAAAGGTCAGGCCGCAGAGCCGTTCCACACACGCACAGCAAAAGACAGAGACTCTAGCAAACAGAAAACACAGGTACGGAAACACAGCTAACAGGGTTAGCATACCTGTTGTAGCACACACATACAACATTATGTTATTCCCTTCATTGATCCATTCCCAGTGTAAAAGAATGCTTGAACATAGCATGTACTACAGTGTGTTGTAGTTGCGGTCTATACACAGCTATTGTCATTTTAGGAAGGTTTTTTCTTGTTGCTGTCTGTTTTTGCATAAAGTAAAATACAAAAACAGGACACAGAAGAATAACATGCTGCATGGGTCAGAATTGGATCATTTAACATTAAATGATATTAAAATGATGTGATGTGTTGTTCCAGGTGCAGGACACTAAGCCCAAAGTAGAGGTGGAGTGTCCAGGGGGCTCAGAGCGTTCTCAGCTCCCTCGTGGACCCTTGTTTCCTCCCCAAAAGCAAGCACCACGCCTGCGAGGAACTGTGCCCCACAATGATGTGTGAGTGACCACTGATGATGATGATGATGATGATGATGATGATGATGATGATGATGATGATGATGATGTGTGTGTGTGTGTGTGTCTGTGCGTGCGTGTGTGTGTGTGTGTGTATCAGCACATTCAAATATGTCCAAATGTTACAACAGATATTCATATGACACATGTCTAACAGCTATCTATCTATCTATCTATCTATCTATCTATCTATCTATCTATCTATCTATCTATCTATCTATCTATCTTTCTATCTATCTATCCATCTATCTATCTATCTATCTATTACATACTTTAGCTCACACCACGCTGACTACTACATGCACGAGGCAAAGAGGCTAAAACACCGTGCAGATGCTATGGTGCGTCCACAGTCTAACCCTCAACCATCACAACACTGTCATCATATAAATGCTCACACTCACTTGTCAGATTCAGCTCTGGTTTCTATTTTCATTGATCTTTGGTAGGTAAGACGGGTCAGTTTAAACCTAGAAAAAAATTACTCCAATTATAATTCACTTTATCCTCCCTTTATTCTTTAAACTCTTTCCCTCTCCTCCCTCCTTTTATAACTCTCTTTTTTTCTGTTTCACCTCAGGTGGATAAGTTAGGGAAAGCTGTGAACTACGTAGATGCTGCTCTCTCCTTTATGGAGTGTGGTAAAGCCATGGAAGAGGGCCCCCTAGAGGCCAAGTCTCCGTACGCCATGTACGCAGAGACAGTGGAGCTAATAAGGTGAGTGCACAGTATTCTCTATGATCACTCACGCTGTGTCATGCTCTCTCTTTCACTCTCTCTCTTAAACACACACACACACACACAAGTACGTTCACAACTGCATTGTGTGTACCTTCACTGCCATTGATCCAATTCCCCGTGTTTTTGTCAGATATGCGATGAGACTAAAGAGTCATTCTGGCCCTGGAGCCCGTCAGGAGGACAAACAACTGGCTGTTCTCTGGTAAATATGTTACTTTTAAGTTACTCTCCTACCCTTGTGTCAAACATCAGTGAGATGTTGTCTATGTGATATCGTGGTGTTGTACCCTTTTTTAATAATATCTGATTTTGTCTCTGGGTTCCAGTTTCCGCTGCCTCGCTCTCCTGTACTGGCAAATGTTCAGACTGAAAAAGGATCATGCTTTGAAATACTCCAAAGCTCTGATGGATTACTTTAAAGTATGTACACCTTCACGTCATAGCAGAGTCATAGCTAGAACTTGAAAAGAGATGGAGAGTGTAGTTTCTATAGACACAGATCAGAGAACCTTCTCTTTCAGTGGATCTTTTCCTTTAAGGTCTCCTGTGCTTTAAATAAATTTTTTAAAAAAGCCTGATAACAGTGCAGTAGGAGGGGAGAGAGAAACTAAGTGCAAAAAGGCCCAAAAAAAGAGACCAGAGAACTGAGAACAGGCTTTTGGTTTAAATATTAAATCTTTACATCTTTTTCCTTCTTACAGAGCCCTCCTAAAGTGCCTCACTCAACAGCCTCTTGGGCCGAGTCCAGGAAGTACGTCCTAATCTTTTTCTGAAGTCTGAATAAGCTTGCTATAAAATATGCTTCAGGACAGATTTATGAATGTGGTACGTGTGTGTGTCCTTGCTCTTGAAGGGGACCCGGACAGTCTTCATCCATATCCCCCACTCTACTGGGTTCCATTGGGACAAATGCAGGCTCCTCCCCTTTCATCAGTATTCCCCAACGTATCCACCAGATGGCAGCAAACCACCTCAACATCACCAACAGTGTGCTCTACAGCTATGAGTACTGGGAGGTGGCAGAAACTCTGGCCAAAGAGAATAAAGGTGAGTCATCAGTCTATAGGGAAGATGAATTGTCACCCACACAACGGTACGTCAAGAGCACTGTGGCAGCTCTGTTTTTTTTTGTTTTTTTTTTTTTAAATTAATGGGATTTTTTTCCGTGGCTCTACGGATTTAGAGCTTTTCCATAGCTCTCTCAACTCTGTATCCCTCTATGCAGTCTAAATGTTTATGGGGAACAGCATATCACAATGACAGCAAGATGTGGGGAACATTAAATCCTTTGCAAAAAGGGTGTTGAAAAATTGATGAGGACGTCAGATTGGTTATGTTTGGTTGGTTTCTTCAGTTCTCTTTATTATTCCATTATTCACTCCTCATTCTCCTTCTCTTGGTCTCTCTCTCTCTCCCAGAGTTTTTTAACTACCTGAACACGCTGACTGGACCCCTAACCCTCCACAGTAGCATATCCCATATTGTTCAGTACACCAGACAAGGGCTGCAGTGGATTCGGATCAGCGCCAATCTGTCATAGTCCCCTGTCCTAACTGTCAAACGGACTTCATTACAGAAGCCCCTTTGGGGATAAATGTTTAATCAGTTTTAGCATCCAGCCCTGAACTCCACAGCAACTCCACAGCAAGCTTTCTCCAGCGCCTAACCTTGAATCTGTAAATATTTTAATGCAAGCTTGCTTTAGCGCCATTCCTCTGAGCGCACAAGCACACCCGTTTGTCTACGCCTGACCAAAACCCCCTCATGAACCTCTCCTCACTCACGTAAAGGACATGTAATTTATTAACAAATGTCCTCATTCTTGCTCCAGATCTAAGAGGTGTTAATGGTTTGGGCTACTGATCTTACTCCTGCCAAACAAATGCATAATAAACATCTCCTCCATCAGAGTTAAAAATATGTATGTATATATATCTATATATATATATATATATATATATATATATATAAAATCTGAGCAAGAACCTACAGGGACTTCTGTCCACAGAGGATACTTGACAACTTGCCGTTCAAAGGGAAATAACAGTCATCACCTTGAGAAAATGCAGCAGGAGGGTCCAGCTTCTTTGTTTGTCATTGTTTGCCTATGGATATGCTCACTGGGATGGAACAAATAGGCTGTTGAACGAAAGAAGTGCTTCTCTACCAATGTGCCACACGTCTAAGGAAAACAGCGTTAGCGCGCGTCTTCACCGAAGACGCTTCAACGCTTTTGATGCCTCTGTCCTCTGTGAAGGTGGTGAAGATGTTGTTAACGGACAAAGAAAAAAAAAAAAAAAACCCACAAGACTGATAGCATCATTAGAACAGAGATTTTCTACTACATTGTCCATGAGCTTTAATTAAAGAATACGATGGCGTGATTTGAAGTGTTTTTTTCACTGGCTGTTTTACACAGATACTTTTGTATGTCAAATTCAGTGCATTTATGAACCTTTTTAAATGCATCTTGAATGCCATTAATGTGTGATTTTTATTTTTATTTTTTAAGTTTGATTTTTTTTGTTTGTTTTTTTTTAATAAAGGTTGCACAATACACCAGATTCTCATTTACCTAAAGCCGAACATGTACAAATACCAGTTTTTGCTTTTGGTATACACAGCAGGAATCCTGAGTTCAACTATGCAAGACTTGACCGAACTGTAAATTTGTGTCCATAACTATCAGAACATCAAAATAAACCTAATGAAACATTTTGTGCTAAGTGCCACAATCCCAAGAGTGTGATGCTTGTTGTTTGAACAAAGTAATTCTCATGTCAACTTGTAGAGGAGAATTAATCACACAATCCTTTCCATTATCTCAGGTATTAGTATAATCTACCAGAGTGATACTGAAACAGTGTATAGCTTTCTCTTCATAGACTATCGCAGTGCTTTTTTGTATTTTGTATTCAGGTGTATAGCTATGTTCTTAATTTTCCATTAATTTATATCATTCATTTATGATTTAGAATTAATCTCTATGAGTAATTTAATGGTTATGTAATTTCTTATAATTACAGGACATTGTAATATAGTGTGTGTGTGAGTGTGTGTAAACATAAAACACACCATGCTTTAAGCAGGGGACTTTATAAGATGTAACTGTGCAAACACGTGCATTTCGGTGACAACTCTTGATAATCTAGGATCACACCTGGATTAAAATTTACCTATGTTGTCACTATTATGGACGCAATAATCCTCTTTGACAGGGGGCTTTCCAAAGACTGGCAACAAAATCTATGGGCAACGAAAGGCTACATGCTGTGATGTGATTGGCCAATAAGTAGAATATTCCCCGCCCGCAACCTGGCTCCTCCCCATAGTAGAAAGCTAACTGGGACGGCTAATATGTTGTTTTAGCTCAACAGCAATAGCAGACGACAATTGTTATTGCGCGGCCTTGTCTACGATGCCGGTGGCTAACGCGTGAGAGAAGTTGTAAAATAAAGGATTGGTATCATATCGATAGAAATGGCGGCTGCAGCCGAAAGGACGGAGCCTGGCGACAGTGAACAAGATGAAGAGGAAGATGTATATGAGGTGGAAAAGATTATAGACATGCGAGTGGAGGAGGTGAGTACTAGGGTTGCTCTCCCTAGCCAAGATGCCATCTTGTTAGCAGCAAAGCTATGTCACGGGGAGAGCGGAGTTTTCTGCTGTCTTATGAAACAGCGATTTCTGCTGTCAAACTGTTGAAATCGAAAGGAAAGTGCATGAATGCATGTGCGCGCGACATATTTTGCGCGCAAACTTACTTCACATTGATGTTACAACTTTAACTAACCACCCTTCTTCACCCCAACCAGTAAGCCAAATGTACCCCCTCCCTTCTCAGACAAGATATGTAACTTTGTGTTTGACAAGAAACTCATGGTCAGACTGGATTTGCCGCAAAATCAAAATATGCTCGCGTTTGTTGTTGCAGAGAAAACGCTCTTGGTGTTCACAGCTCTGTGACGCTGCAGGGAAGCTGCTCCCTTAGCCACCCAACCTTGCAAGCAATGTTGACAAGAGTGTCAATGCTGTAGCCAGTTAGCTAGCAAATTTCTTCGGTCGGAAGTACAACGTGGTTCCATATACTGCAGTTTACAGATCAACTTTGACATAGAGTGGTCTGTTAGAGGTTACAGTATGAAACCTGATTGTTCATGCTTACCGAAGCATACAGTATACTCCTATTTGTTCCAGTGTCGTCAGATGCTCATTTCATAATTAATTACTCAGTGGCTTTCACCATCGTCAGAATGTGCTGGAAGGTTGATGGACATATAATAGTATTTAATGAACAGCGTTACAGTGTTGATTATGAAATTAATGTAACTCTACTGTTTACAGAAATGTAGCGACCTTTTTTAAAATATCTGTTTGAAAGCAAGAGGATGCGTCCTCATACCATGGTAATGCTTGTAACGAAAGACGCCCGTTTACTGTATTTCTTCCCAACAGCCTGTCGATAATATTTATCAACTACAGGATTATCTCATATGGCTGTTTAACTCTGTCGAACTTAATCAGAGCCGTGGAATGCAGATAAAATCGAACTACCTCTCAAAAGCTATTTCTGTAAGATATGTATTCTGAACTGTTTGCTAAACTGTAATCTCTCCCATTCAGATTGAGATAGGTCAACATTAAGTAACAGGTTAGTTACATCGAACGTGATTTATAGTGACATTGCCTAGAGGTTCCAAATACCGCAGACATAGGACACTATCTCTTGCTGTGGCAGTAATCAGTTTCAGTTGCAACGAACTTGAGCAGTGAAAAAGACGAGAAATCCGCAGTTAGTGCACAGGTTGTGCGGCAGCAGAGTCTGGTTCCCACAGCGGTTCAACTGTCGTTTATTGACCCTCTTCAGATCCGGTTTACAGTAGACCACAAAATAGCCCGGCTCGGTTCGATGACCGTGTGAAGTTTATGCGCGCCTCCGCGCTTCGTTTGGAGTTTGTCACTTCATCGTACGACTGATCTAGGATACAAGCAAAATAGTGCAGTTAGGTGATCTAAACAGGCCTAGAATTAACAGTTATCAAGGATATTTCTCAGAACGAGAGCAAGATTGCGTATTAAAATTCAGATTGTCTAAATGTAAAATAATTAACCAACTAAATGAAGTACTGCGTTGCTTTTATGTAATTCTCATCGGTATCGGTTGTATGCTACAGTTTGAATGTCTCTCGGATCGTGCGAGTCAGTCACACCCCTACATTACGCAGCTGATGATAGCTTGGCGAATTCCATCAAACCATGCCTGAATTCACAACGTATGTGTACTTTTCCAGGAGCTTAGCACTTGATTGTGTTACATTGTGTACGAGCCCATAATGTATTTAGTCGTTCATTCATTCGCGCTTAATTTAAATAACTAATAATGTAGTTAATCATAAACATAATGAAGATGGTAGTAGCCTGCATTGTGTTACACAATGGGTCAGCAAACCAAAATTTTCATTTATTCTCAAATGTATTTAGAGTCCTGGCACCCATAAAAGTCTTCTAGGTATGAATTATTTCACAAACTATTGAGTTTTCTCTTTGATGTAGTGCTTTTTTTTTTGTCTCACTCGCATCTCTCACTGATTCTGCATGAGATCAGGTCTGAGACTGCCAGTGCTGATGAGATTACGCGATGTAGTTGGAGAAAAACCTTGTAAACAAAATGTCAAAGTGAGATGATCTCATGGCCGAAATTCATTGTAAGTGACCCTCTACTGTAGTCCGTGTCAAGGCATATCAACACAGTAAAAGAGTGAGACCGCTGAGTGAACAAATAAATACGTAGCATTCTGACTGACACCTCTAGAAATCCGTTGCAGAGAAAACCTCAGGGTTTCTTTGTCACACCTAAGCTTATCACGGTAGCTGTTACGCTGTTCCTTAATGAACCTGTTGCTAAGCACCTAGAGCTTGGTATCAGCTTCCTTTTCTTTAGGGAAAGTCATTGGGAATCAGCTTAATGTCTGTTTGGTAATGGCAATGTTTGTAGCAGGGTGATTTAGCAATCAAGAGCTATTAAAGTTAAAGGTGCTTTATTCAGAGGTTTATACACACACACACACACACACTATGTGGAATCATATCTGGAAACTTATTATCAAGAGTTTAACTTCAAGTATTTGAAATCTGATAAGCGTTATTAGTCAATCTCAAGCATATTAGAAGACATTTAAAGGAGTAGTAATTTTGTTTATGGAAGGTCAGAGGGAGCGAGCGAGAGAGAGAGAGAGAGAGAGAGAGGGACAAGGATGTATGTAACAGATTGTTCAACCTGAGACATTCAGGTAAAAAGCATTTTCACCAGATGTCATGTGCCAAGTCTACTTGTCCTGTAAGATGGTTTGCCCACTTCTGTCCGAGTTGAATGAGGAAAGATGGAACAATGAGACTGATATGAAACTTTCACACACCCCTCCGTCTCCGTTTTTTTTTTTTTGTTTTTTTTTTGTAATGTGCGTAGTGGAAAAGTGCAACTGAAAATAAGTAGGCTAACCCAAGTGCCCCCCCCCCCTCCCCGAGCCAATTACCATGCAGTGAACTTGACTTCGTTTCCAGTGGCAGGTGTTGGTGTGGAGTCAGTGGTTGTTATGTAGGAGAAGTTCTGTCTGGATGGAGCCAATGTTCCTCTTTTCCTGTCTGGGAGCAAGGGCTCCCGGGGATCAGCAGATGGCTATCACATTACAGTGTAATGACATCACTGAGGTATGGAACAGGGTTGTTGTGTTGCTCCAGCGCTGACGGGCTGTTGGTCTGCGAGGCCGCGTCTCAAACTCCGGGATTTGATTATTCACACTTTACGCTGCGGATTAGATTTGTTATCATATTGCGGAATGATTGTAGTATTTTCCCTCTGAGCTGAAAATAGCCCCCTGCCTCTCTTTGAACTTAGAGTACACACGTGCTCTGTTTATGTTTGTAGCTTTAATGTTCACACCCTACTGCACTCCTTAGAGGAGAGCAAAGCTAGCGTAAAGAAGACACAGGGGAGCGTGTCACGCCTCAGCTGGTTTATTTTTGAGAGCGAAGAGATTGTAAGACACGTTGGACCAGAGGTTTTTACGCCACATATCAAAAACGATAAAATCTGGAATTGGGGTTTTGAAATCAGGAATTTGACATCAAGAACTGGCAAATCTGTTCTGCTTTTTGTATTTCTTGTATATTAGAACACCCGTAGGGAGCGATGATACCTTTCTCTCACATATAGTATGTGTAAGGATCAAACTGCAAAGCGCTACTGAAAAAAAAAACAAAAAAAAAACAAAGCGGTTCAAGTACCGTGCGTCTATCTTGGGAAGGCAGACAGTTCGACCACTTCACTGCCACGCATTAGCTTGACCGCTTCTAGCTGAGTAGAATCAGTTAATGATTCAGTCGACTGGAATGAGGCACACACTGATACGAGGCTTTGTGAAATATCACATCAAGCTTTTGATGTCAACATGCTATTGAATCGATATTGATAAGTTAAATCAAACTCATAATGCAACACACACACACACACACACAGTTCAAAAGGCAAGATATCAGTTTTCTGAGACTTGTTATCACATGATGCTTTTCATATGAGGAAAATTAGACTTTGACATCAGACGCTCTTTCCATAGAGGAGAGTGCACTGGTATCATTGCGAAAAAAAAAGGGGGGGGAGGTTTGACAGAGGAAGGAAGAAGACTAACCAAATGAAGGATGGGTGATAAATGAACTCAGGAGGACGCGGCAAACGAAGAGGAAACCCACGAGAGTTGACGGAAACAGAGGGTTAAAGAACGTTAGGAGGAGAAAGAGAGTGATGGTGAAGCGGAGAGGACGCAGATCAAAGGAAGAAAAGATACATCTCTCTCTCTCTTTCTCTCTCTCTCTCTTATCTTGTTTGGGCTGTAACTGAACTTTAGGTGCAGTTGAAGAACACCTGCCATGATTGGAACCGCGTACATCAAAGGCACAAACAAATGTTCTCATGCGCGTGGTCTAATAAACTCCAGAAGACGTGCCCACAACCCTGTCAGCGGTTAATGATCATCAGTGGATTGCGTGTTTGACCCTTGGTGTCTGGATTGTTTATATGTGCTTTAGTTGAGTGAGCCGTTTCATTGATGGAGTAAGATTTCCATCGAACGAAGCGGCACGTGAAAAGAAAGATGACGACAGAAAGACTCGTGCTGACCGTGCAGCTGTCGATGCCTGACGGGAGAAAATGGTGTCAATTGTCTCGAAAGTATGTTTGAGCAAAACAAACTTTGTGAGAGAAGACCCTTCATTAGGCCTTTATTAGTACGTTATTTTCATTCAGGATCAGTGTAATATAATTAAGCAAACATAAATAAATTCGGTAAATAACATCGATAGTCGATCAGTGTAAAAGAGAGACGCAATAATGGATTGCTTGTAATCAATGATTTAAATGAGGGAGTGTAACATTTTCCATATCTAGTTGCTCAATAAAAGCTATTAATATGTTAGGGGCCAAGGCTTCAGCGGAGTCTACAGAGCATAGTATATCTGCCCATCCCCATATCTCACAAACCCAGTCAGGTTACACATCATCTTAAAATATACAACACAGACTGTGCGTGTGTGAGTGAGAGAGAGAGAGAGAGTGGGAGAGAAAGCGAGCTTTGATCTGAGAAGGTGGAGTTGTGTTTTAATTAGTGGCTCTCCCTCTGTGAGGTAGCTATTCCAAAATTCTTAAATAGCTTTTCAGCTTCAAGAAAGTCTCTTTCAAAAGGGACTGTATTTAGTGTTCGTTCTTAAAGTAACATGGCAGCAGGATGTATGTACGTTTCCCGTCTTTCTGAGGTTTTGGCCAGAGTTTGTTCCCTCAGATATAAGCTACAGCGTTATCCAACCTCCAGCGTATGTATGTGTGTGTGTGTGAGCGTGCGTGCGTGCGTACGTGTGTGTCTCAGCGTGTTTTCCCCATGGCCTGCAGTCAGGAAAAACAGTAAGCTGTAGGTCTGCCAGGCTAGTCTAGCTGACTGAGCCCCTGTCTGTTGGGCTGAAGAGGAGCTCTGCCAACATATGCCCACACACTCATACACACACATACTCACACACACACACACACTCTCTCGCTCTCTCCCTCATAATTATTTACTCACGCTTAGTCATTCAGTATCGCCCAGACATCCACACTCACACACATTAGTGAACTGTCAGTACTGTAAAGTGTATCTTTCTTTGTGGTTAAGAAAGACCAACCAACAGAAGAGGTTTATTTGGTCCCAGTCTGGAATAATCCGGAACTGTCGAGAGATGTAATGTTGGCCTGACGTGGATGTAGTGAAATCTGTACTTGGCAACGTGTAGATCAAATGTTTCAGTAGACTTTGTCTGTTCTCAGTAAGGCAAAACATTACACGGGGTAAAAAGCTGAGTCTCTTACCATCTCATAACATTAATGAATTAATGTGTACCAGCCATTCTAATAACATATATCTGCATGGCTGTGTGTAATGGTACAGTGTTGTGCAGTGAGTAAACCTCACTCCCTGACACCCTAAGAGGTGTGCTGGCAACAGAGGCTAGTACCCGTGGGTTTTTAGCCTCCTTGCTAGCATGCCCACCGCGCAAGTTTGAATCCAGTGCAGGACTGTCCCTGTATAAACACAACGCAGATTATATACGCTAAGTCTTTAGCGTTTTTTTTTTCTTCTTCTTCTTTTACCCACTTAATTTAACTTGACAGCTACACTCTTTAAATGAAATAAATCCATTTAAAAATACAGATGCACTTGAAAATATGTGCTTTACGCTCAGTATCTTCATATAATCGGGGTAGAACATGAGTGATGTCTCCCTCTCTCTTACTGATGAAACAAGACTGAACAAGATCTTAAGGGGAGAGCGGGTCGAAACGACCAGACAAAGAATGCTTTTGTAAACCGTTTGTAGGGTTGGGAAACGAAAGAGGAAATTGGGTGTAAGCGGTGGACAGTGGACCCAGTCCGTGATAAAAGTGTATGCTAGGGTGCACATTTAATCACTTGCTCAGAAAACACAAGGAATTGGTGGGGGATAGACAGGCAGTGCCATGGGCTACTGTTACTTAGCAACATGCTTAGTAATGACCTCCCACCACCTCTTCTCCCTTTGAGACTCACCTTTACAGCTCAGAACGAGTCCATTGTGTTTTAATACCACACTCATTCAGCCCCATTGTTTTCCTCCTCACTCTAAACACAGGCCGAGAGCTCATGTGAGACTGGAAGTTTTATTACAGAAATTAAAGTGATTTTTTCAAAGGGCGGTTCTCCATGTTGCTGATAGCGTGAACGTTCTAAACGATTCGTGCAAGGATGCAATTGCGGAGGGACCCTGTTGTCGCGGTGTCCTCTGAAACGCATGTGCTTATCTGCAAATGAATGTAATTCACGTTACTCTTTAAATGGAAATATGGACTTTTGGGGTCTTGAAAGTTAGTGCCCGCCATAACTTTAGACCTTGAGTCAGACAGAAGTCAGGGCAGCGACCTACCTGCACGCCACTCTTGAAAACTGTAGCTAATCGTTGAACTTTGACCTCTGCAGGGAGAGGTGCTCTATCGTGTGCGGTGGAAGAACTACACGTCCGACGATGACACCTGGGAGCCCGAGGCCCACCTGGATGCCTGCAGAGAGGTTCTGCTGGCCTATAAGAAGACTGTGGCCGAGAGCAAAGCCAAGAAAGACACCACCATGGTAAGACTCTCACCGAACGACCGCTGTATCTTTCTCATTTTCACACAAAACCTGAGGCTGTTCAACCAGGCGCTCCTTCATGACATTGTCAGATAAGTCTCTTACTTAACCACAACTCCTCAGCATTCTTGAATATGTGCATGCTAAACAGACCGGGTGATAAGGTTTGCCTGTACGTGTGATTTCTTTCGACATAACATAGTTTGTTCTGTGACCGCACGCTTGGAAATTGCCTTCCACTGCATCGATTTTTTTGGAGGTTTTTAAGTACTAAGATATTCATGTGTTGTCACCAGAAGCTGCCCATGAAGAGCGACCTGTTCGACGCGGACTCTGAGAGCGAAAACGACCAAGACAAACCCAAAGAGTCGCCCACGAAGAAGAAAAAGAAAAAGAAGAAACAGTCAGAGGATGTGGAAGAAGAGATGCAAATGAAAGAGAAGAAGAAAAAGAAAAAGAAAGAGAAGTGGAGAGAGGATAAACCTCTTCCAGCCCCGGAATCGGACGAAGAGGAACAAGCCAGGGTCCCCACACCTCCTCCTCCTCCTAAAAAAGAAAAAATGCCCGAGATTAAGAAAAGGGTTATAGAGTCTGACGATGATGACGACGATGACGATGCGCCAATCGCCCCGAAGAAACACAAGAAAGACAACAAGGCCAAAGACGGCGGGAGGCAGAAGAAAAAGAGGGTCAAATCGAAACGAGAGATCGACCTCTCGGACTACGAGGGGGAGATGAGCGACGCGCCGTCCGAGACGCAAACCGACGACACTACGGCCACCGACAATCTCGCCGAGCCTTCGCCAAAGGCCGCCGCCCCAGCCGCCACCGCGGCCGCAAAGTCCGCCGAGAAGTCTGCCGGTCGCCCTGAGGACGCGGGCGGTAATTTCAAGGCTAAACAGAAAAAGAGCAAGACCGAACTGAAGCTGCAAGGCTTCAAAGATCTGCTTCAGGAGAAGAAGGCCAAAAAACCGGAAGGTTCCACACCCTTGCTCAAAGAGAGCGGCCTGAGTAAACTCAAGAGCCTGACGAGTTCCAAGAGCCTGAGCAAAGCATCTCGAAGTGAAGACGAGCGGGATTCCAGTGACACCGGCACCCCTACGGTCACCCATAAGTCAAAGGTCAAGTCTAAGGGCGTGGAGGTCACTGGGCCTCCGCAAAGGGTTTCATCCGTGTCGTCCTCTGCTTCCTCGAGCTCGGCAGGTACCAGCAAACCCAGAGAGGAGGAGCCGAAGGAGGAGTCCGGTGAGAAGGAGCAGTCCTCCTCCTCTTCCTCCACTAATCTTTTTGAGAAGTTCCTGTTGAACTGCGAGGCGAAGGACCGCGTTTCACGCCGACAGACGGTCCACACTACCACCCCAGGGGAGAGTAAAACCGACCAGAACAAGAGCACGACACCAAAGGTACGGTCACCGGACACATTTCCAAAGGTCCATTTTAAAAAGTGCTTGGGTGCTTGCATCCAAAATGTTGTTGTTGTCTTGCTTATATGATTCATGTTTCTGTGAAGAATGTGGTGTTGTTTTGGCTGTTAAACCTTAAAACAAAAAGTCTTGTTGGTGATTCTCTGAAGCACAATCTTATTTGTCCCACAGAATGCAGGAAAGACTGAGAAAAAGGCGAAAGCTATGAAGGAGTCACCTGCACAGAAACCAGAGTACGATAAGGCTGAGAAGACCAAGGAAGGTGAGGAGAAAAAGAAGATGAGACACTACCTTCAACGTCTAAAGTATTTACCTTAACAATTATAAAAGTCCTGATCATTTAAAAGAGAAGTTGTTGGGTGAAAACCCATCGGTGCCAAGGGATGAAGCCTCTAAGGACGACATGCTTACATTCGTTTACCATTCTGACGTCTTTTGTTTGTTACCGCTTATGTGAATATTCAATTTAGTTCAATGTCTCTCAGGTTCACGACCAGGCCAGAGTCCCGTCGCCATGGAAATAGACGAGAAGCCGGAAAAAGTTATCTGCAAATCAGAGAAGAGCGACAGGCCGGATGATCTGGCGAGCAAGTCTAAGGAAGACGCGCAGCGTGAAAGAAAAGAGGAGGAGGAGAGGAAGAGGAAGGAGAGGCTGGAGGAGGAGGAGAAAAAGAGGAAGCTGAGGATAGAAGAAACCCAACGCGAGCGGAAAGAGAGAACAGAGGAGGCGCCGAAGGATAGACAGAGACTGACGGAGGAGGTGCGGCTCGATAAGAGGGCCACTGGCGAGTCCATGGCGTCTCCCGACTCCACGGAGGACATGGGGAAATGGAAGGAGAGGAGAAGGAAGAGGGAGGACAGTGAATCTCGTCTCTACATCGCCTGCGATGACAATCAGGACTCTCAGGACCCCATAGAACGCTCTGACAAAACTCCTGGTACTTTTTTTTTTTTTTTTTGGACCTAGTGTGCAAGCTCCCTTTTGTCCTGCCGCGATCTGAAGGCTGCGTAATGAAGCAAGATAGGCCTGATAGCTGACCTTTGTAGGGTCTTTACAAACGTCACACTTTGTAACCTAATGGCACCCTGATGGAGAGATATTCCATATTAGGTTATGTTGTCAAAAATTGACGTCTAAGTTGGGACTAGGTGTAGCATGTGTACTTTGGAATATGTTGCTTTAAAGTGATATTTTTTCCTGTTTCGCAGATAGGGGGCAGCCTACACTTAATGTCGGGGTGGAACTGAAGCTTGATTGGATGACACTGGAAGACTTTCAAAGACACTTAAACGGAGAAGACGAGGTTCTCTCACCACAAGCTTTAAGTCCCTGTGAGTTTCAGACACATATGCAACCTTTCAGACACAAACTCCCACACAAAGCTCTAGATACATCCACTTTCACACGAAAAAAAAAAAGAAACAAAGCTGAGCGCAGTCAAACTGTGCGGTGACAAATGTCGATTTTTATCTCACTCAGTCCAGCCTCTCTCTTTCTCACGCCCTATGTCTTACAGCTGAGCTGCGAGACGCAGTGAAAAACGGAAACTACCTGGCTGTGAAACGCGCACTCAATTCCAAAGAGGACTACAACCTGGATCAGGAGGTTAGTGCTTCCCTCCCTCGCTCGGACTTAAGATCGGACAGTCTCCACTCTCTGATCACGTCCGAGACAGCATGAACAAAAGCCTTGTAGACAGATGTGAATCAACCTGTCCTGTTAAAAACCTCGGGGGGGGTTTTTATTGATCTGCAATTGCTTATAATACTTTGGTTTTTGTAACCGGTTGAATGAACTGCAGTGCTGTTTTATACATAGCACACATTACACCAGGGCCTGCATTTGTCCTAGTAACAAGGATTGGCGTGTTTCCACAATGATAGACTACTGATGTGCTGATTTTAATATTTTTTTCTATTTGTATGCTTGTGAAATGCCTACTCTTTTTTTTTTCCCTGTTGAACACACGCTCTGATACGTTCTGTACGTGAGAATGTTGCTGTGTGTGGGCGTTAATGGCCCTACAGCAGGAGCAACGGTAACAGCAACAGTTTGTGACGTGCTCTCTGCTGCCCCCTGCAGGACTCCAGTGGTATGTCCCTGATTATGCTTGCTGCTGCGGGAGGGCATGACGACATCCTGCGACTGCTCATCAAGAAAGGGGTGAAAGTGAACGGACGGCAGAAAAACGGCACTACAGCTCTCATGCATGCTGCAGATAAGGTAATACACCGCCAGACCACTACTATTACTACTACTATTACTACTACTACTACTACTACTACTACTACTGCTACTACTGCTGCAGCACTGTTTAGTGTATGGATCCAGTCACAGTAACTGGTCCCAGTGAAGATGACGTCCTTTCTCTGTCTCTGATCTTTCTCTCTCTCTCTTTCTCTCCTGTTCAGAACTTCTTGACTACAGTTGCCATTCTCCTGGAGGCGGGGTCGTGTGTCAACGCCCAGACCCTGAGTGGAGAAACCGCCCTGATGAAGGTGAGGAGGAGGAGGAGGAAGAAGAAAAGCGTGTGGATACATTTAGGGATCTGCCTAGTAATTAACGGCTACAGACCTTAACATTGCTTCACCTTCGGTCTTTGTGCAGGCGTGTAAGAGAGGAAACGCTGATGTAGTGCGCCTCCTGCTGGAATACGGGGCTGACTGCAACATCCAGTCCAAGCACAAGACGACAGCCATGCACTTCGCCAGTAACAATGTTATGGTACATGACCTCATCAAAGACCACGCCCACACGTGAGTACTTTATAGTTTTACATTCATTCATTTAGCAGACGCTATTCACCAAAGCAACACCCAAGACAGACAGAAGGAGAACAAGCCATTAGGAGAATGGCGCTGTACATCTTGAATTCGTTAAGATTATAGACGTACCGTCTGAGGGGGGGGGGGAATTGCTGATTCAAGCAATATCTTTCAACACCTACTCAAACCACTGATAGCTTGTGTTCATTACTTTAAAGACATTCTTTGTCAGAGTCCAGTCCAGCACAATGCAGAGTTGTTTGTAATCACATTACATTGTGAGACAGTTTTCAGTGATTTTTATAGCAGTAAGTCTAATTCTGACGTTTGTGTGTGTGTGTGTGTGTGTGTGTGTTCAGGTTGTCCACAGTGGCAGAGGAGACAATCAGAGCGTACTTTGAGACACGGCTGGCGGTGTTGGAGCCAGTGTTTCCTCTGGCTTGCCATCGACTCTGTGAGGGCCCAGACTTTTCTCTGGAGTTCAATTACAAACCCCCACAACACCCACCAGGAGAAGGTATAACACACACACACACACTCACACACACAAAGACAAACAGCCCTTAAAACAGGAAAAGTGTCTTTAAAGGCAGATATTTTGGTTTGTCTATGGTCAGAGAAAGGGTGGGGTTTTTTTTTGCCTGATCCTTTGAACCAAACACAGAGTGTTTTTTTTTAAGATTGTGAGTATTCTCTCTGTCCTGTCTCTGTGTTACGTTAGGTTCAGGTATCCTGCTCTTTATCTTCCACGCTAACTTCCTGAACGAGATAACAGCCAGGCTGTGTGGACCATGCAGTGTTCATGCCGTCATTCTAAATGACAAGTTTCAACTGCCCATCTTCTTGGTGAGTTACATTACTACTGCTGGTTTTAGACCTCAGATTAAAATACGCAATAATCTGTCTAAGAGCGCCTTACTTGTGTTTCCTTAGGTTGATGTTGATTTACCTAATAAGTTAGCTTTTTTTTTTTTTTCCCCCAATTGCACCATGTTTGTGATACAGCTCTTGTGACTTTGTGATTTTGTGTGTGTGTGTCTGTGTGTGTATGTGTGTCGCCCCCTACAGGACAGTCACTTTATCTACTCCTTCAGCCCTGTTCAAGGACCTAACAAACTTTTCATCCGTCTGGCAGAAGCACCCACAGCTAAGGTGAGAGAGAAGGATGCGCACACACAGTCAAACAGAACAAACTCGTAGGTGTTTTCACACCTGCTGCCTTTCAAGCGAGTTTTAGCAAGTTCAGATCATCTTAACAATTTTGACCTTCCGTGGTGTTCTCTTTTTATATGCACTGTGAACACACATGTCTCTGGGATCAGAGTCCCTGTCTGTGTAACTTTTTGGCTCTTACATACTGTGCAGTTGCACCAAGCATGACAAATGGTCTAAATCCAGCTGAAAGATTTTAATGTAAATGGACAGTGAATCGAAATTGAGCAATAGTAAAGCTTGGATTTCATTAAAACTGAGGTGAATCTGAAATAGATCTGAGTCATATTTGAAATGGAAAGACAGTGTGACTGAAAAGTGAACTAAGGTCCTAGACTGTTTAATGCCCCCAGGTGCACTTAAAAGAGGACTGAGTCATAGTGAAATGATGTAGGGGTGAGAAATCTTGTTTATTATTTTTACACTAAGAGTCTTAAATGAAAAAGAGTTTCTTTCCATTTCTCCACAGGTCAAACTTCTCATCTGTGCATACAGAGTTCAGCTACAATGACTCCTCGTAGACTCCTTTTCCCAGGTCAAAGGTCAAGAGCAGTCCAGTCACCCGGTGAACTGAGCTGGACCCCTCTACGACCTCTCTTTGACTCACAAGTTCAGAGTGACATGAGCAACAGAAAGCCAACGAAACATCCTGAAAGAGGAACTGTTTAAGTTGTCCTGAGTTCTGTTGTAGAGCCTGGAATGCAACAGACTCAGCTCACGTATACAAACCGGTCGAAACCAGTCAAATCCAGTTCTCCACTTACATGTTCCGCCAAACGGTTTTGTGCATTGAAGACTTTAAAAAGTTACTGGGGTGTGGTGGAAACTTATATTGGGGAGGCATCTGTTCACAGACAGTTGAAAGATGTTTTAAGGGATTGTACCTATATATTATTATTTGTAAATCTTGTTTGTAAAAGATGTTTTGTTTGTTTGTTTGTTTTTCGGTTTGTTTATTTCTTTTTAATAGAGACATTAATTTCAGATTTTAATCACTCTGTGTTCACCTGCAGTTCTGTGGACATTCACTACTCCTAGTTTCACCACAGACATCCCCACTGTGCTTTTGTCAGTGTCTTTTACCGTGTGTGTGTGTGTGTGTGTGAGAGAGAGAGAGAGAGAGAGAGAGAGACAGAGAGAGAGTAAGTGTGTAGGTAAGCAGACATGCATGTAAGTGTGTGGTGGTGGTTGTGGGTTTGTAAGTAACTAAATATACATGTAAGTGTGTGCTGGTGGGTTTGTGTGTGTGTATGTATAAGTAAGTAAGAAAGCTTGCATGTAAGTGTGTGTTGGTGGGTTTGTGTTTGTTTGTGTGTGTGTGTGTGTGTGTGTATAAGTAAGTAAGAAAGCTTGCATGTAAGTGTGCGTTGGTGGGTTTGTGTTTGTGTGTGTGTGTGTGTGTGTGTATAAGTAAGTAAGAAAGCTTGCATGTAAGTGTGTGTTGGTGGGTTTATGCCACCAAGAGGCTCTCAACCATCACTGAGATGTGAGGGGGTTTTGTTTTGTTTTGTTTTGTTTTTGGGACCAGGCAGAGAATTGACCTAAATGTGACCTTAACCACCGGAGAGGGTTCTCTAACTGTCACTTCTCCTTGTATGCCTTTTCTGAAACCGCTTTCTTTGACCTTCCTCACATCTTTAGAGATCTCTTCTGCTAACTGGGGGAGTGTATGTTTGTGGGAGGCTTGGTTTGTTGATGTGGGGAGGCCAGTATTTGAAGGGCTAGTGTGTGTGTGTGTGTGTGTGTGTGTGTGTGTATATACTGTGAGAGGAGAAGCCCCATATCTCTTGCTGGCATACAGTGAGGGGCTGTGAACCTGCATGCTGTCCTTCACCTTTAAGTAAAGGAATCTCCTTGTAAGTAAGTAGGTCAAACAAAAACGTCAAAGACAAACTAAAAAAACAAAACAAAACATCCATTACAGTATGATCATTACCATTGTTATTAATATATTATTATTATTGTTGTTTCGTAACAGCACAGCACTCATTAAGTAAATTTAAAACCGAATTTTGCCTTTTCTGCCGATGCTGGGTCACAGTTATCACATTTACCTTTGTGTCTTAGCAGTCAGTGCCCTCGAGGTCACAGAGAAATGTCTGTTTTAAGTTCAGCCAGCACAGTATTTTAACCTAAACAATGATATTCTGGCTAATTTCCAGAGATGGGCTTAATATGGTGTGATAGTATAAACAAAATTGGATAAAATAAATATATATATATATATACATATGTGGGTTTTTTTGTTTGTTTAGTTTTTTTTTTTTTTTAATCAGGGTGTTGTGTCCCGTTTCCTGTGTGGATCCAGGCACAAGCGTCAACCTAGTTTCTGATTTCAGTAGCACCTGACGGGAAAGAAATTGATAGAACTGGATTTGATCTTTCTTTTTTATTTTTTCTTCTTTTTTTTTTTTTGCCCCTGAAGGGGATGTTACGTGCAACCGTGTATGGTGTTTCTCTCGGAACGACCTCTTTGTCCCCATGTGTGTGGCCACTGTGTGTGCGTGTGTGTACGAAAGAGAGAGAGAGAGAGAGAGATGGCTTGACTCCCTCTTCTGACTATAACATAATAAACTGTACATATGTTTCCATAACAGTGGTTCATGCGTTTCTTTTCTTGACCATGAAACTTGATGGTGTCATCTTTAAAATTGGCGTAAAAAAATGGATAAGTTGTAAAATTATAGAACTATAAAATAAAATATAAAAATATCAGCTTCCATATATTTCAGCAGATGAGGCTATCTGTATAATTCGTAAATTCACATAATATTGATTATTTTTTCTTGGGTTTTTTTGTGGGGGGGGAGGGGGTCACGTTCGTTTGTATCTGAGAAAACTCTGCATGTATCAGCTATGAGATGGGGAGCATTGGTTCATGAGAAGAGAGATTGAAAAAAGGCAGGGATCACACCATAGACTTAGACAGCACTGGAGAGAGGGGGGGGCAGGGGCAGAGCGTTACAGAGCTGGGGGGTGTTCCAGAAAGCGGGTTTAGAGAAAACTGAGTTATTTAACTCAGAGCAAGTAGTAAACCTCCTAATAGAAGAGTCCTATGGCTTTGCTCTGTGAGGAGAATGAAGCCATAGGGCTCTTCTATTAGGAGGTTTACTACTTGCTCTGAGTTAAATAACTCAGAGTTTTCTCTAAACCCGCTTTCTGGAACACCCCCCTGGGGTTGTTCAAATGGAGAGACCACGTACTGACCATGTACTCTAAAATGGTTGCATACTGAATTAGTGTTAGGGTGTCACTTTGCCCACTGAATGGTTTTAAATCTATTCATCTGCACAGCTGTGTTATCCTCTTATATAGTGAGCGGCATTGTCCACAGACTCCTGACTCTTTTTGTTTGTTTGTTTGTTTTTTAAATAAAGTTTTGATGTTTTAAAGAGTTCGTTGGAGCACTTTTTCAATGGGGGAAAATTATGAAAGTTTGAACTGTTACATTGATTCTGAGCCGTACTGTGTATAAGATGTTTTTAGTGGCTTTGAACTGTTTTTCTTTGTTTCAAATATGTTATACACTTCTCAGTATTTTTCATGTGGTTCACAATGGTTACATAAAGTATGCAGTTCCTGGCGCCCCCTGCTGTACAGAATTTTAGCACAGCTATAATAAGGCTTCCCATCAATGAGGTTAAGACAATAAGGCACTCAAAGGGTAAGAGTGAGTGTCTGTATTACTGATGTGCCAAACAGAAAAATAAAAACATATTAGTTGGATTAGTACGGGAAATGAGTTTCCCGTTCAGCATCCCAATGTACTGTGGAATAACACATATATGGCCTATTTTTCATTAAAACATTTACGATTGTTGACAGATTAAAATTAATGGAATGTTCCCTAAACTGATGAGACTATGCGTCCATGCATATACTCAGTGATGTCATTTGGAAAAAGGAAACTTATGTCACAACTTCCATTTTACCCTTTTCAGCAATTTATTACAAATAACTAAACAGTGCACCAAGCAACTGGGAAGCTCCGTTTTACCTGACAAACTCAGGCTGCACTGATTTCTTTGTCTGGTCAGAGCAGCTAATTCAAGCTCTTGTTTTTTCCTGTCACGCTGACGAGTGTAGGAGAATATGAAGTTGCTGTGTCTCGTGCAGCATGTGTGGGTGTGACTTCCTACCACTGGGTCAGAAATGGTATCTAACCACAAGATCATCTACCCAGGCATCTATACCCACATCTACAGTATTAGTGTCCTGTGTGTATTCATGTTGTGATATCTGGAGTGACCGTCCCATCTACAGTATTAGCGTCTCTCTCTCTCTCTCTCTCTCTCTCTCTCTCTGTCTCTCTCTCTCTCTATCTCTGTTTATATATCTCTCTCTCTTTCTCTCTCTCTCTCTCTCTCTCTCTTTCTCTCCCTCTCTCTCTCTCTCTCTCTCTCTCTCTCTTTCTCTCCCTCTCTCTTTCTCTCTCTCTGTCTCTCTCTCTCTCTGTCACTCTCCCTCTCTCTCTCTCTCTCTCTCTTTCTCTCCCTCTCTCTCTCTCTCTCTCTCTCTCTCTCTTTCTCTCCCTCTCTCTTTCTCTCTCTCTGTCTCTCTCTCTCTCTGTCACTCTCCCTCTCTCTCTCTCTCTCTCTCTCTCTATCTCTGTCTATCTATCTCTCTTTCTCTCTCTCTCTCTCTCTCTCTCTCTCTCTCTCTCTCTCTCTGGGGCAGCACTCAGGTAATGTCCGATCGTATTCAAGTTATTACAAATGTCAGTGTCAGCTACAAGCAGCTGAGACGCCATGATGGAATACTGCAGTATGGCTGGAAGCCTCTTCAGGGTGTCCAGTCAGTTGTGAAAGTCAAGGCATTTTTTTTCTAGGTTAGAGATGCATTTCCTCCCCATCCCTCCCCTATCAGTCACATCTGTGAAATGAGAGAAGCTGCTTAATTAGCCAGTGCATACATGCCTGTACTTTACCAAGGAAGAGCACCTACCATTTGACATGCCTGTGCTTCACCAAGGAAGAGCACCTACCATTTGACATGCTGGTCCTTGTTTTTTCCAGCCAGCACTCCACAGAGACGAGGCATTGTTTAGACTGGCCAGATACCTCAGAATGGCTGTAAACACATGCATCATCTTACATAAATACACCAGGTTTATGTTATGTGTGCTGAATATGTTGAGTTGAACCAGTAGTACTGATTCTGTGTGACAGTGTTGTATGTTTTGGGTGGAGGAGTACTGTTTGGGACCTGGAACTTAAAGAGACCATACACACACACACATCCCACTTGACTTTGAACTCGACACTATTCAGTGTTAATTGTGAATTATGTTCATCGCTTTATGTATGTAGCTGCTCTTGAATATATAGTCGCAAAAAAACAAATATTGAGTATTGTGCAGTGTGCCCAAACAGAAATTTGACTCCACCCATGAACATCAGACATCTAAGTAATATATAAAACTGTTCAAATAGAACAGCCTCTAATGTATGCTCTTAAGCAAACAGGGGTGGAAGGCAAAATGATTGTTTTGTCTTTTTAATGTCGAGCACTGCACTATATAACCACGTCCCTGCCACAGCCCGCCCCACCCCCCCCCCCCCCCCCCCCCCCCCGTCCAAGCCTCTGTTCATTCGATCTCTATCCAGCTTTCAGCTGTGCGCACAGTGGGGTTGGCAGATGTGTGCACAATGCAGTGGAACTCTTTTCACCGTTCACTTTGACGATACTCCATCCAGAACTAACAGGGGCATTTTCTGTTTTTCCATTTGCCCACTCACGACCAGTTCTCGCCATGTGAGGATAGGTGTGAACATCAATCACAAATACCACCCTCCGCGGGCAGCTTTGCAAACTCACAGTCCTCTACGGCTGCGTGGTGGTACAAAAGGGGCGTTTGCACACTTTAGTCCAGTCTCACAGTGGCTGATGGTGTGGTCCAGGATAATTCAGGCCAAGGAGAGGGCAGTCAAATAAGGGGAATCAAGGAGTGACTCACAGGTCTAGTGGAGCAGGCGTCGTGATCCACACGGCAGGCTTTCGATGAACGTGGAAAAGGATGGAGACAGAGAGGAACGATTTGAAGATAGTGCTTGCAGTTGTTTGTTCTGTGTTCCGCAGCAGAAAAATAGCTTGGCCTGGCCAAATTCTGCAGACCACAATTAGTAAACATGCCTAACTTAGTGATGAACAGTAGATAATGAGAGGCAATATGAAACATGCAACATATTAAGTCTGGAGGCTTCAGCATCACAGTTACAGGGGCAGAACAGCATAAACAGAATCCCCAGTTGTAAGAGAATGAAAAAAACTGATGAAAAAAATGTGTGTGTGTGAGTGTGTGTGTGTGTGATATTTTAAACAGTGTACAGTAGTTGTTTAAAAGTACAACAGCATGGATGGAAATACAAGAGGTAATGGATAGATGGGGGTGGTGGTTAGGACAAATAAAATGTAATAGAGTAGTTCTAAGACATGAACTGAAAATGTACAGATGGTAAGAGTGGTGACAGTTTTCATTAGTGAACAACAGCTGTTAAACAAGTCAGTTAGAAGCATGGAAAGAAAGAAAGAAAGAAAGAAAGAGAGAAAGAAAGAAAGAAAGAAAGAAAGAAAGAAAGAAAGAAAGAAAGAAAGAAAGAAAGAAAGAAAGAAAGAAAGAAAGAAAGAAAGAAAGAAAAAAAAAAAAACAGTGAGTGGGCTTTTGTGGCCCAACTTAGTAGCGAAGAACAGAACTGAAACTACAGGGTTCCAAGACATAGTAAAAACATTATAGCTCTAGCAACTTCTCCGCTTGGAATCCCAATAAGAGATTGTAATTAAAATGCCTCCTAAAAAAATTGAAATTCATTTTTGTACCATGAAATCTTGGTACATTTTAGTGGTAGTTAACTTTAGTGGTAGTTTATGTCGGGGAGGCACGGTAGCGGAGTGGGCAGCGCTGGTGCCTCACCGCAAGAAGGTCCTGGGTTTGGAGTGTGCATGTGTCCCCTGTGTCTGCATGGGTTTCCTCCCACAGTCCAAAAACATGCAGATTAGGTGAACTGGAGATGTTAAATTGGCACTAGGTGTGAATGTGTGTGTGTGTGTGTCTGCCCTGCCCTGGCGACCTGTCCACAAATTTCACCCATTGAATGCTGGGATAGGCTCCAGCACCCCTGCTACCCTAATTTCGATAAGCGGCTTTGAAAATGAGTGAGAGAGAGGTTGACGAGGATTTTGTAATACACACGTGAACATTTCAGTTGGATATTCCTCTCAGAAAGTAGCATTGAAATATCTCATATTTTCATAACTAATAAATCATTTCTGCAGCTATTTAAATTGCCAACATCTCTCTGATTATTGTGATTACTTTGATTATAGTGACTGTACAGAAAATAAGAAAAAAAATTCAACAGCTTATAACTCCCAAGCCGCATGATGAACTGTAATATTACTAACAGATCAGCGAATTGATTTTGAATGACCAATGTGTCCCAGTAGCATTATGCTAACTGGATGATTTACCTTGTGATGTAAATGTTCAGAGGTCATTTCCACAATAAAAATGATTTGGTATCTTCAACTAAATGAGGCAAAATCTCCAACAGCTGCTTTTAAAGGATAGACAGTTCACAAACAGAACATGAAGATTTGAAAAATGAACAAGACAGTGACTCATTTCCTCATCTCAGTAGATTTATTACAGAGACCACTTACAAGTGAGTTGTCACACAGGAAAGGAATGTTGATAATCTAATTGAATCATTATTTTTTGCTGTTATTCTACTCTTAGTGGTGGCAGTATGAGAGTTATTGTTGTTTTTGTTTTATTATTATTATTAGTAGTAGTAGTAGGGTTAGTAGTATTGTTGTTCTTGTTAAAATAATGAAATGATTTCACATTCCAGTTTCACATTGGTCTCTCTTGATGGTGGTTTCCTCCAGTAGGTAATCTGATATTTGTAACAGGGGGCATGGCCCAATGGCCAACAGGGGGAACGGCCCAGTGGTCACTGACACTACTGTATAGGGTATACAGGGGGATGGCAGGTTAATAGGGGGGATGCATTTTGGTCATTTTGCTAACAAGGGGGCGTCTGCCCTCATCGCCCCCAAATTATTGCCTACTGGTTTCCACCATAGGGTTAATGCTCCTGTCAGTGCCCTTGACTAACGCACTGGCAAAAAGAACTGGAGTCGGTCCCTGGGCACGGCACTGCGGCTGCTCACTGCTCCTAGTTCTGCTCCTAGCTCTGCTCCTAGCTCTGCTCCTAGCTCTGCTCCTAGCTCCTAGTGTGTGTGTGCTTACTGTTCCTAGTGTTTGTGTGTGCTCACTGCTCCTAGTGTGTGTGTGCTCACTGCTCCTAGTGTGAGTGTATAGGATGATTTAAATGCAGAGGTTGAATTTCACCGCTCACTGCTCCTATTGTGTGTGTGATCAATAAAGTTCTTCTTCTTCTTCTTCTTCTTCTTCTTCTTCTTCTTCTTCTTCTTCTTCTTTTTCTTCTTCTCTCTCTCTCTCTCTCTCTCTCAGCCCTCAGTCCAACAGAGCTAAACAATCCTAATTTTCTTTCAGTTTGAGATGTTTACCGTCATTCACAAATATATCTGCAGTTGTCCATTGTCAGATATGCCGTTACTGGCGGCTTACATAAACCATTAAAATCACCATTTAATGGTGGGCAGTGGAAACCAATGATCCCACTCATTTTCTCACCAAGGAATTCTTCCAAGTCATTTTTTTAACCTTGGCAGTGAGAGCAATATGACTCAGCATAGGGTAGGATGAAATTCTTAATTCATCTTTAATAAGACATTCTGACAAATGACTACATCAGCTGATGGGATTGGAGTGTTTCTGGAGCTGAATTATTCAGTTATATTGCTATTATGTAAAATTCACACAATGTTTTGCTCTGCTTCCTTCTCTTTAAACACAAAGACAAACAGGACGGAGTGGTTGACAGGGCAACAAGTTCATTTGCTCTATTGTTTTGCTGTATCATGTATTTAATTTTCTGTCTGTAAACTGTTCCGTTGAGAGCTCCTTGTGGAACACTCAGCTGAGCGAAATGTATGTAACTCCACTGGCTTTTCACTTTGAAGATCATATTAGATGTGCAGAGAGTGAGTATGTTATGTCATCATCTTGGTTTGAGGGAAAATTTTCTAACACGTGGAAACAATGTAGAATGATGTAAATTCCAGCATTCCAAATAATTCAGGATAGAAATGCACTGTATTTTATGACATAAAGACAACTGGGTTTGTATGGGGGTTTTTTTGTTTGTTTGTTTGTTTTGTTTTGTTTTTTAACGATTTCAAGGCCATGGACACAGAAAGGCAGAAATTATAAAGAAAAGGAAAAAGAGACATTATAAAACACACAAGCCAGCTTTGTGAAGCAAGATTGGCAAACTGTAAATCTAACGAGGTGGGTTGAATTCACATTCAAGACACTTAATATCCAGTGGGACTTAATGTACTTTAGGAGGCTAATAAACAATCCCATTTCTGTTTACATACATAAATAACGTTGATTTGATCCTTCTTTTTGCTTATACTCTACTGACAGACCATACTGATGGTATAATATACGGTCACACAGGGCATGGTACCAGTGTTCTGGTTCTGTCATTTGTGATTTTCTGTCGTTAATCTCTCTCAGTGATGGTCGGGTGTAGGTACTTGAGGTGTGGGCGTGGGATGTGTTTGCTTCTATTTGCCACTAGGCGGAGTAAAGGCCCTGAATCCAACGGAGCTCAACTATCCTTAGTTTCGTTTGTTCCCCTTTCACGGTTTACTTATAGTGAAGGCTACAAGAGGCTGAGGTGTTGTCCCTTTTTATGTTAAGCTATTTCAGTAATTTTTTATTTTAAATTATAATTCGTTTTTTTTTCTTTAGCCACGAGCATGTCTTTCGCCCTCTCAGGCACTTCTTGTCTATTTGGTTGTAGGTGGCATACACAAGTGTAGCTACACATTTATACTAGATATTATCTGTAAAAATTCTTACATCACTATAGCTGGTAGCCAGATCAAGTTGTGTTTTTCAGAACACAGACTTATACTGAGATCCACAAGGTTAGGAATAAAACAAGCACCTAAGTGGATGCAGAGCTCGCTATGGAAAAGCACTCTCGTACAATTAAAGAGAACTACATAGTTCAGTTTAAGAAGAAATGGAATTAAAACTGAAATGCACAGCCAGTGTAGTGTGCAAAGTTTCTGTCCAGCCAAAGCATTTCGGACATTCGGTCGTTTCATAAAACCTTTGGCGCCTTCTTAGGCACCTCCCAGGATGGAAATACCAGAAGATGGAGACAGGATTATATCTTTATCTTTACTGTTCAAGACCCTGGGTTAAATTCTTTACTAATGCCTGCAGTATAGCCTGTTGAAATGTCATAATACGGTTCAGATGCCAAATTATTTAATAAGTTTGCCATATTCAGTTTATTTATGAATGCATGCCGTATTTACTTAACAGAGGGAACTTGCCCGTGTATGAGGCTGCAGTATCAAACATCACCGCCGGTTGGCATTGGAGCGCCCAACTTAACACCCGCAATTGGTTTTTATTGTGAGCACGTAATATGGTTCTGAAAAACTGCGATGTGGCGTGAGGATAGCATATCGGTGAATATAATAGTATTGATGAAAACCTATCCTTTAACACCGTCTGGAAGTTGGGCTCATCACGGAACTGGACTGCTGGACGTTTGAGAGGTGAGACTCTTTATAGAAATATGAATTTGCACTTTGATAGAATCAGGTCTCAACTCTACTGAAGCCCCATATGACTGTTATTTCATCGTTTGCCCCTTTATTGCTTCTCATATTCTAATATACAACGGACATCCTGTGTGTGTGAGCGTGTGTGCGTCCGTGCGTGCGTGTGTGTGTGTGTGTGTGAGAGAGAGAGAGAGAGAAAGAGAGAGAGAGAGAGAGAGAGAGAGAGAGAGAGAGATCGACGATCGATTAACTTTATTTGTCGTTTCCCCAAATTGAAAACTTGTATGGATATTTTAAGAGCAAATAAGTCGATATGGCAGTTTACAACATGTGAAAATACAACTGTGGTGTGACATAACTAGACTCTGTGTGGATGATTTGATAACATTCAGAGCGATCTCAAATGGATCCAGTTGAGTGTTACAACACCGTTCATACTGGTTCAGTTTATTCTTTTACTTGACTATCATTCTTGAAACTCGTTTCTTTCACATGAAGAGAACCAAATGGTAATACTGGGAGACTTTGGAGAGCTCATTGCTTGGATCTCACTATATCATTCTCTCGGTATTGAAGCTTCAATTTACTATCAGTGTGAGCTCTTCCGGTGCTGTATGTAGATTGAGTTACCCTGGACAATTGACTTTCATCCTGTAGTCAAACCGTTACTGGATTTTACATAGGCCAGTGCAATAGCCAGTATCTATACGTGGCTATTAATTTTTTTGGATCTCACTGTCAACTATGCGCGTGCGCGACGAAGTAAGACGAGGAGGACCTTGTTGGCAACTAGTATCCTCCCACGCGCCCTGAACGTCTCTACGTTTTGGCGCATGCGTTGAAGAATTTATGTCAAGGCACAAAAGTGGCGCTCTACCGTCTCCAGCTCAACACTGGTAAGCATTTCACGGGCGTTTTATCACTATTTTGTAGTTAATTGGCGAAAGTTTTAACAACTGTCGATAATTTGTGGCTGGCGTTCAAGGAATCCCTAAGGTGGTCTGCTTTGTTATCAAGTCAAAAATTTTGACGAATACACGTACAATTTACCCCGCCTGTGATTTTCTCCCCCTTTCTGCCGTGGCAGGGTGCTGTTGCCTCTACGCTCTCGCGTATTGTTTCGTTCGCTAATGGCGGACGTGAGGCAGTGCGATTTACCGACAAGAGGGGTGATTACCGCCCTCTTTGAAAACGTGAAGCCAGACCTTATTAAAAGAGTTTCGACTTTTGAAAGTGTTCTCATGCTATCTTGACTCAGTGCCTGGCCGACTGTCTTTTACAATTTTGAAAAATTGTGTTGTAACGCTTTAGTTGATGGACTACCCCAACAAAACAGCGCCCCTTCGGGTTACCACGTGTACTTCTCTTTGATTGCTGAGGGTAAAAGGCTCTAGGGTAACTTTTCAATTACACATTAACTCAAGGATACGAGCACTTGGACAATAGATCTCCATACCATTTTACGAGACGTAATTATTCGATAGTACGTATATTGATTTTTTTGTGGGTAGCTTGTTCTTTGATCATATATACACAGCAAGAAGTGTGCTTGCTTTGCCTTAACGGTAATATTTTAAATAGGGCACAGAAGAGGACGATGGAACAAAAAGAGTGTTAGTTTTTTAATTTTTGTTGTAGAAAAACAGTGTATTTTGAATTCAGTCTAATGACGCCGGATTATGCTTATGCGGCGAATAGTCGCAAATAACTTGTGACTATTTTTTGTAATAACAATGGCGCAGTCTCGCAAGCTCTCCTCCCTCCAGTTCGCCGCTAATCCAATAGCAGCATGCGTGAGGGAGGCCAGGGGTGGGAACCACGTAACCTGGATTGAAACACGTTCGCGGTTTTGCGTTGAACCACATCTCCCAAACCGAATAGTCAACCGAAGACTTCAATAGATCCAATGCGTCTTCTCGTAGGCTTCAGTGTGACAAAAGTTTTGGACAATTGGCCCAGTTGTGTGAACAAAAAACCGTTGAAATACATTATGTTGACATCATCATCCGGTTGCCTTGACAGTAGAAGAGCTGTGGTCCACTTGCTGGAACGAAGGTTCTATCCGCTTGCATAGTCAAGGGCACGGCCCTGAAGTGCCCTTTTTGGGTTATGGTAGGCTTTCCTTGAATATTCTGACATGCCATAGTGAATTAATTAATCGGCTGTTGGCAGAACTGAGCGAAGGTACATCTAGAATGATCATTAATGATCTAGAATGATCATTAAACGTCTATGTGTGTGTGTGTTTTGTTGTTTAACTCTTTAGCCCGACAGTAGTTTATTTATGTTTCCACGCTTCAAACACTCAGAATTTTAGCGTTAGCTAATGAGAGATCATGTTGTGATGTCAGCGTTACCCACATACATCTATGCTGTGTATACATCAAGAGGACTTCGCAAGCTGGTAGCGCGTGTGCATGCTGTTATATCATGTTTCAGTGCGCTAGCCGTTTATACTTAAGTAACATGAAATAATGTTATTCTTTCTCAGTCTGAATAAGACGTGTCAGCAGGTACAATTCGTTCATCGAATTTTGGTCTGAAGAGGTTAATTCAACATTGCGCATATGGTTCAGTTCTTGCCTATGAAAGCATGTTTTTTCGTCGCTGCTTCTGTGTGGACCTTTGTCTTACGTTGCATCAGGAACGTTTCCTTGAACGTTTTGGATTTGGGCATTGGTAGGCTCTGACTGTGACTGTTGTATACCTCTGCATTGCAGGCGCTGCCTAGACGAATTTCAAAATGAAAAAAATTCTTAATTTTAGTTGAAGATGAATGTTGAGACTTGTATTACATGCTAGATAAATATGAAGATACAGAAACGGACAGCTGGCCCCGTTGTTGTTGGAAAAGATTAGGAAACTCTTGTGTATTCACCGATGTTACTTTACACTCCTCACCTGGAGAACCAAAGGTCAAAATCACTGTTCTCAGATTGTTCCCAGTTTTGAAACATGGGTAGAAAGGGACAATTTGGGAAAAAGAAAAACAGGAGCATTTCATTTCTCATTTGGAGTAGCGGTCATAGTCTGCATGAGATATTAGAATTACAGTTGACCCTGTGACTGTCCACACCTTGCCCATAAGATGGCAGTGCTATAGAAGGGAGCGACAGGGCTCATCTGGTCTTTGGAAAACAGATGTGTTCAAATGAAATAGAAGAACAAAAGGAAACATCATATATTGGTTTACAGCGGCCACAATCGTTTGTTTGTTTGTTTATTTATTATTCTCCTTGAAATTTTATGTGTTTGTCATGTGGCACCTCAGTGCATATTACTCAAGGTGTAAACACAATATGCTTTTTTTTTTTTTTTTTATACAGTTTTGCAACATTAGCATTGGATGTACCATTTTGGTCACTCTACACCAGGAAGCAGAATCATAAACAGAGATGTTTTTCGTGTGAGTGTGTACAGATGCTTTCCCTCTTTTTTTTGAACATGAAAACTGATTTGATTTTGGGAGACTGCTCCATTTCTAAGTCCTGTGTTGTGTGTGTGTTTTTTTTGTTTTTGTTTTTTTTTTTTAATTTCCAAAATGGGTCATGGAGTTGAGAAGCTATGACCTTGCTTTTTGCTTTTTGCTCTCTGCATCTGCGTAGTAGCATAAGCCTTCAGTAGTTCAGAAGTTGGACATTTCGTCTTTGGTCAGATGGGGTGAATTGCTCAGTTATGGGGCAGCGATGTGAAACTCATTCTAGGTGATTAAACCAGATACCCCAGAGATGGTGAGGGGCTTTCGGCTTCATACTGTCTGTCTGTACACCCCCCCACCTCCACCCCACCCCTACATTTTACACCATGTGCACACAATGGACCCAGTCTGGTGTGGTTTACCTTCAGAGAGACAATCCCCTGGATGCTTCCATCACTAAGGCAACCAAGAAGCAGGCAGCTGCACTGCTGCAGTGGAGATCTTTGATATTAGCACATTTAGAGGGAGGCAAAGATAGAACAGTGAGAGAGATGAAGACAGGGTGGCTAAGTAGGGATGGTAGCATGGAGAGTGGGAGAGGAATGGGAGGCAAACATTGGGGCAACAAAGGGAGGGGGGTGCCTGTTGCTCGTGCCCAGTGGAGAACCCCCTGTTGGCAATCACAAGTATTACAGAATGAGAGTGTGAATTCAAATGACAACGGTGATGGGGTTTTTTGTTTTTTTTGTTTTTTTCTTCTTTTTTTTTTTTTGTTACAACATGTGATAAACTATCTCCATCACTCATGTTTCTGTGCCAGGATCAGCTGGATTAAGGTCAGCTGTATCAACATAAATGGCCTTTTCTCTGGATGTAATTAATTTCTCTGGTTGTGCGTTGTGTGATCAGAAATCCAGCTCTTTTATCCTGGAATACCCATTTGGCCGTACAACTGCTAAAATAACAACCGAGGAAACATTGTAAAGACCAGAATACCTCAGATACACTGTTTCTTTCCCCTGTTGCCTCTTTGCACCCTTCATTTTTCATAGGTGGTTACCTAAGTGATGGATGGAGATTTGGAAGCCAGGCCTGAGTTAGAGGCAAATACAGCCACAGAGGAGGAGGAGGGGCCTATGGAAACCACATCATCAACAGAACAGACCCCACCCACTGAGGCTCAGGATTCTGAAGAAGCTGGAGCCGAAACCACAGACCTGCCCAAGGCCTCAGAGGACAATGATGATGATGTAGTGTTAGTTGATGGTCCTCCTCCACCCTCTCAGGGGGAGGCCCAGCCTCCGCCCATCTCTGACACCCCCACACCTGCAGAAGCCCCTTTAGCCAAAGCCACAGACTGCACTGAGCCGGGTACCACGGCAACAGCAGGTACAGCCTCCTCAAAGGCTCTCTCTCCTCCCTCTGCTGCAGCTGGTACTCCCCCATCTGCATCCACAGCATCGAAAAGCCAGAGCGAGCCAATCGTCATAGATGACGAAGAGGACTCCGAGCAGAGAGGTTCGTCTTCCTCCGAGGTCAGAGGTAGCCTGAGCAGCACGGAGCCCGACTCTGAAATAAAGATAGCCAGCGTCACCACGCTGGGCGCGGCCTCCTCTGCTGCAGTTGCCACGGCAACAGCAGCCGCGACAACATTGACCCCGTGCGTTCAGGAGGATATGAACCTCATGATCACGAGTGTGACTTCGCTCAAAGGCGCAGGCACAGTGGGAGTGGGGGCAGGGGACACAGAGGGCGGGGCAAACGGACTACAAATCAGCAGCACATTCAGCCTTAACCCAGAGGCCCAGCAGAACCTGAGTCAGAACCAGGGATCCGTCGGCAGACCGTCGCCCACGTTCAACCCAGGACGCGTCAACTCAGCCACCCAGCCGGTCCAGAATGGGGAGACGGGAACACATCAGAGATCTGGTAATACACAGCCTCTTCATAACTCTCATATTCTCACTTCACCCTCTCTCTGTCTGTCTGTCTGTGTGTCTATCACACATACGCCTGTTTACACACAGTGTGTCATATGATCTAAATTTGTTTTGTTGGACATCCAGTAACAGATACAAAGTGTGGATTTGTCCTGTTTTTTTTGGGTTTTTTTGGATGACTGATAGAGAACGAGGAACGTGTATGTACAGGAGCTCCACTTTGGCAGCATTGAATCTGGTTTACCTAATTATTACCATGCTTGGACCAATTAAGGCCCCTTATTGGTTTAGTTAGTGAAAATCAAGCTTGCCTGGCAACAGCAGATCCTTGACTCAGAGCTTGTGCTCAAAAGAGATGATTTTCGGCGAGTGTTAAAATGAAAGCGCAGTTACCTAGTATTTCTCTCTCTCTCTCTCTCTCCGCACAGCTTCGTGGATCTCCCAGTCTGCATCTTTCCCCCGTAACCAGAAGCAGCCGGGGGTGGACACCCCCTCGCCCGCGGCCTCTCTTCCCAAACCCCCAGGCCAGTCCCCCTCAGGGTCCCAGCAGCCCCCTCGCACCATGAAGGTCACCTGTGCCAACTGTAGGAAGCCTCTGAAGAAAGGCCAGACGGCTTATCAACGGAAAGGTTCATCCCACCTGTTCTGCTCCACCACCTGTCTCTCCGCCTTCTCCCATAAGCCTGCGCCCAAGAAGAACTGCACCATGTGCAAGAAGTATGGCATTTCACTTCCTGTTCTTCATTGTTCTTGATATGACTAAACCTGTAAGAAACTTGGCAACCACAGTGTGGAGGCTCTTTGAGAGTGTGACTTTTTTTTTTTTTTTTTTTTTAATAATAATAATCAGGCATTCATCTTCTGGTTTCAGATGAGTGTGATCATAATTAATGGTAAATATTTTTTAAGTGTACCTTTTTGAAAAACAAAAACCCAAATGGACCTGTGTCTGAGCGGTTATCTGTTTGTATGGTTGACAGGGACATCACCAGTATGAAAGGGACCATCGTGGCTCAGGTGGACTCCAGTGAATCCTTTCAGGAGTTCTGCAGCACCGGTTGTCTGGGTGCATATGAAAACAAACAAAACCCTCCAAAGACCCAAGTCAAAACCAAGTGCACAGTCTGTGGCAAGCTCACTGAGGTCTGATGTATTACAGTGTTTACTCAAGATAGATTTTTTTTTTTTCTTTCTGTCTTTCTTTTTTTTTTCTTTTTTTTCTTTTTCTTTTTTTTTCATTTTACATGAAAAATGTTAGCTATGCCTCACTGTTGTTGTTGTTGTTGTCTTTTGTTTTTTTTTATCTCCTTAAATTAGCCCAAATTATACGCTCCAACTCTGAAACACTGTACTCTCAAAGGCTGGAGCTGTGTGTTCTTCCTTCTCCCTTCTCAACCATAGCATTTGACTGAATACAAAAATACAAGACTTTCGACTCTCACGAATGCATCATCATCCAAGAGAGCTGTTAGGTGTTAAGCACTCTTTCTATACTGTACGGGACAGGTCCGAGTGTGTCGTCTAGTGGCGATGATTGCTGCAGGCTGTGATTATTCGTGACTGGGTTGGGAGTGGAATGAATGAATGAATTATTATTACGAGGATGCAATCATCATCATCATTATCATCATCTTCATCAACATCAGTATGAAGGTATTCTTAATTTTCTCTGTGGTCTTTTTTTTTTTTTTTCTCTCTCTCAGATTCGCCATGAGGTGAGCTTTAAGAATGTCACCCATAAGATCTGCAGTGACTCATGCTTTAACCGGTACCGAATGGCCAATGGTCTCATCATGAACTGCTGTGAACAGTGCGGGAACTACCTTCCCAGCCGTGCCTCTGCCAACCACTTCTTACTCATCGACGGCCAGCAGAAACGCTTCTGCTGTCAAAACTGCGTCAGGGATTACAAACAGGTCAGTCTGCCAATCAGAAAAGAAATACAGTCAGTCAGTCAGTGGACAGATTCCTTGATTAGCTCGTTGCTTTTAGGTGTTTACCAGGTTCTTGTAACCCAGAGTAAAATGTTACAGTTGGACATGAAAGGAGTTGAAGTGTAGCAACACAGCAGCAATGCCTTTTGGAATTGGAAGCAAATGCAACATGACTAGCAGAATTTTTTTTTTCCCGTTGAGATGGCCAGATTATAACATCAACTGTAGCATTCCTCACAAGCTTTCATGTTTTGGTTTAGCAGAAAACCTACTCTTGAAGACACGCAACAAACAGCTTGTTTATCCTAGTAATTTATTCGTTCATGGTTTGACGTTCGTAGATGAGATTTTTTCGTCGTTGTTGTTTATTTGTAATGATTTTCCCCTCAGACCCATGGGAAGATGACGGCGTGTACTGGCTGTAAGGTCATGTGTAGGTCATTTGATGTCACTCACTGCATCGGGCCCAGTGGAGCCATGGAGCCATACTGCTCCACAGCCTGCATGAGCAAAACCAAGATCACAGCCGCACAGAGTGAGTGCTCATAACACAGGCTAAACCCTCACTCACTGTACCTGGGGCTTACAATCCACACGTACACAGTATGTTTTTTAAATCAGGTTTGTTTTCAAAAGTCAAAGTTCCGTCCAAATGTAGCGCTGATAGCAGTGGATCAAGTTTGCGAAGGGTTGATGGTCATTCACGTGTCATTCTCGTAAATTCTCTCTCTCTCTCTTGTCCTTTTTAGATGCGGAACCTTCTTGTCATTTCTGTAAGAGAAATGCTTTACCTCAGTATCAGGCGACACTACCTGAAGGAAAGGTCTTAACTTTCTGCAGTTCACAATGTGTAACCAAGTTCCAGGTATGTGTATTTTAAGGTACGTGCTGAACATGTGCCCAGCCATAGCTACCCATTTTACTATAGCCAAACATCCTCCGTAACTCACATACGCTGCTGGTAAAAGTCAAACTGTGTGATCTTTTAGAGGGTTTTGTATTTTCTTTTGTGAAGGATATGACACGAACAGAAACAGGCATAGAGCCATGTTTTCATTATTGATTGTGGTTTTCTGCTGGCTGGAAAGTCTCTTATTTATCGAGGAGACATAGTCATTTCAGCTACCTCCTGCATATACAGGAAGTGTCTCCTTATTTATTTATTTATTTATTTTTATTTTTATTTTTATTTTTTTTTAGAGTGCCACAATTCAGACGTCAGCCAATGGGCAGGTTCCCACCTCCTCGGCATCCAATAACATCCAGCTGAAGTGTAACTACTGCAGGGGCTCCTTCAGTCTGAAACCTGAAATTCTGGAGTGGGAGGTGAGAGAGGGACTCTTTTTGCCCTGTTTTCCCTTCTGGTTTCTGGCTTCGCTGGAGCTTCTCCTTAATGTAGATGTCATGTTCTATACAAAATAGATGGCAAACTTAGTAAAATTGTTTTTTTTTTTTCAAGTGTTTTTGTTTTGCTCTGCCTAGCCATGCAAGCATTCATGCATGCTCAAGGCAAAGGAGGACTAATTAAAGTATCAAAATAAAATTAAAAATACCGATGTGATAATCATGTTTGTACACAATTTTGTGTCTACACCTTTTAGTGATGTTGCCGTAAGTGTAAATATCCCTTACACATGTCCTCCAGTACAGTAGAACAGACCACACTAAGTGTCTGTAATGTTGCTCTGTTTTTTTTTTTTTTTTGGCAGGATAAAGTGTACCAGTTCTGCAGTAAGACATGCTGTGAGGACTATAAGAAGCTGCACTGTATTGTCACCTTCTGTGAATACTGTCAGGAAGAGAAGACACTCCACGAAACCGTCAAGTTCTCTGGGGTCAAGAGACCCTTCTGCAGCGAAGGTCATTTTTGCATTCTTGTTTCAGTCCCGCCTTTATCGACCCTTAACCTTTTGACTTTCGGCAGTGTCTTGGCCTATTTTTAAAACTCCGTGTGGTTCACATCATGACGTGCTGTGGTTACGAGGTTGCGAATGAGGTGAGGTGCCTTAACTCGGGCAGAAAAGACCGAAGACTGTCGGAGTATTTGCAGTGTGTTTACCTCAGATGCCCACAGATCCAGGGTGACACAGTGTCTTTACTCTCTTGTATGGTCAGCGTAAGATATTTACTTTGAAAACTAGGGCGATGACTTCTTGTAGCTTGGCCTTGTTTTTGAGAAATCACTCTGGACTTGGAAAGATTTTTTTTTTACCCTCATTTTCAATTCTGAGCAATGGTCATTCCATAACCCCCCCCACACACACATACACACACACACACACACACACACACACACACACACACACACACACTCCACTGTGACAGTGAATTTTAACCCGGTGAATTTTTATACAGTCAGACATGACCTCATAACCTTGCTCTCTCCGCAGGCTGTAAGCTCCTGTACAAGCAAGACTTCGCCCGGCGTCTTGGGTTAAAGTGTGTCACCTGTAACCACTGCTCTCAGATGTGTAAGAAATCAGTCACGAAACAGATCGACAATGTGAGCAGGGACTTCTGCAGTGAAGCCTGTGCCAAGAAGTTTCACGAGTGGTATTACAAGGTCAGCGTTCCTCCTCACACGCATCCATGCACCCGTACATGTGTTTCCTCATGTCTTATGTTTTAAACCATTTCTTCTCTCTTGCCCTGTTTCATTTGACTGTTAACTGCTGGTTTTATCCTAGTTGTCTGTAGAGCTCTTTAATGGTCAGTGGGAATACCAGTAACGTCTTAGGTGCACTATTCAGGTGTCCGATGATTATAACCTTATTGCTGTTCACATTCTGAAACAGTCTGCTGAGTCTTTTTACATTATGAGGACACTCTTTGGGACAGTGGCATTTTGTAATGCTGGCTTAGAACTGATCCTATTCTAAAAGTTTGCTCTGGTGCGACGACGGATATTGATATTTCAGTGGCGCACCATGTGGAAGCGGCTCGTGTCTAAGTCTCTGTCAGGGTTAATTGTCACCAGTGTTTGTGTATTCCCTCATCTGTCCACTAGGCGGCGCGGTGTGACTGCTGTAAGGTGCAGGGGAACCTCACAGAGTCTGTGCAGTGGCGTGCAGAAATGAAGCACTTCTGTGACCAGCAGTGTCTCCTTCGCTTCTACTGCCAGCAGAACGAGCCCAACATGGCGACTCAGAAGGGCCCAGAGAACACTGCTCTTGGTAAACTGAACGCCGCATGCTGTGGAGCTTCTTTGTCTTGTAACGATTGTTTGTTTGTGAGTGGGTCTGTTTGACTCTTGTGTGTACTCACTTAATATTTTGTTCAATGCAGGCTTTGGAGGTCACACACAGGGAACCAAGATGACGGTGAGTGCTCAGGGAGCAGTTCTTTTTTTGCTGAACGTAGGTGATGACTATGTACAGGGGAGCCGTTAAGAAAATGACCTTTTTAAAAACACGTTTGCATAAATATTTACGCTGCGTTGAAGGTTGAATGTTGGACGCTGATTTTCATGAAAGAAAACACTTCTCTCCCTCTGTATTTCTTTTATTGTCACTCTGTCTCCTTCTCTCTTTTTCTCTCTCTCTCTCTCTTTCTCTTTCTCTCTGTTTCTCTTTCTCTTGCTCTCTCTGACTGTCTGTTTCTCTCTCCTCTCTCTGTGTTGCCACTGGTGTGCAGGTATTTAATCAGGGTCCTGTCTCATACGCTGGGGGAGGGATGTTGAAGGATGTGAAGAATAAAGCTGTTCTCTGTAAGCCCCTAACCATGACCAAGGCAACTTACTGTAAACCACACATGCAGAGCAAGCTACTGCAGACAGGTATGCTTTACCTCCGGTTACATCACTGTTCTCATTAAAGATGCACAGCACTGGAAATACACACATACACACACACACACACGCACATACGTACACACACACATACCCATGCCTGCACTCACACACATGTAAGGGTAAACCACATCCTTAATCATAGAACCGCCTTGCAAAATATAAAAATCTGCACTCCACGTCAAAGCTGTTTCAGTCCCTCAGTGTAAAGACAGTGTGAGTCCAACTGTGTGCCAGGCAGATGCTCTGAGCCTGACTCTGCTGTCTCCCCTGTCTCCTCAGAGGAGGGAGAGCTGGAGGGACTGGTGAAGAAGGAGTACGTCCCTGTGCCCATCCCAGTTCCCGTTTACGTTCCCGTTCCCATGAACCTCTACGCTCAGGCCACGCCCACACCCATCACAATGCCTGTACCGGTAAGAGCTGGTGTCTCATCTACTTGCTGTTTTTTGTTTTTTTTGTTTTTTTCTTTCAAACGTTTAAAACAAACAGCAGCACAGATTGCCATTTGATTGTCACCTGACCAGAGAGATTATGTAAGACATTAGAGTGGCTATAGCATTTTACTTTGCTAGTCACTGTCCAGTGGTTAGAACTCTTGCTGTTGACATTCTGAAACATTTTGTTTACTACTGTTCCATGGGGCAGGAATATGTACAGTGTTTGTAAGCTGAGGACAGTAGACAATGTTTGGTGCTAGTTCAGCCCCCCATCCAGTATCACTTAAACTGAACTCTACTTAATAAAAAAAACTTTTCCTGCAAATCACTTCTGACAGGACTTCGTAAAATGTATTCTTCATCAAATCAGACACTCAGTAAGGAATTCTCCGACTGTTGACCACTGTTGCCCACAACTAAACCTCCGCATTGAAACACATTGATAGGTTTTCCCTCTGGCGTTTTAACTCATGTGCCCAAGGTGCCCGTGCCCGTGTTCCTGCCCACCACGCTGCAGAACGCCGAGCAGATCATTAAGAGCATCAGCGAGCTGAAGTCTAAGGTGCCCTCTGACCCTCTGGAGGCCGATCTCCTGGCCATGGCAGAGATGATCGCCGAGGATGACGAGGAGAAGCCCAACTGTTCAGGTGAGAGAAACGTGACCGAAATCACTTCACCCGCAGAAACGTTTATGAATTCAGTTTCCTTGAGCAGTTGATCTTGACTGAGTATAGAAGTAGCATTGCTAACATAACTTCAACTATTATAAATTTTAAGGTTAAAATGAACATTGTAGAAATGGATGATTCGCCTTAAACTGGGTTTTCTTATTTATGTTACCTGGAGTATTATCGGAAGTTCCAGAATGTCCACATTAGACACCAGGTGCACCTACATATGAGTAGCCTAATGATATTTCTTTAACAGATGTCAAATGTGAAAACGCTAAGAGTGGAGGAGTGAAGAGGGAGCGAGGGAGGAGCGAGAGTGGCAGCAGTTCGTCGGAGGAGGAGGAGGATGAGGAGGAGGAAAAGTATGAACCAGACTTAGATTTGGAAGCTGATCTTCCACTAGGTAAAGGATAACATATATAGATGTGTGTGTGTGTGTGTAGAGAGAGATATGCATATATAGAGATATATACAGGTGTAGATCTGACCGTGTCAGGTGTGTCATTTTATGGGTAAATCTTAAAAGTTTTGAAGCATTTTTTTTTTTTTTTATGAACGAAAGTATCTGCAGGTGTTTGGTTCATTCTTATTCTCTCCCTGTCCTGTAGAGCTCAATATGTATTAATATTGATTAGGCTTAAGCTTACAGTAGTCCCCAGATGACTGGCAGGGGTATGAGAAATATCCTGGAGTGAATTCACTGTTTTCAACAGATTTTGTCTGTTACCTCTCTCCCTCCAAGTAAAGAAGGTCCTGAGGAGAGTGGTGTCTTTTTTTATGGAACAGCACGGTTACTCCAGTCAACCTACCTCTCAGGCTATTTGGAGATCTTGCATCATTTAGTGTATCAGACAAATGTACTTATTGTAGTGTTTCAGGCTGGGTTAGGTTTGAGAAAAAAGAGGGGGGGGGCAGGCAGAATGTAAATATGGAGGGGGGTGATGCAATGGGAGGGCTTATTTCAATATGATTATGTCACTGGCATGCGGGTGGGGGGTGTCATGGACAGTGGTCAATTTATAGCCGCCACCTTGTGTTCCTGCGTTAGTTGTCACGCCCCTGCCTGCTCTCACCTGTTAGTCTGGGTTTGTTTTTCAGTGTCATATGAGCTGTTGTCTTGTAGTATTTACCTTGTCAAACACTGCTTCACACCCAAGGGTTTAAATCGTCTGACAATATCCACATACTGGTAGTGCGTATCGTGTGGATATGGATGTCCATGTTTATGAAGGCTTAGGTGATTGTGTCTTTGAGGTTTTGATCTGATAATATATGATGGTGTCATTCTGAGACCTGTGAAAAAAAACCTCTGGTTCTCCCCACCAACCCCCACAGCCACTGACCCTGTGCCTGCGTTGGAGGGTTTGGATGCAGAGATGGGATTTACCTTACCCCCTGTCCTGGCCGAGGAGAAGGTGGAGATGCCGCGGCTTAGAACCAGGAGGAAGGTATTTTTTCTTCTTCTGCTGCTGCTGCTGTTGTGTGATTGTTTGGTTTGATGCTTTAATTGACAGTAGAGCTCCGTCCAGTGACTGTGACACTGTTGCCCGTTTATCGTGCGGACGCTGTCGTTTGAAAGGTTCCGACTCGGGACTTGGCAGGAGCAAAGATGCTGTGGTTAGAACTGTAATGAAACTGTAATGAAACTGTAATGACAGGTATATGGTGAATGGGGGTTAGTCATGGAAAAATGTTTGACTGAATTTAGCCTCATTGATTATTGCTAAATCTGGGAGTCTTTGTCACTCTTGGGGAGCAGCCATCGGTGAAAGACGGATCCCTTATCTCCTCTTGATTTAGGGACAGAAGAGGCGAGTGGTGGAGGAGGAGACGACTCCTGCCGCCTCCCCGTGCCCTGACCCTCCTCCTGTGGACAACTCGTTCCCCTTCAGCTCGCGGTACGGACTGAACGCCTGGAGGAGGTGGGCCGCGTCCTCGGCCGCACAGGCCGCTGACTCGAAAGGGAAAGACAACTCCAAACAAGGTGAGAGCAACACATCACGTCTCTCAGTTCCTTCTCATGCGCGTGAACGGAGTATTCACTTCAGTGATTCAGAATTCAGTGATTCAGAGTTCAGTGGGTTAGAATTCACAGAGTCAGAATCTGTATCAGTCAGAGCTGTCATGTACAGCCGTGTGTGTGTGTGTGTGTGTGTGTTATCCCTTAGCTGTCCTTATTATCTGACTGGTATGAGCTCAGAGCTCTGCTGGAAACAGTAAAGTCCCAAAACAGCGATCATTTTGGTCAGTAAAAACTTGGGGGGGGGGGGTAAACACACGGCGTCGTCCGGTCAGGTGTCCGATGATTAGAACTCCACTGCTGTTCACATCCTGAAACATGGTGTTGACTGTGAGATATGAGGACACGAATGGAAACTGTGACATTTTGCCCTAGTGTTGGAGACGTGACTTTTGCGTCTGGTTTTACAACTGAATGTGCTTCTGCCTGTATTATTGCATGTAAATATCAACGCAGATTTAAACAGCATGATTGGAAAAACAAAGAACAGACTGGCTTTGTCCCAAGGTGCTGTGTCATATTTGGCCATCTGTCTCGTATTTCTGTACGGTTTGCGTTAGCTGCAGAGTTAGGAGTACAGAAGCAAACGCTTGTGATCATTTTCACCACTGAACATCAACACAAGCAAATTATGACCGCAGCGCTGATGATGGAGATGATGGGATTTGATTTGTGTCTCCAGTGATGCTGTTGATGTTAAACTGGCTCTTTTGTGTCTCGACTGCGAGCTGACGTCTGTCCGTCTGCGCCCTGTGTCCTCAGCAGCCCCGGCCAGGTTGAAAGCAAGTCTTCTCTCCCTGAAGTCCACAGAGCTGAACCAGGCCTTGTCTCGATTTGTCAAAGAGGTCCGCAGGCCGAACGGGGAACGCTACGCTCCTGACAGCATCCTCTACCTCTGCCTCGGCATCCAGAAGGTCAGCCTAACCCCCAACACCACATCCTCTCATTCTACCGTGTCACCTTTATGCTGACATGTTTGTCCTTGTATTAAACACATGTTTATGGACTCTTTTCTTTTGTCGAGTATTATTGAATGTGTGGTGGAATGTGCTGTCCAGACATGTGCGCAATAGATTTTAAGAGCAAATCCCTTTCCATATTTCTGTTTCCGTCCCTAGCTGGTTGTAGCCTGTGTCTACTGGTAATTTCCACAGGAAAATGACAAATCTTATTGAAACCTTAAAGCATTGTGTAGTGAATGCTTTAAGAAAGAGAACCTTTTTTTTTTGGTTTAAACTCTGATGAATTTTCACGACTGAAGAGAGAGACTGAAAAAAACAGGAGCCCTTTCTGTCCTCTCGTCTCTTACCAGTGTCCAGTGATTAAAACTCTTGCTGTTCACATCCTGAAATATGGTGTCGACTTAAAGTTTTATGAGGACACACCTATGTCATACTGTATTCACAATCTGCTCCGCATGTAAATTTACTGATAAGTCTCTGCAATCCCCCCCCCCCCCCCCCCCCCCCCCCCCCCCCCCCCCCCATCAGCGTTGTTTTTGTCTATGCTGACGTTGAGCTTGTTATGTAATTACAGCATCTGCAGGACAAGGGGCGATCGGACGACCTCTTCAATGACTCACACTATCACAAATTTGGGGAGGAGCTCAACAAGGTCCTCAAAGGCTGGCAGCCTAGCGTTTTGCCTGACGGTAAATTACAAAAAAAAAAAAAAACCTCAACTTCCTCCTGAAGTCAAACAACTAAGCTTGCCTTTGACCTCAGCTCAAAAGTGTCCAATGATTATAACTTTCTGCTGTTCACATCCTGAACCGTGGTGTTGACTTTGTTAGATTATGAGGACATTTATAAACAATATTTATTCACCTCAGTCGTTCATATTTTGAGGCACACGTCATACCCTTGAATTTTTAACTCGTGCGAGAGACCTGCTGTCTGGCTTTTTGACGGGGACGGATTGCGTCTGGCAGTCTTGTGATGGAGGGGCCTGTGTGTATGTGTGTGTGTCTGCAGGTGCTCTGTGGGGTCGTGTGGAGGAGAAGTGTCTGTGGAGTAGTAAGCAGTTAGGGGAGCAGTCTCCCTCTGTCCTGCTGCGCTCCCTCGTCTATCTCAACACTAAACACTTTGGCCTGCGCACTGTGGAGCAGCACTTGCGCCTGTCGTTCGGGAACGTTTACGGTCCCTGCGCGGCCGGTCCGAACAGCCACGAGACCACCGTCTGTATACGCGTACCCTCCATTTCACAGGACCAGCCAGGTACAGTTCTGACCGCTCTGTCCTTTTCTGCCATTGACAAACCACTGCCGCGCTGTAGCTGCCTTGTTTTATCTTTCAGTATTGGGACAGTGCTTTATATGTAATGACTGTTAGTGGTAAAAGCTGTTGATTTTGAGATTCAAAGGGGGGGGGGGCGTTGAAGGATGATGTTAGTCCCTTTTCAGTCTTTTGTCTGTCTCCCTGTGGTGATTTTTTTTTCAGAGGTTGCTTCGTTTTCTTTCTCTTGTACTCTTAAGTAAGCTCTGTGTTTTTTGTTTTTGTTTTTGTTTTTGTTGTTGTTGGTTTTTTTCCTAATATTTTTCTAACAGTTCAGACAGGAAGCAAGAGGCGCCGTAAAGAGGACGAGAGCAGTCAGAACTACGACCTCGAAGAAGGTTCCGGAACATCCACTCACTGTCCGGTGAAAAAACACGAGTGCCGCCTATACGAGCTATACCTATCCAAGTGGTGAGTCACGCTTCCTTCTTCCCTTTCTTTCTCTCTCTCTCTCTCTCTCTCTCTCTCTCTCTCTCTGACATTGTTACGACGGTCTTTGAAGTTGCTTTGTCAAAAATGCAGTTCCTTCGTCTGTGTCACGGAGGGTTGCTGAAAGCGTACGCTCTGTCCCATGTCTTCATCCCAGCCCTGAGTCTGTGAGGCAGCGGACCGACCTCTTCTACGTGAAGCCGGACTCCTCGGCCTCCTCGGACAGCCCGCTGTGGTTCACCTCCGGTCCTTTAGAGAAGAGCGTTCTGGAGAGGCTCCTAACGCAAGTTCTCCTGGTGAGGGACATCTACAGGGAGAACCATCAGGAGGAGGAAGGAACGGAGCGGGAGGCGCACTGAGGACTCATGCCCAGCATTACACGCTCAGCATTACGACTCAACCTGCAATCCGTGTCACACCGTCTTACTCCTTCCTCCCCCCCCACCTCATCCCCCCTCTCCCCGCCTGAATACACGTTGATCCTAGCACAGTAACGACGTAACAGTGAGTGTCAGGAATTTATAGGAATGTGGACGCACACCTGTTCTGAGATCAGTTTTTTTACAGAGGAGAAGAGGAAAAAAAAAAAAAAAAAAGGTTGATATGAGTGGTGCTTTACCTGAAAAGCAACCCGTGGACTGCTGCTTTTCTTGTTTGTTTTTTGTTTGTTTGTTTGTTTGTTTGTTTGTTTTTGGTTTGTTTATTTTTATTTCTAGGGAGATTCTGTTTATGTGATGTAGCATAACTCACTATGCCCAGATTGGGCAGCTATGGTCTGTAAATATTTCTGAGAGTAGAGAGTTAGGAAACTGGTGGGAGTGTGTGCAAGACCTACAATCCAATAACAAAACTTAAAAAAAAAAAAAAAAAAAGACTCAGTGAATTCTTCCTCAACTTGGACCCAAGAAAGCCTTTTAAAGATGACATTTATTTATTACGGTTGATCGACATAGGTTAAGGCGAAAAGTCTTTTATTTTTCAAATGACTGAACGGGATGTGAGTATGTGGGCCGTGTGCCGTGTGTGCCATTTCTCTCTCTCCTTCCTTAAAGAGCATTAAAATCTGCTGCAGACCTGGATCTGTCCTGTGTGTGTCTCTCTCTCTCTCTCTTTCTCTCTTTCTGTCTTTCTCTCTCTCTGTCTCTCTCTCTCACTCACTCTCTCCTTCCTTCAGCAGGGAAAGTGGGGCTGTTGGCCTGTTTTTGTTTTTGTTTTTGTTTTGGGGGTGGGGGGAAGGTGGGTGATTTTTGGTATCAGGATTTTTTTTCCCTCCTCCCCTCAGTCTTTTTTTTTTTTTTAATCTTCAATGTGATTTTTTTTTTCCTTCTTCTTTCTTTCACTGACAGCTGAACGTTGGTGATTTCAGTCTGAAATAAACACCACACTTAGGAGTGCTGTATTGATGTCTGCTAACCTAACCACATGTCTCAGCACAAACCAAGTGACAACTGTCAACACTTTTCTGCACTGCACCATGACAGAAAACGGAAGACTGTTGAAGGAGCATGACGATATTGTCCTTTGGGCAGACTTCACTGAAATAGTACCAGTTCTGTCAGGTTTAGGCATTCACACTCAGAGTACATCATGGAAGAGATTAACCATTTCATTTGTGGTGACAAAAAAGAAAATGATATCCATATTCTATACATGTTTTTGTTTTACGTTTTATTTGTATTTTTGTACCAATAAATTCCGAGCTATTTTCTTGGTTTCATGTGACCTTGTATTGTAGAGATTAAATTTAGCAGCCTTTAAAAGTCAAGGCTCAAAATAGGTTTGGTTAATGGTGCAGCTGGTAGTATTAATGCATTTTATTTATTTTTTGATGTTCATTAATAATTATTCATACACACAGGATATAGAGGTCGTTGCCAAAATAAAGGATACAGAGGCAGTGAGGGGAACAAAGTCATTTTAAAGCAGGTGCTTTCATACAGCTGGTTGCTGAGTTAGTTCAGAAACATCTCAGTGTGGTTCAGGTCACCCAGCAGTATTGGGCGTGACGGTTCATACTTTAGTTTGGTTAGCTCTGTGCACAGGGACAAGATAAAAGGCATGTGCACACACACACACACACACACAAACAACTCTGGAAATGTCAACTTGGACAGAAGGCCAGGAATTTCCATCAATGACCTTATTATACACGAAAAGTGCGTATTTTCACTGGAGCTTTTAGAGAGCAAAGTCAGTGCAATTCAATACGAACCCATTCTGGATGATAGCAGCTGGCTCTTCCAGGGTGACTGTATCCCCAGAGTGGTCACAGGTCACAACTGGTTTGATAAAGATGAGAACAGTAAATCATGTGTTCTCGCCACCACGGTTATCACATCTGAACCCAAATCAACATGTGCAGGAGATTCTGGAATGGTGCCTGAGACAACATTTTTCATTAACATTAACAAAACGTTGAGATGATTATCTGGATTTTCTCATAAAAACAAGTTACCACATCTCTTCAGTAGAGGCTGGTTTATAAGCACACCCAAGTTAAATAACGGTTTGGATTTCCTGATTAACCCCAGGCGCAGACCGCATACTCTGTCAAGCATTTCACAGAGATGTTGTTACTATGACTAAGATGAATTCGTCGCTGTGGTCAGTATCAAAGTGCACGGCCACTTTAGATTAGAACAGAGTTGAGCCGTGTTTTCAGTGTTTTTGTTGGATAGTTGAAGCTCTACAAAAACGTTTGGAAAGGGGACCAGTTTGGAGTTGTTTGTGGGCAAAAGTGACTTGATCCGTGTGAAATATTCTTTGAGTAGCCAGTTACCTTGTGACATGCGCATAATGGATTTGATTTGATTGTTCCTCTAATACTCAAAATAAGTATATATGTGGTACTGTTGACACAGTTCTGACATCAGGGTGTATATCCTTGGACATATTCTGCTGAAACCAAATCCAGGCTCTGCCATCAAGATGATGATGCAGGAAATGAGATGTCTGGGACCAAGTGAGGGTTTTTCATTCTGGTTGTGTGGCATTGGTTCCCACTGGGAAGTGTTCTTGGAGAACCAGGTGTGGGTTGTCTGCGGCTGCTGTAGGGCATCTTTGACAAAGGCACTCTCCTGTGCACTCTGAAATGTTATTACCTTACTTTTGCCTCTGTGTGGTCCAACAGTTAGCTTGCTTTTCTACCTCAACTTCGCTCAGCAATGAGCTATTTTTGCTTCCTACCGACTTTTTTTTTTTTTTTTTGGTCGCACTATTTTCAGTAATTACACTTTTGTCTGTGAAGAGCTAAGGACTGTGGCCAGTTCTGAGACACTGGAGGTGCTAACTCCAACAACGATGATCATATCATGTATAGAATTACTCAGATCACTACGTTTGTTCATTCTGGCATTCAGTTAAACAGTAACTGGATCCTTCAATGCCTCTCTCGCTGTTTCACACAGCCAGCCATGGCTAGGTGACTCACTGTCTGGAGCTATTTTCGTGGAGGCGGTATATCTAATAAACTGGCAATTGAGTGTAGAATCTGCTTCAAGGTTTAAACCGTTCTTGTCAGTTGTAGAGGCACGACACCCTATTAGGACATTTTATTGTTGGTGTTGACTTTATTTTGGCAGTTACCAGTCAATACAAAGACTGTAAATTATTAAGTTATACATGGACATTAATAGCAGTAACAAATGGGTTTTCCATTACACGTTATGATATGCTTGTCTGTTTGAACAGCATATTTTAAATGTCTCTCCACTGGCCTGTCTTTACTTGGGTCACCTGACCTGTGTTGACGGAGTGCCTGTAAATCTCGTTTTGCTCTTCCATAACTGTGATAGTTTGTACGGTTTCCTGGGTGTGCCTGGGTTAGTGGAGAGACCTCTCCTGTCACAGGCTTTAGAGGCTGTTATCTGTGGGCTGTCAGAGGACGGGGCTGGAATGGGTGTCATGTCAGCGGCTCGGGGTCGTGGGGGGGGTTAAGGCAAAGAGCTGAGAAGAGGGTCATGTGGTGGAACATTAAGCATTCTACATGTCCTAAACCCCACCAAGAAATTCCTTTGTCAACAAAGTCTTAATGTTATTTAATCTATCGTTTCGCACCGGTAATGATTTAATCACGATGGTCCGTATTGAAGTGAAATGTCACTCTGGACAAAAAGGCTTAGCTACATTTTTACTTTACAGTTTCAGCTTTGCAAAAAGTTTAAGAAATGGGATTGGTTCAGATGTGACTTGACATGTCTGAATGATTCTTTGAATATCAAGACAAGCGTCTTGCTTTCAATTGTGCTGCAAATTCTCATCCGTCTCACATATGAGTACAGTCCAAGAAGTACTCCCAAGTACTCTGCAATGAATTAGTTTGTTCATAGTACAAGCACATCAGATTCTGCTGATCAAAGGCCAGAGGATTAATTGAATATATGGATTGTATTTACACCACAGTAATATATTATGATTGTGCTGCAGTGTGAATATAGAAAATGTGTAGCATGTTTAGGGATTCTAAAGGGGTAGATTGAGTAGCAGTCTGGCCTAGGGAGAAACACAAAGCTAGATGGATTGTCTGTGTGGTGCTAAAGTGAACTGGTAGGTTTATAGAAGTCCATTCCATTAGAGGACTCTCCACAAATGGCCTTTGATCTATGTAAAGTACAGTATGCAGTTGTGAGATACCATACAACTGTTCTACTGTACGTTCATAGCACCACTTCATGGTCCTCTCTGGGTGGAGCCACTTTTTGGAGTAGGAGTAAACACCAGATGGAAAATTCCACACCTCTTCACCATCCTGAGACAGTATAAAATTTTACACTGTTTTAATTTTTTTCTTTCATTATTATTATTATTATTTCTGGATTCGTTTGCAGATTCAGTTCTGTATTCAAAGGAATTATTTTGGTAGAAAAAAAAACAACAAAAAAATATATTAAGATACCCTATAATTCTTTTCAGCTGTCAAAATTGACTGGGAAAGGGATTGTAAAAAACTAAGAGACATCCAGTTAAGGAAAAAGACAAATTAAGAGTGCAAAAGCTGTCTTCATGCTAGATGATTTGTAAGAAACAGCTTAGTATAGTGTACTGAGGCAGTATGATGTAATTTCACGTGCTCACACTCAGGCTAACCTCATGGGAAAGAATGTTGCACATTGTTTCCAGTGGGGGGCGGTCTTTGCCGGGGGTGGTATAGAGTGCACTGGTCACTCTGGGGTGGGGCTGAGGTGATACAGAAACACTAAATCCATTAACATCTCAAACCTGACCTGCTTGTAATCACTTCCCATCAATCCCCACCGGACTGATCTCTGTTGCAGGGGCATCTGAAAAACTGGTCTGGTCTGTTTCCCCTCTGTGTCTGTGTGTGTGTGTGTGTGTGTGTGTTTGTCTATGTGTTGCTGATGTGAGTCCACCCTGAGCTCTGCCCACCAGTGTGTCAGAGTACACACGGGTGCTTACAAATATGCGTGTGTGTGTGTGTGTGTGTGTGTGTACTTTCTAAGACCACCACATCACCATGGCTAATAACCACTGCTCACATCTGAGAGATGATTATTTTGTAATATAGTCCAGAAAAGGTGGGGGGGGGGGGGGGGGGGGGGAGTGTTTAGACAAAGTGAGGCCTATTTTACGAGCATTTGTGCAGGTATGTCAAACCCTCCTCTTTTTGAAGAGGCAGCTTTTTTCTTTCTTTTCTATCGGTTAGAGTTGGCCAGACTCCAATAACTTGTCCCATTGATCTAAAGCTAAAACGACCCTGGGCGCACACACAGCCAGCCTGGCGAGAGGGCGGGCGGCCGTAAAAACATTTTTCACCCTTGTGGGGTTTTTTTGTTTGGGCTCAATCCCCAGGCCTTTCAGGGTACATAAAGAAAGTGCTTCCCTCAGCAGGGTCATCTGGGATGGTGGCGCAGCACAGGCGAGGGGCAGACTATAGGTGGCGATTAGGGTCTCTAATGTCTGATGAATCCTCTTTGAATCACATGATATGAACTAATGTCGCCATTTAATTATAAAACAACAGAGAGCTGGGTGAGGGAGGGAGGGAGGGGAGGGGAGGGGAGGGGAGGTGGAAGGGTAGTTCATGTAGGAGGGGGGGGGGGGGGGGGGGGTACAGACACTACAGCTGCTCTGAAGAGAGAAGAGGGGAATGGAATGGGACGGAATGGATGACAACTGCATTTCTCAGAGGGGTTTTTTTCCTTTTTTTTTTTTCCATTTTGCTTTTGTGTTTTCTTTCGGACCTCTTTTTTTTGGGGGGGGGGGGGGGCTGAAGTAGTAGCCGTGAGAATGATAAAACTCTTCCCTTTTGACTCTGTAATGACTCTCGTAATAATATAGTTTTGATGTTTTTTTTCTTTCTTGGTCAAACAATATACATTTTTTTGTTTGTTTGTTTGGTTTTTTTGCTCAAAAGGTGTTGTCCTGCCTATTTGTTACAGCACAGCTGATCTGTGTTCAGCTAGATTCAAATCCTAGGTCTTGGTGGATTGAGTTAAATTTAGGGTGACCTATCTCTTGTTTCTATAGACACACAGAGTCAGTGGAAGCCACCCTGCTGGGCCCATACAGTTAGTTCACTCTAATATTTGTGGGAGGTTCTTTTTTCCACAGGCCTCAACAACAAAAAGACCAAACCGTACCTGCCAAAACATTCACTGGTCATTTAATCAGTGTCCTCAGAGTTATTTATGTATACAGAGTTTTGTCACATGGACTAACTGCATCAGTAATATCCTGATTACTGTTAAATACACTTCATCCCTTTAAACATGAAAGATAAGCACCAATTATTGTGAAGATATACTCTATAGTCTTTTTTTAATCAGTACATCATGTGGATGGAAGTCAAGAAAATGAACAGTGGACCTAGTGGCAGTCGAACTCCCAAACCTATGGGTGTCACTGTAGCGCACCCACAGCATGTGTAGTCTTCACACAAGCACTACACCCTTTTGTCAGCCATGAATCAAGATAGGCCCTTGTATAAGCCAATTACAACCTGCATAAGTGACTTTGGCAATGCCCTTTTCCACAGAAACTAAGGATATGTGATAAAGGCTCATTTTTTAAGGATGTTGCCTAGCTCCCTGCCAGGTGCATATCGGAAATATTAAATGTTCAAGATATTATTCAAATAAATAGAGACTAGACAAAACAGAAACAGCACAAACTCTGTAGACAGTTGCATGCTCCATCTGTACAGTTTAGATCTGTCTGTGTGCGTGTGTGTGTGTGTGTGTGTGTGTGTGTGTGCATGTGTAAGGGCCCCATAAAACATGCACCACGCTCCTGAAATAAACAACAGAGGACAGAGGATAGAGGACAGAGGCATTCGGGCTGCGGGGCCAGCATGAATTTGTTAGGCGATTAAGGGCTATAAATAACTGCCCGTCTGTTTTCAGCTCTGGGGTGGTGCAGTTGAGCCCCACATTCAGACACTGGCCTTCACTGCTCATGCTGCTGGCCTCTGCCAATAGACAGGCCGTCTCCCAACACTCCTCAGCCACTGGAACCTGGGCCACACGCCTATCACCTCCTTTTGCAGTCCTCTTAGTTTCCCACCCCATAGGACCCAAGCTTCCTCTCACACAGTCCCTCACAAACATTGTCCTGCTGATTTCTGCCATGCTCTTTCTCGCTCCTTTTCTTTCTTTTTTTTAATTTTTTTTTAGTTGAAACGATTTTCTCCTCTGATTTCTTTTGATGTTGCTGGGCGAATCTTTGGAATGTAAGAATGTGGGCAGGAGTGAATGTATTTCGGACTGCAACCGGAAGTCTGTCGCTGTAATGTGGACATTGTTCTTCTAATCCTCTTCCCTTAAAATAACCCAACACCCAGTCATGTCCTTCCTGGCAAGTCCTTCCTGCAATGTCTACACTACTAGCCTCATTAAGAGAATTGCTTTGTTTTACCCTATTGGTCTACAGACTTAGGACATTCCCCTGAGATGGTCATTCATTTTCATCCTAACCGATACAGCGGCCATGTTTTTACCCCCACACGACATCCTGTGTATCCTTTGATCTTTACGGACAAAAAGTCATTGTAGGTTACTATACAGTAAATGTTTTAATACTGTCATTCAGCCAATATATGTGTGAAGTCTTTCGACGTAAAGAATTCAAAGCCTTATGGTCTACACGTAGCCTAATTTGACATTTCGGCTGACTACCTTAATTCTCTAAAATGTTTTTCAGTTAACAGTGTTAGCTAACGTTAGCTGCTCTAACCGCGTCATTTGCTCCGAGTTGCCGAGTCATTGAAATCAGTGAGTGCATTACTGTGTGTTCCACGGTACCCACATTTGCACTGATAAACCGTATTCATTTTGATTGGCCTGGGACTGCACAAATAGCAGTGAGTGCCCTCCAAGATAAGTAAATATGGATTCATTCATTATTTTTGTATACTCAGTCCGCTCCATTCTAAACAGACTACAGCCACAGTCCTACGATGTCTGGAGAGTGTCTTGTAGGTAGACGGAACGTGACGTCAGCTTTGATATCGGTCTTCTTTAAAGGATGTGTACTGCTTAGGAAAACACGAGCCATTTCGCGTGCTATTATATATCAGAATTAAAAATTTTTCACCTATTGCACTACCTATGAAAGCTGAGTTCTCAATTCAGTGATTATAAACTTATGCTGATTGCTTACGGTGTTATCAAATCCAGTTGAATGTATCAAACTTTCATCTACAGGTAAATTTTAAGGTAAGAACACTATGTTGGAAAGCTGAAAAAAATTACAGAACATTCAGTTTTCAAAATTGCAGGTCAGATGTGTGTGTGTGTGTGTGCTTGTGTGTGTGTAAGGGTGCTTTTGAATACAAAAATTTAAGCCTTTTAAATCAGTTTTATGTGCCTTAAGTACATAATTACACTTTAAAACTTAAATCTGGAATAGGAGACTCAGAGAGCACATGCAATCAGTATTCACCAGATAGATAGATAGATATGTTTATTTTACAGAGCTCTATCTGGTTGTGGAATTGTGGAAAATGTCGTAAGGCACATTTTTGTCCCTCTCATGCATCAGGTGCTTCTGATCCGGGATTTTCTCCATCTCCTTACCTCTCAATAACGGAACTTTTTTCTTTCTTATCCCTAATCTTCCTTGCCATTCCATATGGTCTTACATGTAGCGTGGTTTAAACAGCACATACAAACTCGTGACTTAGCCAGACAGATTTGGCACTCATGTATAAATTTGAATATGTCCGCCTACTTAACAGAGACCATAAGACAGGGGCTGCTTTATATGGTCTCTTAGTGCACTTGGAACAGGATTGACCTTTTAGTACTCTTAGTGCATATTATCATTGTTATTTGTTAATGATCTGTGAACTATAGCACACATAACTTCATACCAGAGGTTATGTGGTCTGTTTATATCCCATATGCCGAACAGCGCACTGGACCTTTAGACAAATTTAAATGGATTCGTGATAGATGTTTGTCTTGTAAGCGTGAAGCTGCTGCCGTCTGACTGGCTTTAATCTCGAGTTTATTCGGACCACCGTAAGGAGTGTCGGGACAAAGTGTCATTTCTGCCTCCCTCACAACTCACTAGCACATTCTCACAACCCCTCTTGGAATCTGGAGTCAGGGAGTGATAAGTTTAAAGGCTGAAGGTCAATGAGTGTAAGCTCTTGAGTAAAATGTATTCGAGCTTCTGGGAGAACGGTGCTTTACCACGGGGATGGATTTGCTACTGAAACATGCTGGAGTCAAACCCCTGGGTGCTGGTGTCTGATTCATGCAGAATGGACACAGTGCATCGCTAAAGGAGAAATGTGTGTGTAAATTAAAGAACAGGTGTAAAAAGACTCAAGGCTGGCTGGTAAAACTTGATTCTCGGTTTATCAGTGCAATGGAAAGTGTTACTTGCGCATGTCATATGCATCTTTCTCATTCATATCCACAAAAGATATGTTTCTTTTTGGATTTCTGTGTTGCTGAAGCGGTTTGGTTCACACTTGTGCTGTAACTAAATCCCTGTTGTTAATGTTCTGTTTGGTTTACACCTGATGAGACACATCATCTGAAAGAAAGGATGTATGGTACAAAAAGTTTATTTAGTAACAGTTTTGTAAACATTTGAGGTAAATGAACATTTACATCAACTTGTTCTTACAAATTTAATACACAAGGTACTTCTCTTAAGACAGCGTTCAAACAGGCTGCTGTTCTGAGCGTAAGTAGATGGTTCATTTTCCCTGATTGGTCAGAGTAATCTCGTACTGTATCAGATATCACGCGTTCAAAAAAAAAAAAAAATCAATTTCATCCTCAGGTGGTGGGCTGTAAATGAGAAAACCAGCAACATAATTTATGGATGTCGGTGGGCATGGGTTAGGTACCCAACTAACATTCTCTCAACATTGGTGCAATGTTATAACACATGTCAACACCAGTGTTACAGGAATGTTGTAAGAACAATGTGAAGGCTTTGAAGCCAGCGCACAAAAAAAAACAAAAAAAAACAACAACTCCGGTCCCTTAAATTAGTTTCTCAATATCCAACCTTTCTGCGGTCCCTTCGGAGTTATCTGTCCTAAAATCCCAAAAGAAAAAAAAAAAAGAGAGAGAGAGAGAAACTCATATATTTGTTATAGAAGTCATATAACATCACATTAGATGTCATTTATTTGTTAATATTGTCTTTAACACAAAGAGCAGCTGTTGTACTATTAAGACAGTTCCTTTAAGGATCAAAACATTGGCAGAATCTCTTGTCTTTGGTTCTTCTCCCCTACCAATATAAGCATCATAGAACAGCATGTTTTGCCTAAATGTGCAAATCATTATCTATTTACTAAAATGTAAACTTTAAGAACCAGAATGACAAAGTAACACACATTTTTTTTGTTGTTTTGAATACATTAAAATAGCAGAAAATAAAATATAACATAGACCTGTAGATACTGCCATTTTGTTTTGGTGTAAGTGAAAGTAACTCTGTCACAAGTACAAGTCTACCCAGTCCCCCATCAAGAAATCATCTAAATTTACTTCTGATACTCTGATTTAACTGAAACTAAATTGACACAGAATGCTAACGTTTACAGTCGTTAAGCCATTAAACTGAGATTGGGGTGGGCAGGCTAGGTGTTAATCTAATCCAAGGTAAATCGGTTGAATGTTGTATGTTCAGTAGATGTGCACTGATTGTTGTCTGGATTGTGTCAGCATTTGAGAAGAACTTGTGTATCTGAGACAGGACTGAATAATGCTGTGATTATGACCTTGGCAGTTACAGAGTGGTAGTTAATAGAACTGTAAACTGAAACACAACATTAGGTAAAGATGGGATAGACTGTATATCAGTGAGAAGAGGCTTGTAATGTCACTACCTCTCTGTTTAGAACCAAATATACCTTCTTCTTTTTTTTTTGTGGTAAAAACAGACTGACTACAGTAAAGTGATTTCTTGCTTTCATCGTCTGTTAATTCAGTTTAAAAAAATATCTTTAAAGAATAAAACCAATAGAGGTTCTACATAGCACATGTAAGAAATGAGAGTGAGCCTATTCACGTTACTCCCTACATGAAGATGATTAAAAAGTCATCATGTGTTTTTGATGGCAACAATAAATGTGGTCATATAAAAAAAAAGAAAAAAAAACTCTCAAAAACTTTTCTCCAAATCAAATAGTCTGCTTTCGTCTGACTAAACCTCAGGAAAAAAATTTTAAAATACAGACGTATGGAAGGAAAAAAATTGTTAGATTATGAACTCCTGACCAATACGTCACGGTCCGTAACGGTTTTTGAGACTGAAATGTTTGGTTGTACAATGCCGGCTTCATCGTTAATGGCATACGTTAAAGGGACTCTTGTCACTCTCAAAAAAAAAAAAATTGATCATTTTTTGCATTTTTTTTAAAGCGGTGTAATAGTTTGTTATCACCTAATGCTATACATGGCAATATATTTTTCTTACTTGATTAAAAAAAAGCTTCTCCTTCTTTCACAGTTCACTTTCTTGAGTTGTTCATGGAGATTTTTTTACTTAAGGAGGGCCAAATGTAGAGGCAGGAGCTGGAAACATGATGACAGAGAATCTAAAATATCTGTTGCATTGAAAACAGGACTTGACGTTTTACTACAACATTCATCGTTTGGGACTACAAAATGTATAGCGTGCCCTGTTTCCATTTGATGTATGTGAGTTTTTAATGTCAGTATCACTATGTCAGTGATTAATGACTAAAAAGCTATGATATGAACCACCATGAACCATGTCAACAATAAGTTTACTTCCCGCGGTTATAAAACTTTTGCTTCGAGTGATTAAAACACAGCCAGTGGAAGCACAACTGGGGTAAAGTGAGTTGCTGTGTAACATTACAACTATTTGAGATGCTACCTGTTTGACTGAAAAATTAGGGCACAGTAACATTATCTATCTAAAAATATAGAAAGTTGAATCGTTTGTAGTACTAATTTCATTCTAAAAGAATATTTGATGAAGTTCAGTTGTATTAGACGTAATACTTTTTTAAAGAGACATCTTTAGCACGTTTTTGTAGTACCCCAGGTGTACAGCTGTTCTTCAGGTTCTCTAAGCAATTGAAAAATGACGTTTAAAGACAACTTGGTAATATGACAGATTTTAAGATAATTCTCTGTTTTTTTTGTGTTAGAATTCTTGTTTTGAGGATCTCTGTGGTGTGGAAAATGTTCCTAAATTTTTCAGGCTTTGATAGGCTAACGTGTTTTTTTTTTTTCTTTCTTTTGAATAACTGATTCAAAATAAACAAGATTAACAAGACGAGATAAACAAGATAAACAAGACGTTGACTTTTCCAGAATGCACGACTTCACTAACTCTCTGCAAACTCAACACCTTTGTCATAAAACTACAAATAGCTATCATCCGTTGTGTTGGTTGTATTTTACATCCCGCTTGGTTTCTTAGAGACCGGTACACTAAAATCAATCCAGTCTACATCCACAAAACATTACAGACAGACCCCATTCAACTGCTTGCAACAACTCACCAGTTGTCAATGAGCTGCAAATGGAACAACAACAGCATATTCAAGATCACTAAGGTTCCAGCAACCTGCCTCTCATTCTCTCTTTATATATATATATATATATATATGTATATATATATATATATATATATATATATATATATATATATATATATATATATATATATATTCAATCTTGGTTTTTTTTTCTTTTTTATGAATAATTATTGGATCTTTTTTTGGGGGGGGGGGGGTAAGAGTTAGGATGACTACACTGCCAGGTCATTGGGCCTGGCTCTAACACTGCTGGCTTTGCTAGCCCTGCTCAGCCGTCTGGGATCAGTGACCATGGCCGGTGGCTCGTGCATCTCTACTGTGGTGGTGACGTGGCCCTCCTCCGCCTCGCTCTTCCCGCCACCCAAACTGCCGCCGCTTGAACTCGGTGTGGTGGTGGGTGGAGCAGCGTCCTTGGGCTGCTGCTCGTTGTCGGTGGAAGAGGCGGAGGAGGAGGAAGGAGAGGGGGAGGTGGCCTTCATCTCTCGAGTCTGCTGCTCGGTGGCCAGGTTGGCCCAGTTCTGCTCGGCCGCCAGCCTGTGGTTGTTGTTGTTGCTGATGTAGAAAGGTGAGGGCTCCCTCAGCTCCTCGTGTAGGGGATCCATCTTGAACTCCGCGGTCGAAGTCGCCGACACGGGCTGCAGGAAGGCACCGCTCCCCGCCGTCACCTCCGTGTAATTCGGCGGGTAGCTAAGGGTGGGAGGGGCAGTTCTGGGGGCAGGAGTCGTGGATTCGGTTTCAGCTGCGTCCGTGTGCGACAGGGACTCGTTGTCGGGGGCAAACTCGTTCCTCACTCCCTGTTTGACCTTCTTCCATCCAAGGTGATAGATCTCTAACAAATTCAGCAAAAGAGACACGCACGCCACCACAAGCATAAATATGATGAAGATCGTCTTTTCTGTGGGCCTGGAAATGAAGCAGTCCACCACGTTGGGGCACGGCCATCGGCCGCATTTGTACAGGGGCCGCAGCTGAAAGCCGTAGAGAAAATACTGACCTAAAATGAACCCTATCTCAAACAGGGTCTTGAAAATGATGTTGAACACGTAAGTGCGCAACAAGGCTCCCCTGATGCGGATTTTGCCATGCTCGTCTCTGATTGGCGGCTTCTCCTTTTTTCCGCCGCCCCCACCTCTGCCTCCGGCCTCCCCACTCCCTCCATTTCTATATAGGAGTTCTTTCTCCTCTTGGAGTCTGCTCGCTTTTCGTAGTTCCTCCTCCCTCTCTTTCCGCTTCTCCTCCATGCGAACAATGTGCAGTACATGGCCCAGGTATATGAGCGTGGGTGTGGACACGAAGATGATCTGCAGCACCCAGAAGCGAATGTGCGAAATGGGGAAAGCCTCGTCGTAGCAGACGTTCTCGCAACCGGGCTGCTGCGTGTTGCAGGTGAAATCCGACTGCTCGTCTCCCCAGACCTCCTCTGCAGCAGCTCCCAGCACGAGGATCCTAAAGATGAAGAGGACGGTCAGCCAGACCTTGCCGATAACTGTCGAGTGTTCCTGCGCGTTCTCCAACAGCCGCCCCAGAAAGCTCCAGTCACCCATGCTTCAAGATTTCTAACCTAGGGAGAAAGTAAAGTCTGGAATGAACACAAAGAGAGAAAAGACAGGAAAAGGAAGACAAGACAGTTGACAAAAGGGGGAAAGGAAGAAAAAAAAGTAAATCATCAGAAGCCCAGACGAGACGAAACAAAAGAAAAAGAGCTTTTGAACACAGGCACAGTGAATTCTACAAGGCGCAGTGACGGACAGCGTCCCTTATGGTGGAACGTGACTAGGCCCCTAGTGTGGGGACGCATTTAGAGTTGAAACAAACACGGCAGAACAGGGTTAAAAGCTCACAGAGAATGCAGGCAGCAGCTTCTGAATCATACAATCATGCACATCTACCGTCGGAAATTCCAAATCAACTTACATAGCATTTCAAGTTTCTCCTTGAATAATCCGACGGGTCTTCCCTAAACTAGCGATTTGTGTGTTTGCCAGCCAAATGAATAAGAAACGTTAATTTACAAAATGTTAATTAAACTAATAACAGCTTGATGTTAAGCACTCCAAATTAAATCGCTCAAGAATTTTTGAACCCTCTACACCATCTAACAGCTTTCCACAGATCTGGCATGCACCGTGTAAGCAAACTTTCTCTCTCCCTCTCTTTCTGTCCCACTCGCTCTTTACAGACACACACACACACACACACACACACTCATACACACACTTTAACTCTACTGTCATACACAGTCTCTTTCTCTCTCAACTGCTCGCTCCACTGCCCAGCAGGCATGTGCTGAGATCAACATTATAATGTTCAAAAACAGCGATGAGCACTGACTGGATGGTTTTAAAGGTTCAGATGCAATATGTTCCCAACGTTACTCTAAAAATAATTATGAACACTGTAAAATGACTGAGAAAAATGCTTTGAAATTGTAATTATACAACTTGAATGTAACTATCACAGTTTAAGTTTCTTCTGTGTCTAATTCTAAATGAATAAACACATAAAATCTCAAATGTTATTATTATTATTATTTTTTACACAGGAAAAAAGACTGAATTAAAAGCAAATGCGTGAAATGCATGTCTTTTTATACGATTATCGATCGTATATTGTCATTTATAAATGTGTGCGATTATAATTAGAGTTTTCGATTTCTGCTGTCGTCTGAACTGCCAAGCAGTGACTGTACATTCTCTAAGCTTTTGAATCCCTATGCTTTGCTCGCACAATGCTTGTACAAGGTGGGCAGCACGGACATATCATTACATAGACCAATGTAGCACAGTCTAAAAGCAAAACACACGTAGCATCAGAAAGAAGAAACTTACTAAAATGTTCTGGTATTGTGGGTGATAAATCCATCGACTAATGTTCACTAAATATGACCCCTGGAAAGAAGAAAAAGAATCAGTAGACAGGGACACATTATTTGAAATAAACAGGGCACGTCTTATATTTTGGCAGATTGTTAAGCATTTTAAGTTCTTTTTTAATTCTTTTTAAAATTTTTCTCTCTCTTTCTCTGGGAATAATGGGCAAAAAGTTTCTGTTTCATTCAGAGTAAAAAGTCTATTACTCTATGAAAGCACGAGACGCTATTTCACTTATTTAGATTTGATTTTCAAAATTATTTGACTTTACCCGAAGACATAAGAAAATGTGACAGTTTATACACATGGCAACAGACACTGCACTGAATTCTTGTCGCATTATTACACGCTGCTTGATTAAACTACAAGTCTGTAATTCATGGAATAAAATACTGTTACAATCAAAACGTAAAGCTCTTCAGTAGCGGGTCGAACAAATCTATTTTCTATTTTTATCCAAGGCGTGACTTTTCCCCAGCAGTCATGTCCAAGTAATCCTCATCCAAACTTTCTGTAATGACAGAAGCCTAATTGTGGACTCTGTATCCATTTCAGCTAACGAAAATGCCGTGTCTATTTCGTAAAATGGGAATTTTTACAATAATTTCCATTCCTAATCGAATGGTCTCGTCAGTTTGTAATTGTTGGATATGACAACCATTCGTTTCAACTTTTATGATGTGCTCAAAAATGCGAAACTAGTATCCTGGATACAGCGATAAATCGGTGGAATCCGTGTGCGTGAGGGCTTTTTCTTTTCTTTTTTTCCTTTTGCGCCTCTGCATCTACTTCATGATTCGATAGTTTTTGAGACTGTATTAGTGTAGAAATACATTTCCTTCAGTTCCTTCACCCTTTGATTTTCTTCTTTGTGATATTCTTAATTTCTTTAGTTTCTACCGTGGCCCGAAGACTTATTTTGCTACTGCCCTTGTGAAAGAATGTTTTAGAGCCAAATATTCAAGTTTAACAACCAGTTTGATGCTATGGCAAACTGTCGGCCCCACAATACAGAAGGTACCGGATTTGCTTTGTGGCCATTGCTCCTACCCATCGTGGTATACTGTCCTTCTATAGTGGGGCTTTTGTTAACAGTGCCCATACTGGAGGGATTTAATTATGAAACTTCACAATAACAGTACTCTAAAGTGCAAGAAATATAATCACCTGAGCCAACAAAATCACTTTGATTTCTCAGGACGAAAATTGCGGTCACATAAACCTAGTTTTAAGCCTACCTTGGACTGGAGGTGCCAAACTTAGCTATTGAAAGTAATATCCAGCAGTCATTGGTGCCATATGTTGAGTGCGTTGGATACCATACAGACCTCCCAAGGTAGGCTATCAGGAGCCCTCCCCTCTCCCCTGTCCCCCAAATCCTGGCAGCTCTGCCAGCTTACCAAACTCTTTTGAAAGCAGCCAGCCAACTTATTCATGCACAAAACGTCTTCACACGTGGGTCAGAAGCCAAAAACTAGCAAGAGGAGCTAGTTTTTCAGAGAGAATAGAACTTGAAGACGGGGTCTCGCGAAGCGCAGCTGCCTCCCAATCCCAGCCATCTCGACTGTCACATTGTGTGGCCATGCATGAGTGAATTCAGAGAGTCATCACCCTGCACGAGCGCACGCCACGCCCCTGTCAACTTTTACAACTCATCACCCAAGCTTCAAATAAGCAATTATACCAGGTTGGATGGATGTTGCCTACGCTGAAATGGTGGGTTTATTTCACATTTTTCGACATCTACTTTCAAAAGAAGGCACTAATTAAGGTCCTAATTGAATGCTATTAGATTTTTTTAGGAATAAATTGCTGTTCACTGTGTATGCCAAACCTTGCACATGGATTTGCAATACTGTTTTTTTTTTACATGAAGATTCATGAAGACACAATAGTCAACCCAACACGCAAAACTTTGTCGTACTGTGGCAGGAATGACTTCTCCGAAATAATCTGGAAATGCACCGCCCTCCTTCGGTCTGTCGAGGGAGCGCCGGAGATTTAACGAACCCTTTTATTTGGAATAAATGTAATGATTTCGTAGTCACAGACAACTTGTCAGCAGACAACGAATACGTTTTATTACAACGTGCATTTCAGTCGTCAGGAAAAAAGAGTGCAAATATCAGTGAAAACGTACAGAATGTTAAGTAGAAAATGTTAGTCCTTCATTCACTGTCACAGTTCATACCGTACATACATAATTTAAAAACTACATTCATAGCCCATTACACGTGCTTGCGTTAGCCCTCTTTAGAAAAATAGTCCCCGTTAAAGCCCTCCGTATCGCCAGTTCTTAACCACTGGCACTAATGCCGGGGGAAAAGTCGTTCATGAGGAACAGGGAGAACTTTAGAGAGCAAGTTTCACTGATTGTGTTCCCTTTTTCATCAGAGGAAAGGGGAAACACAATCAGGACTACTAGCTCTCTAACGACCCCGAAGCTGTTCAGATAAAAGTCGCGGCTGGACATAATCAGCGCTTGACGAACCGCGAATGACGCCATCTATTTGGCTACACCACTATAAGTCAAAGCGCCCTCACTTTGTCAGATAAGTGATAGATTTTCGCCAGACAAACCGAGGACGCGACGACCTGAAAATATCCCATCACATAGAGCTCATAAGCACACCTTGGGAAATTTTCAAGTTTGACCATAGCAGCGTTCTAATATACAGGGCACTAGAGGATCCACTGGGTGACTAAATTCAGTAGCGAAAATTCAGTTAGTGATTAACTTTTAAAAACAGAGCCATCGGGCTATCTGGCCAGACTGGCTAGATTGTTAGAAAACTGATTTTAATAAATGAATACCTCATGCCATTATTATCTTATCCTTTACAAAAACCAGCCTGTTACCAGCCTAATCTTGAGATGTGGAACGCCTAATCAAGGAGATTGATTTAGGTAGTAGAACCATATGGGGTGTGGTTATCATAGGGGATTATAGAAACAGCGGTTTCTGAAAAGGACCATATAAATAAATCTTGGAAGGTGATACAAAACTGTAGAACAACTGACTAGAAACAACCAACCATATGTAAACAGACAAGATATGAAAAATCAAAGTTTTCTTGAGTGTTAGCTGCATTTTAGACAAGGAGATTTTTAGAGTTGATAGCAATTCAACATGAAAAGAAACACAACCCTACTCAGTTTGGGGGTCTTGGTAGTATTCCAATAAGGTACCACTAAACCATCAAAAGCTCTGGGTATCTCCTCATATTATGAACTAAACATTAGCTCTCAAAAACAATATGACAAACCTCAAAGACAGTCATGATTCTCTCTCTCTCTCTCTCTCTCTCTCTGTGTATCTATATATAGCACACATAGATAGATAGATAGAGAGAGAGAGAGAGAGAGAGAGAGAGAGGAGAGAGATGTTGGAAAAAATGGAGAAAATCAAATAGACCACTAGGTGCTAGTATTAATGTGTGGTTGCCAACCACTAGATGTCAATGGTGCTACAGTTCACCTATGGTTACAATCATGACACTTGGAATGTCACAGGAACATAAATAATTCAAGTCCACATCAGTAGAAACCCATACTGCAGTACCAGCAACCTGTGTCACGGGCCCTACCATTTTTTTTTTGGAATGGACAGGAGTAAATCATCTGGTGTATGAGAACAGACAGAATTAGGCACTTCTTCGGTATCATTGAACTAAGGAAACACTTGTAAAAATTCTACGTTCAGAAGAAATGCAGTGACGTTTCTCGTGTCTCTTCTGGAGAGATGCAGTCATCACACAGTCTTGTCACGAGACAAGTCAGAGAGTAATATTTCATTCTGTTGGTTCTGGAATAAAGCCTTGTCTTTTGTCAAGCTATCCGGACGTCCGTTAGCCCGCCTCCTCTTGGAGCGTCTTTCCGAACATCTCATCAAAGCCTTGATGATCAGGTAGGTCAACTCGGCCACGTTGAGCACCATGCATATGGCAGATGATCCCACCATGAAATAGGTGAAAACAGTCTTCTCAGTGGGTCGCGAGATAAAGCAGTCCACTTTATTAGGGCAAGGCCACACCTCACATTTGACCAAGCGTGGCATGTCGAACCCGCCGTAGACAACATACAGAGCGTACATGAAGCCACCTTCAAAGATGAGACGGAAGAACAGGCTGCAGGTGTAGGTCCACCAGAGAGGGCCAGTGATGGGCAGGCGTTTATTCTTGATGTTCTTCAAATCGTCTTCCTTGCTTTGGTCCCCATGTGTTGCCATAAGGTCTCTTTTAGCGCCCCGCCTGCGATAGGCCACATGCATGGCCACCATGAGAGCTGGAGTGGACACAAATATAAGCTGAAGGCACCAGAGTCTAATGTGCGACACTGGGAAGAAGTGGTCATAGCAGACGTTCTTGCAGCCAGGCTGTTGAGTGTTACAGGTGAAGTCAGACTGTTCGTCGCCCCACACGCTCTCTGCGGCCAGCACTAGGATGGTGATGCGAAAGATGAAGAGTACAGACAGCCAGATCTTTCCCAGACTGGTGGAGTGTTTGTTCACACCACCCAGTTGGGCATACAGCGCCCCCCAGCTCATCTTTCCTGCTGCTGCGACTCCTCACACCAACTGGGAACGAAGAAGAAGAATGTTTGCCACAGTCAGTTTTCAGATTTAAAGAAATAGGGGGGGGGGGGGGGGGGGGGGGGTAGGCTATGTGTGTATTACAATTAAAATCCCACCAAAACGAGAAATTAACTTAAATATAAGAAAAAGCTAGACGAATTAAGGTTGTTAAATAAACAAATAAATAAATAAACTGGCCATTAAGGCTTACACTATCTGCATATATAATATTTTTAAAGGTAAGAGCAAAAAAATAAATAAATAAAACCCCAAAAAACGCCTCGAATTCAGGCATGGACTTAAAAGCAGAAGTGCTGAATTCCGCGAATAATGACAAAACATTACGAATGGACCCTATGAACTCATATCATAGTAGTAATAAAAAATATAATCTCTCCACGAACTATTACAACCCAGTAAAGAACTGTACGAATCAAACAGGCTGGAAAAACTGAAAGTGTTCCCATTAAAATTTGACCGCCAAGTTCATCAATATAACAAACACAGTTAAACACAGAGAAACTGAAAAGGAAAAACATTTAAAGAGGAAAATCTACAGCTGAACGCTCTCTCATATCTATAAGGCTACATAAATTCGTTTATATTAAATTACCATTTCGATTATTTGAAATATTTAAAAAAAACAGTTCTCCTGCCTCCTACGAATACCCTTATTAATATAACCAAAGGACTAATTGACGGTGTAATTTTTAAACTAAACTATAGTTAGCACCAAAGTGGAACATGCCTTAAGTTCGAAGCTAATGGTTGTAAATGTTATAAAATTAATTATTTCGTTCCATTAAAAATAGTTAACTTACCAATCTGTACAAGATAAATTAAAACTTCCCCATGGGTTGCAGTCTCCTGAATTCCGACAGCAGTCAGTGTCGTCCCGGAGCCGAAGAGTTTCAGGAGTTCTGGTGAAGCGAGTTCTCGCGTCTTCGGTTAAAGACAGAATGATGAGATTCCGCGCTGTGACGACTTCAGGACCTTTTAAGAAGGAACCAATAGGGCGGGCTCGTTGCTGACATTAGTGCTCAAGACATAATACACCATGAGTCTTGACATTCCAATTCCAAATACTTACGCAAAGGAAAAACGAGTGTACTACAATGGAAGAGAGAAAAACAAAACAAAACAAAAAATCAAGCTGAAATTCATCAAGGTGATACCGACACATCGGCCGTTCATTCGTTAGAATTCTAGTTGACTACCCTTCCAGATCAGTCGAATTTCGGACACATACGTGTCCGAAATTTATCCTGCAGTAAAAACAGCTGTAACAAAAGATTTATTTTCAAGCATTTCATGAATACGAAGAACAATGTTCTCTAAATATTAATCTCTCTTACTCTCTCTCACACACACATATACACACACACACACACACACACACGCACACACTTTCACCGAAAGGTGATGATTCGGTTTGAATTTAAACAGGTTAATCATTAAAATGCTGTATGCTTTGATTACTGTATATAACAAAATTAGTTCTGAACAACTGTCTGGCGCCAGAGGCCCAGCACAAGTGTCGTCATGTGGTTGTCACAGACTGGGGGGGGGAGTGTGTGTGAAATGTGTCATCTCAGAATTTGAACACCATATCAGAGAAGACTGAAAAACTAGCTTTGTGTCACCAAAGCTACTGAGAAGATGCTCAACAATTAATGTTGGCAAAAGTGAAACTTCCACGAGGAAGGCGTACCATTGTGTCAAATAATGCAGTGTCCAGGGATTTCACAAAATGGATCAGACAATTTTATTTACGACAAAAGGCATTTATACAGTAATTTCATCCTGTTTAAAAACACAACAAGAAACTAATGTGTTTTCTGATCACGTCATAATTACAACTGGATTCAATATCTGGATTCATTTTACGATTAGATTTCTTTCGTCATCTCTTTAGACTTCTGTCCAGTTTCCCTTGGGTCTAACAGTAACTTCACAGTGCTGATGTACTCCACACACTTGTTAGGGTAGATCATCTAGTAGTCTCTGCGTCATTAAGCTTCAGCTAGTAGTGATGGTGTTGGGTTTATTTCTTCAGCTTGGCCAATCCCATTAGCAGCTGATCCCGCCTTTCTCTTCGTGCCGACAGGTGTTCCTGATCACTGGGAATGAGTTCACAGATCTCCTGTACAGATTTCAGAAGAGGAAGTCTTAAACAATGTCTGTTATCTTTTTTCTTAGAAAACTAATACACTTACCGAGTGCTGCATACTTCAGAGTATGAATGCACTTTTACATAATTGGCATATTTTGTGGTAATTAAATAACACAGCAAAAAAAAAACCCCCAAACAAAACCAAAACAAAACAAAAAAAAACACATAGTAAAATCTACTGTACATACTTTATTGATGTTTGCAGCAGCTTCTCCAGAAAATTCTGGAACAGGCCCAAATGAAGAAAGCACTCTTTTCATGCCCTCACGGTAACGCCTGAGGTAGTCTTCCAAACCTGAACACACAAACATACAGTTTAGTGATGCAGTATGAGGACCAAGAGGATCAAACTGTGTTGGTCTTGTCTCAGACTGGTTGGTTTACTGGCTAACATTTGAAACAAACCTCTGAGGTTTGTTTAATCATGATCCATCCACAAAACTATCAGGATTTCTAACATACACATCAGTAGAAAGGGCAGACTATGACTGAATGTTCTACAGCATGTATATGAATGCTCCTTAAGGAAAAACTGACATAGTTGCTGTTGTATTTTATACATTCATTAAATATCTCCATTCCATTTATATCAGTCATATTGGTCTTTGTCTCATTTGTTGAGGACCGTGTCTGTTATATTAATGGATGTTCACTCCAACTAAGATAACCTTGCTCTGTTTTTTTGTCCTCTCCAATTCTGGCAGATTACTGAGGATAGTCACAGTCTTAATTTTTTTTACACACTCAGTTTAGTTAAGCTGTGTGTTATAGAATTTTCTAGAAGGATAGGTCTTAAAGATAAATTAAATACATTTGTATAAGTGAAGGATACATAACCCTTGCTCTGAGCAAAACCTCTTGATGCGGTCTGTTTTCAGCAAAGCAGCCACTCTTGAAACCAAAAAAGTGGTCTTGAGGTACGACATGAGTATTTTTGTTCCTGATGGGCACGGGCGCGTTTAAAGTGGTTTTACAAGATTTTCATGAGGAGAAGATAAGAGCTAGGCTAAATGCACACTCTGCCCAGTGTTCCATCTGCTCGATCAGTTCGAGTTTACTGTTAACACACTTGCAAACTGAACAAAGAACTGAAACACGAAAGCAGGGTTTTTGTTTATAAGCGTGATTCAGCAGAAACAGTGTGAGTGAGCTGCAACTGTACAATTTTTGTAACATTCATTAGATTAGGCTGTATGTGACTGTGTCTCTTGGTCTATAATCATCAACAGAAATCATTGTTCTCGCATGGCCTGAGAGAACGCTGTGCTTTCAGTCAGCAAGGTCAACCTCTCCGATTTCACACTACCCTCCAACATTCACCATGAACATGAGGTCTTTCCCAAGGACATACATATAAACATAGACGCTCTCTCCATCTCTCAACATCACTTTTCTTGCCTTTTCATCTTTCAGATACAAGCACATGTAGCAACAGGGAGGACATAGGGGCCAAATGGTAATGGCACCAGTCACGGAGAACTTGTCACACTCCGGTTCCCAAATCTGACCTCATCACGTACATACAGTCGAGCGTTCGGCCTTAATGTAACATTTTACATGCTGGAGATAAAGCGACGACTTGCCGTCGGGTGCGTTGAGGTGCATGGTCTCGATTGGACCAATGAAGGCGTATCGCATGCCCAGCCCTTCTGACATCACCAGATCAATGTCCTTAACAGAGATCACTCCATCCTGAAGACAGACAAAAGATAAAAGATAAAGAAAGAAAAAAAAAAGTAATTTGCGAGAGTAGTTTGGTCAGATCAATAATTAAGGTGCATATTAGGCCTTGCTGAAATTCCAAAATCACTAGATAATTGAAACTAAACATTCTGTTATTGAAATTGATCACACTCTCCCACTTTCTGACCTGTTTCACAGGTAAGCATTGATTCCTCAGAATGCGGTTGAAGGGGGCAGGTAAATGACTTTTTCCTCCATCCCATTAAGGAGGAACTAAAGCTGCTCTCACTCTACTGGGTTTCCCCCTCATCATCTAATTCGATGTCCTCAGAACAATGGGACAGTGCAGGGGGAGAGACAGGGTTGTGCCAGGGACTGGGCTTACTCTGCGCTCAGATTTCTTCAAGTTACAGATACCTGTAGCCTTGACCAGACTGAAATCAAAGCTTGGACACAAACCTCAGAGAGGAAAGGAAGAGTTTGGGGGGGGGGGACAGGGTGGTCTTTGTTTGCTTCCTGTGTGCAACAACGGGCCCGTTCTTCCTGCGTCGCCAAGCGGCGGGCGGGTTCGGGGACTCGTGAAAAGAGGCCTTTCCTCTGCTGTAATCACTGGGGGTACCAGCGGTTTTCTCAGCCACTTCTCTTTCCCATACTGGCTCTCTATCAAAGACCTAGCACAGAGCGGGTGTGTGTGTGTGTGTGTGTGTGTGTGTGTTTCGACTGTATTTTACATGTGTTTTTCTGTATGCTGGAGAGACGGCTTCTGTAAATGTTGTACCATTTAGGCTTCAGTTCTTGTGTTTTGTAGTCATTCACTGACTGTTTGGTCAGAAGCCTTGAACTGAAATTCTTTAAGCGGTTGTACCTTTTAGAGGACTTGATATAGTTGGACGAGTGTTTAAAAAGTTGCCATGTCCTACTCATGTCCTTAGATAAACACAGCTGCACACATTGCGGTTGCCTCTGAAATCCCTTTTTGTTTGTTTGTTTGTTTTTTTATATTCAATGAAGGAGATTCTTGGACTGTTTATCACTGCATTATGATGTAACGTACAAACATAAACATCAAAACAAAGTGCGGTGCTCCGCCCAGGCAGGTCTGACTAGATTTCCAACCTGTGAAATTACAACTATTTACACTGTGCTTTTTGCGTCAGCTGCCTGACGCTTTGTGCTGTCTCATAACCTGAGGTCATTTCATCATTGGCATCAATTACTTTCATTACCCTCTAGTATTTCAGTCATTTGACAGTCCCCAAAGTGGTAGACAACCAGTTCATCTGGTCCCTCAGCCAAAATTCCTGCTAGTTTTCCCTGAAGCACTGACTAGCACTAGAGCCTTCCATGAAGATTCTCTCTCTTAATGCTCACAGACAATTAGTAAAGTAAGTGTCAAGCTGAATTTGTGTAATCTGATGAAAAAAAAAAAGTTACAAAATCATTCAAGACATCTGACCTTAAACTCCTTTCTTGGACTGATCACTGTTTATATTGCACTGCATACCTACTCCATTTTGCACTGCATACCCACTCCATTCACTCCATTCTCTACTGTTTACACCATAACTGTTTACACTGTTTCCACCTGCACCACTTTAAAAATTGTTACACTTCATTGACTGTACATCCACTGTGTATTATTTCATTTCTATCCTCTGTTTATCGTACAGGTATATATTTCCTCTTTTTTATATTCATTTTATATTTTATATATTTCTTATATTGCATATTTCTATATATATATATATACCTACTACGCAAGTTGAGTGGGCTGCGAGCCCAAGAATTTCATTACTGATAGTGATGTCCACATTGCTATCTAGTAAATGACAATAAAATTGAAACTTAAAAAGGAACTCAAAAACATCTCATTGTTTTCTGTTAGTCATATGACAAGATTTCAACATTTTACACATGGGCGGTTGCAATTTAGGTATTCAGTTCTAAGAGCTGTGACAATCTGTGAATCACTGTAACACAGATATGCATAAATGCCACCATGGCAAAGGAAAACAAGAAAAACACAATTCAGCACTCACAAATGAGCTTAAGAGACCAACTACCTATTGGATGGAAATAGGGGTTTGGAGAAAACATCACAGAAAAAAAAAGAATATTTCAGTTGTTGATATTTGAGCTCCAAATCAATGTCTTTGCATGCATTCATTTGATATTTCACAAAAGAACAGTTAGCAAGTAGCAATTGTTCATAATTATATACAAGATCATTGAAACACACACGTGTACGCACCACGCACGCACACTCCCAGACACACATACATACAAACAAACAAAAGGTCAGGTTACTTTAGAAATTTTCTACCATTCTTTTTTTTTTTTTTTTTTTTTAATTGTTGATACATACAGACATACATACACACACATGGGACACATAACATAGAACAAGACATCACATTGATCCTGTCACAGAGCCATTATGGTACAGTTGAAGAAGAAGAGGGGAAAGAAGAAGGAGGAGTAGATGAGGAGGAGGAAGAAAAAGGACAATAACAATATCAGCAATAACAACAACAACAACAACAACAACAATAATAATAATAATCATCATCATCGGTATAGTTATAACACTGAGTAATCATAAGTGATAGCAGTGACAATGATACTAGTAGGAAAGATCAGTAATAATGATAATGGTAGTACTAGTAATAATAGTAATAGTAATAATAATAATAATAGTAATAAGAAATTTTCTACCATTCTTTGAGCTGTGGCTACTAACATAACTTCAGGGATTAGGTTCCATGACAAAAGTCAAAATGCACTTCAACAAAATGAGGTTTAAGTCAAAGCTTTCAAACGGCAATTGTACTTGACCTCAGGGACAACATCCCCACTAGCCATCAAGACTGGATGGGCCACAGAACTCTTTCACAACATGTTTTACATACATGCCTGTCTCTCATTTACTACTATCACAGTACCAGAGTAAAATAAGACTGGCCTAGTTTACCTGAACCACTGTACTTCACTGGTACCTGAACAAAACTGGTCGTCACACACTCAAGACTTAAATGCCTACTGTCCTGGACAAAAGATTTTCATTTCTTTTTATTTTGTTTCCTTCTCATTTGTTTTCATTAGATGAGGGCTTCATAAGAGTGGGTTTAAACATTAATAGAACTTAATACTATGGATTAAGTGCTTTGGATTATTAATAAGGATTATTAAGGACCTCAGCAGAGATGTATGTTATGAACTGCGGTCAAAACACTAAGCTCTGTGTGTTCAGCTCACGGCGCAGAGGTGTCTGGCCAGAGGTCTTCTGAGAAGTGACCACGAGACATTCTTCAACAACTGATCCAAAAACCACGCCAGGTGTGGAGAAACATCAGATGATAATGGAGATTTCATGTATGTTCCAGAAAAATAAAAAAGACGAAAAGGATGTAAGATCCTCTTTTTTTCTGTTTTCTGCCTCATCATCAGTCACCAGCGTGGGAAGAAAGAAACACAGAAGTGGAGACCAGCTCCCATGCAGAGGAAGAAGTACTTTATTGGTCTCACACACACACACACACACTAGAGCAGTGGACAGTGAAATGCAGCCTCTGCTATACACCAGTGAGCACACACAGACACACTCACAGACTAGGAGCTAGGAGCAGCGGGCGGCCACAGGCGCCCAGGGACCAACTCCAGGGGGTATTCCAGAAAGCGGGTTTAGTGAAAATTCAGAGTTAGTTCACTCAGAGCAAGTAGTAAACCTCTTAATAGAAGAGCCCTGTGGCTTTGTTTTGCTAGGAGAACAAAGCCATAGTGCTCTTCTATTAGGAGGTTTACTAGTTACTCTGAGTGAACTAACTCTGAGTTTTCACTAAACCCACTTTCTGGAATACCCCCCAGGTCTTTCTGCTAGTGCCTTGGTCAAGGTCACTGACAGGAGTACTAAACATGTCTTTGATGGTGGGAGGAAATCGGAGCACCAGGAGGAAAACCACGCCAAGGGGAGAACACATAAACTCTACACAGAAAGGACCTGGCACGGCCAGGATTTGAACCCAGGGCCCTGCTTGCCGTGAGGCAACAGTGCTAACCACTGAGCCACTGTGAAGCGGTGCTACTTTGGTGAAAATAAAAGGACTTGAAATTTTCTGTCACAATACAAAAGCGGTTCATGTCTCTTCAAACCTAACTAAAGACCAGGAGCATACACCTCCAGGGTCAGTGAAAAGTATGTATGAGTACATGCCCAAAATGCTAGCAAAGGCATTGCTGATTAACATAGGCCTGTCAGGTATCACTTAACATAGCAACAATCTAATTGTCTTCCTTTAAAAAAAAAAAAAAAGTACCACAAACATAATTCAAGAACACACACACACACACACACACACACACACACACACACACACACACACACACACACAGACCATAACACACTCTATCCTGTATTTCTGCTCTCAGCCCGTCCAGACAGACAGAAGCTTTAATATTAGGTCGTATGAATGACTAATTACAATGCTGAAAAGAAAGGCATAAAAGAGGAGACAGAAGAATGCTGTTCATACATTTTTTATAACGCTTTTGTTACGTTGTCGATGGCCACACTTATGTAAAGAAATATCTATAGCTATGACCTCTCAGAGTTTTCTTTTTACCAAAGTTACACCAAATTTACGCATTTCACTGAGCGCTACCTGTCTCCGGGTCAAAGCAGGCTGCAGAGCAGCGGTAGACCTAAGGCAGAGCTTTTCCTGACTTGGCTCTTTGTTTTTGACTGGGAACAGAAGCCACAGCGGCAAAGGGCTTTTTTGGAATGGATCGCTTCGCACTGTTCAGCGAGCATCTGATACACTATAACTCAGGTGCGGTGTATGCCAAGCGGACAAAACGTCCTGTGTGAAGCGAAGAAAAGGCTGTCTGCTTAGCAAACCACAAAAGATTAAAAAAAAAAAAAAAGGTGGAGGGTGGGTGGGGGGTGTTACTGTTCTCGATGGGCTCTAAATGCGCCCTGATTCAGTTATGTGCTTGGCAACAAAGACAGTGGGCCCTGTACCCACTCTTCCTCCTCCCTTACTGTGTGTGTGATAATAGTGTACACTGACTGACATAAGCTGAAGATTGCAGCTATTCGAGTTCCTGGATGAGTGATGGGGATTTTTACCCATAATAACGGGTATTAACCAGGGGTACGGTATAGTTGGGGTATTGTAAGGTGTGGCAGAAAGAGAGAGAGAGAGAGAAAGAAAAAGACAGAGAGACAGAGAGAGAGAGAGAGAGAAAGAGACAGAGAGAGAGAGAAAGAAAGAGACAGAGAGAGAGAGAGAAAGAAAGAGACAGAGAGAGAGAGAGAGAAAGAAAGACAGAGAGAGAGAGACAGAGAGAGAGAGAAAGAAAGAGAGAGAGAGAGAAAGAGACAGAGAGAGAGAGAGAAAGAAAGAGACAGAGAGACAGAGAAAGAAAGAATGAGAGAGAGAGAGAGAGAGAGAGAGAAAGAAAGACAGAGAGAGAGAGAGACAGAGAGAGAGAAAGAGACAGAGGGGGTTAGGGTGGGGGGGTTGCTTCAGTGAGTTTCACTTGAACATTCAGCAGACACTCATTTGATTTCTAGTTTTCTGTGAATCTTTACAGGTTTGTTTGGGACAAAACAGCATTACTGTTGGTAAAATGTCATTTGTTTTAGTAGTGTGGTAGTCCACACTTGCACACCTGTAAAAGGATCAATATCAGAGCATTAAAACTACGCAACTGTGAGTGAATGAAAAGTGACACTGTCTGACCTGATGATTGACGTATTTGTACTCTCTTTAATTGTACAGACGGTCTTTCTGGACTAATACCAGGGGTTTGAAGACACAATTAACCATTGATGTCACACCGAGTGAATCTTAACCATCATTTTGTATGTCTAAGGTCACAAAGTGCTGGAGCAACCTTATAGTTAAGTGCTCTCCTCAGGGGCAAAATGGCAATAAATCGTCATGTCGTTCCAATCCACAGCTGTCTCGTTTCTAGACTGTTTCCCTTGCTCACTATTACCTAGCCACACCAAGAGTGTTATTCATGCTTGGGCCTGGAATTTTGACATGAGGCGGAGAGTTTGTGGGGGGTTTTTTCCTGTAGGGAAATGTACATGTACACAGTTCTTACCCACCTGGACTAGTCTCCAGGACTCAGCGATGATGGCATACTGAACTCGGTTAAGGGCAAAGCCATCAATCTCCTTCTTGAGACGGACAGGAGCCTGTCCCACCTCGGTCATCAGGGTGTAGGTTACGTCCATGACCGCAGGCAGCGTCTCTGGATGAGGTACCAGCTCCACCAGACGGACGTAGTATGGTGGGTTAACCTGCACAGAATTGTAGAGACTATGACTCATCTAAACCTCATACATCCTCCATCAGACCCCTGCAAATCTCCAGGCAGAAACCCTGTATGACTACAAACTGAGTTATTCACTGATACTGCCTCCTCTTCTTGCGTGAAGGTCTCTCCACAAAGGTTCTGTCCGAGGTGAGGTAACGGGGATTAAAGATTCACCAGGTAAACATGTAAAGGTGAACTGAAGGACATTCAGGTTAGCAGAGACACCGAAACCTCGCTGTTAACGTGATAAGAGAGGAATTTACGCGGTTAGTAGAGGGTGGGAGACTGGCCAAAGTCCAGATGAGTTTGTTTTTTCTTTTTTCCTTCACATTACACATCTCCTTTTTAACTCAGCGGTCTTCTTTTTGTTAGTACTCCACTCTCAAATTACCTACTGAATAGGTATGACACACAGCACAAGCTCAAACAGACTCTGGCCAAAGATGTAATGACACTTCTCTTTCCTGAAAGAGTGGAGAGCACATTAGTGCAGTTCAGGGTTGATTTTTCGGCAGTAAGTTTTAGAGTGAAATTCCTTGTGACTGTATCATCATCCCATCAAACAGCAAACAGCATGGTCATTTATATATATGTGTGTGTGTGTGTGTGTGTGGCCTGGTATCCATCTTCTCTCTCTGAATGCAGTTATGACCGGACAAATGATCGAGGCACTTACCGGGTGAGATATGATGCAGCGAGTTTTATTCTTGACTGTTGCAAACACGTTGCTGGGCAACAAGCAAGAGGTGGAGCTGCTGAGGACCACACCCTCTCCAACATGCTGCTCCACAGCCTGGAAGACACTCTGCTTGGCTCCCAGCTCCTCAAACACACTCTCCTGTCAACAGACATCACACATACACGTAAACAGAGAGGAAAAACTAACAGCCTGACAGAATGAGAGCATGTTTCAATACTTAGCATAGATAAACAACCTGACTTTATTTAGTCCTGTATTCTGATAGTTCCTGACAATTCTCTTTAACCGCAATAATTTCTCTTGCTCAGATCAGCATTATGCATGAATTACAGGTGCACGCGACACTGAGATGCTGACTAAGAGGAAATGACTTGTGAAATGCGACTAAAGAAAACAAATTAAAAAAAAGGACAAAGCAGAAGTGTGAGTGTGATAGCGGAAGAGACTGATGGAAAATCATTTCTATTACACCACTGCAGAAATTATACCCATCCATTCTTGCTTGTATCACAGTTTCAAAACAGAAGTTCAACTCTCTGGAAACGACAAAGGAAAATGTGATTAGCGGAGCCAGAGAGAACATATTACATTGCCTTTACATCAACCGGATCCGGCATCGAGGACTATACATCAACGTTTAGTAATAGATACAAAGCACAAATCAACACCTTAAGCATGGCCAGACCAGAAACTATTATAAGAATTTTCTTTAGTTCTCTCTCCGTCATATGTTATTCTGCCTATTAAATGAAACTAAGAGAACATTATACATGTGGTAACCTGGGGATAACATTCTAGAGATGCTTCCTCCATAGTGTATGATCTATATGTAATCAAAAGAAATATCTGTAAACAGAGGAAATGTTACCCATCTGCACGTATGCAGTGACGCCCACTGTGAGTCTTAGGCCTGGTAGACCAAATATTAGCACTGATTAATTTATTACAGGAACAGGAATGAAGGGATTTTCACACTTTTCATCTTGTCATTTCCTTCTTCTGGTCTCTTATAAAACACGTCACTGTTCTCCAGTATGCATGTCAGTACTGCTGAGCGTTCGATATACACAACTGATTAATCCGGGGTGTATTGGATATGTGGTCCAATCACAATGACTCTCATGTCAAAAAAAAAAAAAAAAATTATGAGGCACCAATTCCATATTTATATTCTGTCTGCCGAGTCAGAGAAGGTCAAGTGAGAAGGATTGAGTCATTAATAAGTCGTAAGTACGATAATCATGTGATCGCTTCTTCCACATCATTCGTTGCGTCACGTGAACAATACATCTGGTATGAGTGCAGCTGTTGGCATGACAACATAACATGGTATTTTATAGCCATTTCCTCCCTTTTTTTAAACAAAAAACCTCTCCCTCTACTGTTCTCAATGTCAATATTTTGTCATTTTACTGGACTAACACTACTGGCGAGGAAAAAACAAATTCAGATGTCACAAGTATTTAAAACCATAAATCACTTAAAAATTTAAACACTTAAAATTCCAAACAGAGCACAGTTCAGTCTTTTGACATTTCTAAGATGTTCAAAATCTTGGCATATCCTAAATATTATAATTCTCATCTTCCTCAGGATCATTTTCCACTGTGGCCAGATACATTGCCATGTATAGAAATCTGGAACCTATTTTAGACATGTTATAGTTATTTACATTGACATTGACTCAACTGAGGATGCTTTTAACCAAAGCAACTACCAAGACAGGCAGTTATAATATAGATTAGTTTTACATTATTTACATATAGTATACAACCAAACAAATAATAATAACAATAAAAAAAAACAGTTCTGCCATTTGGAAATACAAAATAATATTTTCAGATCGAATACCTTATAAGCGCCATGATTTCAATGACATGTCAATCAAAAATGAAATAAAACACCATATAAATGTAACACAGGGATAGGGCAAACTGTATAGCACAAGCGGTAAATGAATCTATTACAAAAGAGTTTTCTTAAAAAAAAAAAAAGTAGAAAACTGTAAACTGAAAATTGTTTAAAATTGTCAGAAACTGACAAAGAGTTTGTACCAAATCATACCATAAATACAGAGTCAAGATACTGTAGACTTTGACTAGACTAGGCTATAAAATTACTGACGATTTGATGATTGTAGTACTAATTGGCATCTGTTTATGAGTTATGTTACCCTAAAAGTATGTCACTGAGGAGACTGGTATGTAGACAAAGCAATCATAGAAACACACCAAGCATTTTGTCGCAAACATCAAATGACCTTAGCTTCCTGAAGAAACAGAGACCTCCAGGTAACTTCACTATCAATATTAATTACTAATTAACTCTAATAACCCTTCACCTTCTTAATCTTTTCTGAGATAATGTTGGCAAAGTTAATACCATGTTCTCCTTTCCTTCATACTGCAGAATAATGTAACTTCTGAGCATGTGTAAAATCCCTTCTGCATACAGTGAAACAGAAAAGCAGGTGCTTCTCTGGTATCTGGACCGCCAGGATTACAGAAAGATGACCAGAGTTGGGTCAGATTAGTTTGAAATGTGATTACAAACTGTATGATAATATTTGTAATTAGTTACATAATCCACTGGATTACCACAAATAAGTAATCTCATCAAGTATCTAATAAGTAATCTAACGCTTCTTGATTACTTTTGGATTGCCTGCTTGTCCAGCGAGTCTAAGTTAAAAATCAGGAACATCTGTAAAGTCTTTCTAGAAAGCTCTCCAGAAGTGTAACAATCTGTGGGGTCCTGCCTAGAGACAGGTGCTCTTTCCACTATGCTGAGGAACACGAGCAAACTGAGGTTTTGTCTCAAATACATCTGACAAAGATGGATGTGTTTATATAATTTACTGTAGTTCAGATTAGGGGAAATGATGAGAAATTTGAGCCTGGTGAATGCTGTTGGAGGCAGGCAGTAATACTATACCTGAACAAAAAAGGCGCCCTCTAGTGCCTGGGCCAGGTCATCGTAGCTGCTCAGCAGACTCAGCTGCTGTGCTGCAGTGAGACTACCCCTCAGCATTTGGGCGTGCTGGAGTTCCTCAAGCTGTTTCCTGTCCAGAGAGTCAAAGACCAAGAGACAAAGTAACACGTGTCCGTTTGGTAACCAACCAGGAACAACGTGATTGACTGAAACTTGCTGAATTACAGGAAAAAAATGCTACCTTGTTAAAAAAAAAACATGGACTAATATTGAAGGCAATATTATTTCAAACAGTACAGTTTACAAACAGTTACAACACTGTTACAAACTGTGTTACAAACAGACTCAGTATGACAGAGGACAAGTACATCTTCCCTTTGAGGGGACACAAAACGTGACCATTTGATGTGAATGAACTTTATACAGTACATCTGCATACTGTAGGAGTGTTGAGATATATTAAAATCAAGTAAAAAAAAACATCACCCAGAACAGCAAACGAACAAACAGAATTAAATATGAACCATCAGCGGTTAGTATTATAAATGTTAGGCTATAATTAATAAGTCTCCAATTCCTTTTGTTGTCGTTTTAACAAATTTTCATCCAGGTTTTGTCAGCTGTGAGCCATTTGGTACGTATTTTTAGTTATTCTGTCATTCTCAGGTGGGAAACCTAATAATGAATAGTTTGACTGAGAAGATCACTGCACTGCTGAGTCGAGTGTGTTTCAAAACATTAAACCTTATTTTCATGTGGTAAGGGAAAAAGGCTCTGCTACTCCCCCTACTGGCATAAATGATGAACTCCAATAAACCTAAAAGTGATTATTCAATTACAGTACTCAAAATGACTAAGCATGTGACATGAGATGTTATGTCTAAACTACTAATACTATATAAATACTACATAACATAAATAAAAAAGGCCTTTGTTTATTGTGTGGCCTCAGAAATGGGAATAACTACAGGATGAGCCAGGGTGCATTTTGGGACAATGCAACTCCCTCATGACGTATTGAGAGGTCTGTGGGCACATGAATGGCATCATTTCTGTAATTCACACTGACACTTAACATTGAAGTTTATGAACTACACTGGAAACACTTAACCTTCTATTACTTGTTAACTGCACTGACACTGAGACTCACCCAGGCTTCAGTACAAAGTTTAGGCAGTGGGCACTGCAAGGCCTGAGCGTGTTTCATTAATGGAGTTAGGGATTAGAGGATACACACTGAGGGTCTCGATAATATTTTCCTTGTTTTCCACACACCTGATCTCTATGATGGCCTTCTCTGCTTGACCCGGTTGGTTGTCGTAGATCTTAACTTTGTACCCACCACTCAGAAACACCATGGCCCAGGAGCGGCCAATCAGCCCACTGAAAGATGAAAAGTGTGTGAGGCACTTTTTAAAGAAAACAGCCTCACAACAGACAACTGTTGTTTGCAAAAGCATCATATTAGCCTATTTATACAACGTACATCTGTGTGAACACAAATGATATCAGTAGCGGTATAAGTAAGCAGCTTTGAGAAAGCTCTGTTAGGAGCACTAGCAGTGGCAGTTCCAATCCTGAAAACCAACATCATTCCACATCTGAGAAAGTCCAGTTTATCTGTAAAATGAAACTCTTGGGAGATTAAGCAGAGCGTTCTGTTAGTCATCAGTACCACACTACTAAAAAACCGCCGCTCTTGCGTGTTTCTTTCTGCCCTCTAGGCTGAGGCTGAGATGCGCGTTGCTGAAGCAGAGGAGAGCAAACGCCCGTTCAGTCATGAACTTAGTCATAAACGCGAACAACTCAAATTTGCATTCCTGAAGCATTTCTTATAATACCTAATTTTATATCAACTACACATTTTCTGCACATTAAAGAAGCTCCATACATAAAGTACGTATTAATTAATACAATTAAAATATCTTAAATTGTTCTGTAATGGTCTTAGAATGCGTTGTTATTGTCAGTATAACATGATATGTATATTTCACAGTATACGATAGGTAACCACACATCCAAAGACAAATATTTGCAAGCTCTAAGCAATACCTAGTAAAATACACTTATCTAGCCTTCAGTTTCAAAACTCAGCTGACTGTTTACAACTTGACTGCTGTCCCAGCGTTGGCGAACGAGATGACAAGCTAACTGTCAGCTAGCAAGAGTAACTGGAAGAGTATGAAACGCTAGAAGTAACATGAAGGTTTCTCATCTGACAATTAATCACTATGCAAAAAAAGGCAAACTATGCTCACCTTCCGATAACTGTTATTATCTTCCCTTCTGAAGAACTCATCTTTACTTCTGGTCAAAGAAAATAACTGTGATATAGCTGCATGCAAATAGAGTTAAAGTCCTCTCCGATCACACGCAGTAGGCGGGACGTGGGAAAGACTACGGTGCCCTACAGGAGCCAAACTGTAAGATAGCTGAAAAGAATGAAACCACTTTAATTTCGAACCGATGATGATTTATAAAATGTAATACGAAATTTAGCTATAACTTAACGTAACTCGATGAATGCTTCTTGTTTTAACTAGTGTATGTTTGCTGTCAGCATGGGCTAATTCATTAAATTAAGTCACGGGGTGCTTTAAACAGTGCTACTGGGCTCTAAATAAATTTGAAACTTGTATTAGCGTCAACGTTCATCCCACAGTATCTTAGCAACGGTATTCTCAGCATTTATCCAGAGCCGTTGAGAGAGAGCCGGCTCTGCATTTATCCAATTGCATTGCTTGAGACTGACTGCGCATTAAACCAACCACGTCTTCATTTACCCGAAACCCCGCCTATATTGCCATCTTTCATGTTTGGGCTTTTCTGATGTTAGTAACAAGGGTGGATCTTGAGAAGTTAATTTTCTAATAGAAGTCTGAGCCTGACCGACCACCAGTACATCGAGGAAAATGTAGTTTCATTGACAGGTAGTAATAATGATAAACTTCGTATTTTATTCACAGGGACACTCGGTGTCAACCTGGAGTACAAGTAGAGATATAACCGACAAATAACGTATATCTCACAAGGTCACCTTTTAAAAACCTCTCGAGACTTATGGTGCGTTCATGTGGTGTCGGAATAATGGGGAAATGCGTTCCCGACTGGGAAAATTCACGTGAACGCCCCCTCAAGTCGGAACAACAACTCGGAAAGTCGGTGAAAATTTTGTGGTACAAGATTTGCCGAGTTGTTGACGTCAGACACGCAGAAACATGGCGGGCAAAAATGAATGTTTGGTAGATAGGAAACTTTTGATGAATGGTGCAAATTCACGTATTGCATATCAGTTTTTGCCAACATATAATTTGTAATATGGTATTAGGTTGTAACGGCTAGTTGCTGTGCACGCAGAGTGGGAAAAGATTAGTTAGAAAAGTCATTAGCAGTAACCCTGATAACAAGTCAGGTAAAACAATATTTTAGAGGTTTCAGAGAACGTACTGGTACAGCAACTACTCGATCGATGTGTTGTTTAAACGCTCTGAGTGATAAAATACAACACATCTGTTAAGGTATTGGGTAATACAAGTGGACAGACCATGTAACCAATCAGAGAGCTAGAGCAAGCTGCTAGGGTGTGATGAACAACAAGTGAGGCGGAAAAAGTTGGTTGAAACTCTTCATGTTGTGTGCATGTTATGATACTGTTGTGGAGTCAATAAACCACTCTTTCAGAGTACAAATAGGCTGGATTGGCCTGCAGCTTATTTGATATGGCGTCAGAAGTGTTCTGAGAGGGACACCCAGCACTATGGTGAAGTTTAGTGTGCCCGAAACCTTCAACTTTGAGCATCCCGGTGACTGGCCTGCCTGGAGACAGAGATTCACATGGTACAGGTCAGCTGCTAAGTTGGGTAATGATGACAGCAAGGTACAGGTTAGCACACTTATCTATGCAATGGGCTGCGAAGCTGAAAATATTTTCAAGTTTCTCCCCTTTGTAAGAAGGGAGAAAGAGGATGACTACGAAACGGTGTCAGCTAAATTTGATGGATATTTCATGCCAAAGAAAAACACTATACGCAAGAGAACATGGTTTCACCAGTGAGTGCAAAAGCCGGGGGAAATACCCGAGTTATTTATTAGAGCGCTCTATGAACTGAGAGAGAACTGCGACTTTGGGGAAACAAAAAGTGAACATATCAGTGACAGATTGGTTGTCAGCATCTGCGACAAAGAGCTCTCTAGGCAACTACAGCTCATGTCCGACCTCACCTTGGAAACTGCAGTGCAGATGGTAAGGCAAGCTTAGGAGGTAGCACTGCAAATAAGCCAGCAGAAGCAACAGGCAGCACTCAATGTGCAGGAGGTGACACATCAGCGACCATCAAAGAAAAGTGGGAGACACCCTGTTAAAGAGAGAATCGACAGACGGGAGCAAGCCCACTCGGGGGACTCCAGGTGCCGCCGATGCAGGAAAGAGAAGCACGAAGCCCCAGCCAAATGCCCAGCATTAGAATCCGAGTGTAGAAAATGTGGCAAAAAGGGTCACTTGGAGAGAAAATGTCTCAAGGCAGTAAGAGAAGTAACTCATAGTAAAGACACTGAGGAAAATTTCTATCTTGGATCAGTAAGTAAAGTAAATCAGGGCAATGTTGAGCACTGGACAGAAGCAATACATGTAGGGCACACTCAAGGAAGGTTTAGAATTGACACGGGAACTGAGATTATTGTAATGAACATGAAGACATTCAGAGCACTTGGGCCAAAGAGAAAGCTAGTTAAATCTAGCGGACCCCAAGACAGCCCAGGAGGTGCATTACATATTGTGGGGCAGTTCACTGTTAGTACACTTCATAAACAGAGGAAGTAACTCTCATGTCTCAATAGTGAAGCACAGATGGGCTGGTGACATGTTTTGAGCTTGTCAAAAGCATCCTGTTGATGCTGCGTCTAGCTCCAAACCACATCCTTGTGCAACAGTTGGCGTAGTGGTGTTGATAGTTCACTTAGGCTTGGGATGAATTTGCCTAGGTAACTAATCATCCCAAGGAAACGTTGGAGTGCTGCCTTGTCCTCTGGAAGTGTCATTTCAGTAACTGCTGTGGATCTGCTTTAAGCCCTTTGTCTCTGAACGTGTGTCTGGCATAGCTCACCTCCTTGAGCCTGAACCTGCACTTTTTTGGGTTGAGTGTGAACTTTACTTGTCTGGCTCGATCCAACACTTTTTTTTACGTTTTTGTCATGCTCCTCAGCTCCTTTGTATCACAAGGCTGGACCAGGTGGGCTTCGAACCCAGGTTGCCAGGGCAGAAGACAAACAACCAGTGAACGCTCCACCCAGGACTAGGGTGAACCCAGTTGCAGAGTCAGACACTGGAGTGTAGGTTTGATCTCAGAAGATTTTAATGAAAAACAAAATCTCACAAGTCCAAAAAGAGACAGCTCAATCCAAAAAGGGAAAAAGAACATGAGATCAAAACAGGAAAAAATGCTTTTTAAAAAACAAGCAAAACTAGTCCAAAAAGTGAATAAAAGGTTCAGTCCAAAAAGGCAAACAAAAACATTTCTTCAGACAAAAAACATTACACAGTCCAACAAGAAAAAGAACTCAGATGTCTTACATGGAACAGGACTCTAGAACACAGGGAAATGGCTCAAAGACTAAGCAAAGTTTGAACAAAAGACCATGGTTTAAATAGACAGACAAGACAAGACACGACACAGGTGATACACATACAACAATAATGAACATTAGGGAAACTGAACATGTGACAAGGACAACAGAAAGACTGAGGACCCCTATGGCCCAAAAAGAAGAATTACACCCACAGTCATGACACTTTGCCACCAATGATTATGTTGTCCACAGTTATGGTGCACGGATTTCCAGCAAAGATTTGTTCCATCACTCTTTGGAAAACTTCACTGGCAGTGTTAATTCCAAATGGCATTTTCAGGGATTTAAATCTGCAGAAAGGTGTTGTAAATGTTGTGTGGAGAGATGAAGCGTCATCCAGCTTGATTTGCCAGGAGCTTTTTGCATCGAGGACGGAGAAGATAGTAGCACCTGACATCTGTGCCGCTACCTCTTCCACTGTGCGCATGGGATGGTGAGGGCACATTAATGCCTTGTTTAAGTCTGTTGGATCTATGCAGATGCATACGTCATCAGTCTCTTTTTTATGCGTGGCAACCATGCAACCATGTTGGAGACCCATTCTGTGGGCTTGTCCACAGGTTCAATCACTCCTAGAGCTTGCATTCTCTGGAGCTCTTGTTTCACCTTTTCCTGCATTGCCGCAGGGATGCGTTGTGGGAGGTTAACAACTGGTGTCACATTTGGATTTACTTTCATCGAGTAAGTCACAGGCAAGTTGCCAGTTTCTGAATAGATCTGCATATTCCTGAAACACTCTCTGTAACAGAGTTTTATACTTAACAGTTTCTATGGGGTGTACCTCTCGGCTAAAGGTAACCAGTTTCATCCTTAGGCTATTCTGCAGGCCGAGAATGGATTGAACACTTTCATTCACAACTTGAAATTGCTGGTTGTATGGCTGCTCACTTAGCCTGTAAACAGATCTGCATTGCTTTTTGAAGTGGTTGTGCTTCTTGTGGTAGTGACACTGTTGTCCAAAAGCTGGACATTGTTCTTGTTTGGCTGAGTGGGTGCCTCCACAATTTTTGCAGCTTGTAGTTGTTGTTGCTGGATATGCTGATTTTGTCATGTGTTTCATTTTACCCTGGAATTTGCTGCTTCATTTTATTTGCAGACCATCTACACTGGCAGCAGTTGTCATGTGTTTTGGTGCAAAGAGGTCTTTAGTGTGTTGTTCACTGAGGTCAGTCTCTTTAAGCAAGGCACGTCTGACATTGTTACTGCTAATTCCACAAACCATTCTGTCTCATATGAGCTCACTTACCGGTTTAGCTTGGTTTCTTCATGTACTCACATATGCTTCATATGTTTCACCTTGTTTTTGGTATCTGGTATTGAAGCTATGCCTTCCATTATCACATTGGTCTCTGGATGACATATCTCTTTGAATTTCTTTTTCAGGTATTCGGAAACGTCTCTGGACTCTGCCGGGGTGATGATCTCGTCCACTGACCTGACTGCAGGTGCATAAGTGAATGACAGCTCTCTCTATAGCCTTGTGTCCCACAAGATTGAGGAGTATATAGGCTCTGGCATGGGCAACATTTTGGGGGGCGGGGTCAAAGGGTGGCATTTGCCCACCTAAAATGTGTTAAATTATGGAATGTTGACATTTGTAAAACTATACAGTCTACTGTAGTGGTATTTATAGAGAGAGAAACTGCAGCCCGTTGCACCAGCAGTGTAGTCTCGATCACAAACGCAAATCGGCACTACGTTTGAGCTTACGAACAACTAAAAGTTATAGGCAAATCACATATGTTCAATGTAGGCTACTTAAGTTATATCTTAAATCTTACACTAAGTCGGTGCAACGCCCACCATAAAAACAAACAAACAAACGAAAAACCTGCTGATATGGCCTTTCCGTTTGAGCAAGTGGAAAACCTGCTGCAAAATGAAGAAGATGAAGGAAGACACGGTTTGTGTAGGCCATATGCTCTTCACCACAGATTAAATCTGCTGGACTTGTACGACAACATTGATTTACATTCGCATTGTAAATTTGATTTAAATTCAGCGAATAATGGACCACCTTTCCATTGACTTAAAGCATGACACAGACAGGAACTTTTGTTAGCTGTTAGTTGTTCAGCAAAAGTTAGCCTATTCTGTTAATTCAGTTGGCTTCAGTTGTTCAGTTCCAACAAATGAAGCTGAGAAAGAGGACATGGATGACTGGTATGAGGAGTTAGAACGAACTGTCTCCAAGGTGCCTCAACACGATATGTTGCTGATCATGGGTGACATGAACGCCAAGGTTGGAACCAATAATCACAACTGTGACAGAGCTATAGGGAGCCACAGCTGTGGTGTGAGGAACAACAATGTGAGTGTCTTGTTGACTTTTGCCTTGAAAATAACTGCTAGTTGGTGGCACCATCTTCCCTCATAAGAACATCCACAAACACACTTGGAGGTCACCTGATGGTCTTACAACTAACCAGATCGACCACATCTTAATCAAAGGGAAGTGGCGAAGGTCTCTCCGAGATGTTAGAGCTTGTCGTGGTGCGGATGTCAACAGTGACCACTATCTGGTGACAGCTAACATCAAGCTGAAACTCAGGAAAGCAAAACAGCAGGGTCAACGCAGGAGACAACTTGACATCGGCAAACTGAAATGCCAGAATATCAGCAAACAGTTTGTGTTGGAGCTGAGAAATCGCTTTGGTGCTCTTGGTGCTTTGGCTGGTTCAACAGATGAGACCCCTGATATTCACACCAAATGGGAATCCATCAAGAACACCTATGTTGAGACAGCAACCAAGGTCCTGGGCTACAGAGAAAAGAAGAACAAGGAGTGGCTGACACCTGGCACTTGACAGAAAATAGAACAAAGAAAACAACTCAAGGCCAAGATGCTGAACACCAAGTCACTGAGGCTCCAGAAACAAGTCCAGGAAGCCTGTAAGACCGAAGATAAGCAGGTCAAAAAGAGTGCTAGGAATGACAAAAGGGCCTTTGTTGAGATGCTTGCCTGCAAAGCAGAACAGGCCGCTGCTAAAGGCCAAATGAGCATTGTACACAAACTCACCAAACAGCTCTGTGGCAAGAACATCAGCCAGTCTGCTCCTGTAAAAGATAAGGACGGTAAGACTCTCTTAACAGAGGCAGCGAGATGGGCGCAGCACTTTTGTGAAATCATCAACTGCCCTGAACCAGAACATCATGCTAACCCCACACCTACAGATAACATACTCAACATCAAGACCAGCCCCCAAACTGAAACCGAAGTCAAGAGTGCCATTAAAGCAACAAAGAATGCAAAAGCTGCAGGCATTGACTCCATTCATGCTGAGATGCTGAAGGCTGACCTCAGCACCTCGGTCAAGGTTCTCACAGACCTGTTCAGGAACATCTGGGACAGAAATGTCAATCCTGTGGACTGGGCCAAAGGTCTGATTGCCAAAATTCCAAAGAAGGGCAATCTACAAAATTTCAACAACTGGCGAGGCATCACATTGCTATCCATACCATCCAAGGTCTTTTGCAGTGTTTTGCTGGGCGGAATTGACATGGCAATTGACACCAAACTGAGGCAGGAACAGGCAGGCTTCAGGAGAAGAAGAGGGTGCACAGACCAGATTTTTGCTCTAAGGAACATCATTGAGCAATGCCTGGAGTGGAACAATCCAGTACTCATCAACTTCATTGACTTCCAGAAAGCTTTTGACAGCTTACACCATGACACCCTGTGGAAGATCGTGCAATAATATGGAGTTCCCCCAAAGATGATCACATTGATGAAGATGTTTTACAATCAATCTGAGTGCAGTGTCATTGTAAATGGCAACCTTACTGATTGGTTCCCTGTGGAATCTGGTGTATGCCAGGGATGTATCATCTCCCCAATACTCTTCCTGATTGCCATTGACTGGACCATGCGAAAGACCACTTCAGACAAGCCCAGAGGCATCCAGTGGACTCTCTTTACCCAGCTAGAAGACCTTGATTATGCTGATGACCTGGCTATTCTCTCCACAAATCACACTCACCTGCAAGAGAAAACAGACAGGACTAACAGATTTGCCAAACAGCTGGGTTTGAATATTAATATCTTCAAAACTCAAGTGATGTGCATAAACTCAACACCAACTCATGCACCAATCACTGTGCATGGTAACCCTCTTGAATATGTTGAGGAGTTTACGTATTTGGGAAGTCTCCTCAAAAAAGACAATGCATGCAGCAAGGACATCAGTATAAGGCTCGGGAAAGCTCGCAGTGCATTCGCAAGGCTCCAAACTATCTGGAAGTCAAAGCAGTACAGCCTAAAAACCAAGATCCGACTGTACTACTGTAATGTCAAATCAGTTTTGCTGTATGGCTCAGAATGCTGGCGAGTGGTAGAGAGTGACATGAAAAAGATCAATGCATTCCACAATCGATGCCTTTGGAGGATATGTCACATCTTCTGGCCAAAAAAGATATCCAATGAAGACCTGTATAAAAACACAAACTGTCGCAATGTGGTGCTGGAAATTAAACACCGACGGCTCCAGTGGCTTAGACATGTCCTTAGAATGGACCAGGACCGCATTCCTATAGTAGCCCTGAGATGGACCCCACCTGGAAAGAGGAAACCAGGGAGGCCAAAAACAACCTGGCGAAAAACTGTGACTTTAGAACTGAAAACAGCTAACTTAACTTGGGGCACAACATGTTGCACAGGATAGGACTAGGTGGAGACAGATAGTCGCAGCCTTATGTTCCACAGGGAACGAAGAGGATTAAGTTAGTAAGTAAGTTAATTCAGTTAAAATTTGTTGCTAGACAACCTTCAGCATCTTGAGAGAAGGTGCACTACACAAACCATAGTGAATGAGCAAATGCATATCGGTACAAAATAAATACATATAAGGAATTAATATGTTAAGTACTTCACTTTATTGTAAAATACACCGATGCCCTTGTACGACACACACCTAATGGGGTAGAGTGATGTAGGGCAACTATGCAGCTGTCAACAGGCTTGTATGAAAGATTAAAAGAGGAAAAATTGTCTATGATAATTATTACAAACTTGACGGACATAGGCCTTTTTCCAGAATCAGCACAATGACACATGCAGGCTACTGTATACAGTAAATGTTGAAAATGCCGTATTTCCTGTTTACATTATATGGTGCCGTTGATTGGCTTGAAACGATAGAAATGTCATTAAATACAACAATATTTTGATTAAGGGTTGCGTTATGAACTACTAGTTAAATCTTAATAAATAAAACCTCATGCCATTATTATCTTATCCTCTACAAAAACCAGCCTCTTCTGAGATGTGGAGTGTCTAACCAAGGAGACTGACTCAGGTAGTGGAACCATATAATAATACTAATAATACAAGTTTATGTAGAGCCCAATATCACTATTCATAGCTTCAAAGGGCTTTACATGTCTATAACAAAGTCAAATCAAAATGATATTATCCATAAGTTAGGGAAAATAGATAAATCTTTAGTCTGGTTTTAAAGGTATGAAGAGAGTTTGCCTCCCTAACTTGTGTAGATGTCACCACTAGATGTCAGTGGTGTTACAGTTCACCAATGGTTACAGTCATGACACTTGGAATGTCACAGGAAGATAAATAATTCAAGTCCACATCATTAGAAACCCATACTGCAGTACCAGCAACCTGTGGCCCTACCTTTTTTTTTCAGGAATGGACAGGAGTAAATCATCTGGTGTATGAGAACAGACAGAATTAGGCACTTCTTTGGTATCATTGAACTAAGGAAACACTTGTAAAAATTCTACATTCAGAAAAAAAGCAGTGACATTTCTCAACAGTTCTCTGGTCTCTTCTGGAGAGATGCAGTCATCACACAGTCTTGTCACGGGACAAGTCAGAGAGTAATATTTCATTCTGTTGGTTCTGGAATAAAGCCTTGTCTTTTGACAAGCTATCCAGACATCCATTAGCCCGCCTCCTCTCGGCGCGTCCTTTCGAACATCTTATCAAAGCCTTGATGATCAGGAAGGCCAACTCAGCCACGTTGAGCGCCATGCATATGGCAGATGATCCCACCATGAAATAGGTGAAAACAGTCTTCTCAGTGGGTCGCGAGATAAAGCAGTCCACTTTATTAGGGCAAGGCCACACCTCACATTTGACCAAGCGTGGCATGTGGAACCCGCCGTAGACAAAATACAGAGCATACATGAAGCCACCTTCAAAGATGAAACGGAAGAACAGGCTGCAGGTGTAGGTCCACCAGAGAGGGCCAGTAATGGAAAGGCGTTTATTCTTGAGGTTCTTCAAGTCTTCTTCCTTGATTTTGTCCCCATGTCTTGCAATAAGGTCTCTTTTAGCGCCCCGCCTGCGATAGGCCACATGCATGGCCACCATGAGAGCTGGAGTGGACACAAATATAAGCTGAAGGCACCAGAGTCTAATGTGCGACACTGGGAAAAAATGGTCATAACAGACGTTCTTGCAGCCAGGCTGTTGAGTGTTACAGGTAAAGTCAGACTGTTCATCGCCCCACACCCGCTCTGCGGCCAGCACTAAGATGGTGATGCGAAAGATGAAGAATACAGACAGCCAGATCTTTCCCAGACTGGTGGAGTGTTTGTTCACACCACCCAGCTGGGCATACAGTGTCCCCCAGCTCATCTTTCCTGCTGCTGCGACTCCTCACACCAACTGGGAACGAAGAAGAAGAATGTTTGCCACAGTCAGTGTGTATGTGTGTATTTTTGAACAATTAAAATCACAAAAAGCAAGAAATTAATTTAAATGTAAGAAAAAGCTAGACAAAATAAGGTGTTAAATAAATAATTAAATAAGTAAACTGGCCATTAAGGTTTACACTATATGCATATATACTATTTTTGAGAGCAAAAAACAAAAACAAACGCCTCGAATACAGGCATGGACTTAAAAGCAGAAGTGCTGAATTCCGCGAATAATGACAAAACATTACGAATGGACCCTATGTACTCATATCACAATAATAATAAGAAGCATAATCTCTCCAAGAACAATTATAACTCAGTAACGAACTGTGCAAATTACACGAGTTACAAACTGACAATGTTCCCATTAAAATTTGACCGCGAAGTTCACCAGTAAAACAAACAAAGTGAAACTGAGAAAAAAAAAATTTAAAGGGGGAAATCTAGAGCTGAATTCTCTTTCATATATATAACGCCATATAAATTCGTTTATATCAAATTACCATGCTGATTGTTTGAATAATTAAAAAACAGTTCTCCTACCTCCTACGAATACCTCTATTAATATGAGTATGACTTCTCTTTAAATGTAGTTAGCTCCAAAGTGTAACATGATTTCATTTTGGAGCTAACGGTTGTAAATGTTATGAAATCAATTACTTCGTTCCATTAAAAGTAGTTAACTTACTTGTCTGCACAGGTTAAATGAAAACATTTTCATGGTTTATCGTTTCCTAAATTCCGACAGCAGTCAGAGTTGCCTTCGGTTAAAGAGGGAATGATGTGATTGCGCGCTGTGACTACTTCAGGAAGGAACCAGCAGGACGGGTTCGTTGCTGACATTCGTGCTCAGCATAGGCGGAGTCTGACATTTGCGCTGACGGGACGGGGGGGGGGGGGGGGGGGCAATACTTTAAACAGTCGTCAGTGACGTTACAACGTTCCATGTCACATGACATGAGTGCTCAAAGATGACTTTATCACAAAATCAAACATAATATTATTCAGATTTATTCCGTACAATCATTTTGTTTTATTGCATTACTTAAAATATTTGTATATTTATATTAGGGGTGTGCACCTCTCCGTTAAGACGTATCTACATACATGGGCTACGATACGATTCAGGGACGATGCATTTTAATATGGAAGGATTCGTTGCGATTCGAAGCGATGCAATCTGAGTTCGTAGCATTTGTTTAATGTATACTTTCATTTTCCATTATACGTGAAAAAAGCCAATTGTATAAAAGTGACATTGATTACCTTCAACCAAATATATTTCATAAAAGACCAGGGAATTCCAAGTATTTTTGTTTCTTGATGGCACGGAAAAATATGGAAGACAAATGTATCATTTCAGAATTACATGTCATTGTTTTTAATTACTTTTCCGATAGACACAGTTGGACAAAAAAGAATTACTGTATGAACAAACATTTTGACATTATTAACTGAAGTCGGTCTCACACAGGTTTCACCTAGCCGTCTCACCAGGTGAGTGGTAAGATTTGTCTTGCTACCGCGCGGTACTTAATCGCTATCCTACGGACCTTACAAATGGCCAGATTTTTGTCCAATTTTCCTTCCTTCTTATAACATCCAAATGTCTTCCAGTGCACCAAGTTGATGGTGCACTGTAAACCGTGTTGGCGTTATCGGACGTGCTGTTAATGTTTTTACCTCGCAAGCAACGCTAACGTTACTCTACAAAGGTAAAAGGTGGACGCGGTGCAGATTTATTAGCGAATGAGAGGAGGTCGTCATTATTTTGAAAGTAACATAACTTGTTACGTTAGATCAATGAGTCTTCCACAGCAGTTTAGCTTATACTACAGTGCAATTTGCAGCAAAGCTTCAGACAACCGTTAACTTTAGAATCGGGCCAACGATCGGTTCATAGTACATTTAGATCGATCCAGGGGTCCGATATAGTCACATCTTTAACGTTTCCGATTCGTATCGGTGAACCTTTACACCCATAATATATGTACAAGAAATATTTTTATTGGATCCATTTTAGGCCCCCGCAAACTGCGCCTGTGGTGCTCTGCTGTCCGAATATACATATTACACCATGAGTCTTGACATTCCAATGCTCACAAAACGGAAAAGTGTACCCCAATAGAAAAGAGACAGAGAGAGAGAGAGAGAAAAAATGAAACCTGTTAAGGTGATGCCGTCACATCGGCCGTTCATTCGTTGGAATTCTAGTTGACTACCCTTTCCGGTCGGCTGATAGGCTGTAATTAAACTAACAAACACACATGTGCGAAATTTATCCTGCAAAAAAACAATTGTAACAAAGGATTTATTTTCAAGCATTTTCTGAATACGAAGTACAGTGTTTTTCAAATATTAATATCGCTCTCTCTCTCCCTCTCTCCCACACATAATTTCACAGAAAGGTGAGAATTCAGTTTAAAGCGGTTAATCACTAAAACGCTATATGCTTTGATTACTGTGCACAAAACCCCATGAGTTAGTTCAACTCGTACTGTTTGAGGAAACCGACTGCCTTAAACCATTTAGCAACTCATAATTCAAGCATGAAAAATTCTTTGATTTGCATACAAGTAACTCAAGTATTTATTGTTATGCTGACTTGGGCAAATAAAATTAATAGGACCAGTTCCATTGACTTCACTTAACTTAAAACTAATAAGTATTTTACACTCATATGTAGCAGTTCTCCAAACATAACGTGTTAATAGAATTTCTGAATTAAGTAAGACAAACTTAAATGGATCTTCTTTACACAAATGTTACCACTTAAGTTTCATTCACTCAGTTTTCTTTCACTAAAGCAAATAATTACATTATAGTTGTGGCAACTTAAAACTTTGTTGTAGCTACTCAATTTATTTGAGGAAACTGACTGCCTTACACCTTTTAAATTGGATTAACACAGTATAAACACATGTCTGACATAACTTGTTTTAGTTGAATGCTGAACACTCATAAGTGAATACATAAATTCCATGTAAAACATTTCAGTGTTTCTTGAAAGGTAGTGTACTCCTGTCCACATTTGTTTTTCTTTAACCTATTGTTTTTTTTCTGTTTTGTTTTTGTAAAAACACACCTTTAAAGTTGAAATTTTAAAAGTTCAGAGGACATCTGAGAAACAATGCAAACACACACTGCCTCTGGGGCTCCATTACCCAATCTGTCTCCATTACAACAAAAGGAACTGATAGTAGACAATCATATGGGAAAATTCATAAGTAGGCTAATGTAAATAAAATAACATTATTGAAAGAACATTATAACATTATAGCCTACAGCCATAGTAGCCTATCTGAAATGGACATGCGGAGCCAAGCCTACATTATCAGCATTCTAGTCAAAAGACGGAATTGGCATTCAGGAATATTATGGCCTAACGAGAAGTATAGCATATATATATCACCTGGTAGGGCGATTCCTAAGTCCCATAACACCCCCTCCCCTCGCTTTTTCCCCCCTGAGGATCTACACTGATCCCATACATGGCCTCTCTGGGATCCACTTGACGGAAATCCGTCGTAGCGACGGAGAACTTTAATCCCTGCTGCTGAAAATCAAAAGCACACAGAAGAAAGAAACCATCTTCCAAAAAAGATGATCAACAATGTTAATATTTCAGTGTAACTGCATTGAATGTCTGTCAATCAATGTCAATGCAAAAGTGACAAATCAATTTCAAAACAGAAAAGAGAAAAAAAATGTTTGTGCTTCATGCTGCACTACAATTTCAAATTCCAGTCCATCTTAGAACAATACAGAATGCATCAGTAGTTTTAAAGTTTCCTGCAAATAAAGTGTTTGGACAAAAATATGTCAAACACAGAACAGAATGCACCACAGCAATGGGTAGGCTACTGTTACCACCTTCTTGCTTCAGGATTTAGTCCTTTTAGTCCGTACAGGTTTGGTAACTTATTCCAGCATCTTATTCTTCAGGGCTTGCACCTGTGGTGACAGTCTGTGTCCATCCAGGTTGAACACCTTCTGGATGACCTCAAATGTAGATCTGAATTCTCATGGGTAGGAAAGGTTCAAGGCTTAACTGAGTCTGAATAATATGCCCACTACTACAGCTACATTCCTCAAAGAGCTGAGAACCTCAATCCCTTCAATCACAACACCAGTGTCCACAGGCTCATCCATTGTCCTTCGTGTTGAATGACGTAGATCCCCATTACTGTCTGCTCAATGTCTTTTTTGGCATTCAACCAATCACAATCCTGTGCAAAACAAATAAAATGTGCTTTATTTATAGGACAACTAATCTTTAAGAATAACATACAGTACCTTAAAAATATGAAATTGAACTTGATGAAGAAACAGAGAAGCATTTGCTTATCATATACTCCTTAACTAACTGTGCATGGTCCTCATTCAAGTATATGCACAGTGCTTTGAGGATGCACTCTCTTCGCATGTCTATACTGTTATTCTGTTAAAAAAGGCACAAAATCTACATTGATTAAACACAGTTTACAATAAATGGACACATTTGACTTTAGCATATGGATAAGCAAATGCAACATGTTGATATTAACAAGATACATAAATCAAAAAATCTGTCTGAAGTAATTGACTGACAAATCTGTGAAATGGGTTGCATGATGCTTCTTATGGTTCTGACAGTGACTCCACCCTTACTGCATGAGGAAACAACTTCATCAAGCTGTTGGCCAAGCATAGCAAGAAACTTGAACTCCAGTGGGATTGTTGTTATTCGTATAAACTCATTATTAATCTGTTAAAAAGAAAAAAAAGGGAAACAAAAAGCCAAGTGAATTAGCTATTCAAATTTCCAAGTTTGACAGAATCTCAAGTAAAGTAGCGTGTCTATGTTGAATGGAAAACAAATTAAAACACTTACTTCACCAACATTAAAGAGTGCTGGCCACTGTGTTTTAAACTCTGCTACTAGTGACTTCTCCTGAACCACTTCATGCCTTCTGTATGAAAAGGTTCTCTCCATCTTCTCTTTGACTATTTTGTCATTGTTTCTCTTTCTGCTCTCTGTCAAAAACTCAACTCATTCCCTCTCTAAACTGTCATATGTTTCTCCCTTGCGATGCTGAGGGCAGTAATTCACTTCTGCTCTTATTGGCTTTGTAATGTTAAAGCAGCGTGGCACTGATCTTGGCATTTGTTCTTCAACAAATTTACGCTTTACCTCAGAACACCCAACACTTCTGAGCATAGTATGAAAGTTTGCCATCTTGTATTTCATGCTATTCGGTGCATCCAAATAGTCAATAATTACGTCCTATGTTCTTTCCTAACCACCTTTCCTTGACCTCCATGGAAACGTCATGAGGTCAAGGAAGGACGGGAAGGACTTAGGAAAAGACAACCGCAGTGCTAAGAGAATCCGACTGCACTTACGCTAGGCTACGTAATTATACGTCAGCGGATGTTATTGACGTTGGTCTGCCGTGGCGAAACTACAATGTTTTGAAGATTGATTACTAAAAGCCCATCTAAGATGCTTTGCCCCGTGCATTCTTACCATGTTGTTTCATGTAGGCTATATAAACGTGGACAACTCTGTGAAAAATGTTACTTCATTACCAGGGTTGGAATTGAAATAAGAAAGGAATATAGGCTACCAGTCACAAAAGTGAAATGTTTCAGATAATTCAACTCAGGTTGTCACACTGAGAATGGTTGCTCACGCTCACCCTCCTGACCACTCATATCTATCCACATGAATCCAAAGTAGCATGACTGTATGGAAATAATTGTTCAATTTATGCAAGATAAGCATAACATGTTAGGACTACAAATCTACTACTGTACATATTATCATTCTTAAGTTTCAAACATGTTGAATTAAAAACATCATCTGGCTATACACGTCTCATATCCCTTGTCAGTCATGCTGATCATCTGATTTCCTGAACGGCTGAATGCTGCTGCTGCAAAGAGCTGTGGAACAGCACTATCTCCTTTCCTTTCATAAAGGTTGGTCCCGTGTACCCTATGCTATAGGAGACAGGAAAGGAAGCATTGAAGCATCTTTCCTTAGAATTTAGAGAATTCGAACAGCTCTTATCATGGCTGCCACTTAGATACTTCCAGGTCATTTCACTCAGTTAGGAACCTAACTAAGAAAAAAAGACTATTTGAATGCACCCCTCCTGTGCAGATTTCAGAAGAGGAAGTCTTAAACAATGTTTGTTATTTAACATCTTTTTCCCCCCTCTTACTTTTAGAAAACTAACACTTGCCAAGTGCCGCATACTTCAGGAGATGAACGCACTTTTACATAATTTGCATATTTTGTGGTAATTAAATGACACAGCGAAAAAAAAAAAAATTCATGTGGCAATCTGTTTTCAGCAGAGCAGCCACTCTCAGAACCAAAAAAAAAATGATCTTGAGGTATAACTTGAGTATTTTTGTTCCTGATGGCCACGGGCATGTTTAAAGTGGTTTTACAAGATTTTCATGAGGAGAAGATAAGAGCTAGGCTAAATGCACACTCTACCCAGTGTTCCATCTGCTTGATCAGTGCGAGTTTACTGATAACACACACTTGCAAATTGAACAAACAACTGTAACACGAAAGCAGGGTTTTTTTTATAAGCGTGATTCAGCAGATACAGTATGATGTTGTAACTGTACGATTTTTGTAACATTTATTATATTAGGCTGTACGTGAGTATGTCTGTTGAACAATAATCATCAACAGAAATCATTGTTCTCACGTGGCCTGAGAGGACTCTCCGATTTCATGCTACCCTCCAACATTCACCATGAACATGAGGTCTTTCCCAAGGACATACATATAAACATGGACTCTCTCTCCGTCTCTCAACATCACTTTTCTTGCCTCTTCATCTTTCAGATACAAGCACATGTAGCAACAGGGAGGACACAGGGGCCAAATGGTAATGGCACCAGTCACGGAGAACTTGTCACACTCCGGTTCCCGAATCTGACCTCGTCATGTACACACAGTCGAGCCTTCGGCCTTAATGTAACATTTTACATGCTGGAGATAAAGCGATGACTTGCCATTGGGTGCACTGAGGTGCATGGTCTCGATTGGACCAGTGAAGGGGAATCACATGCCCAGTCCCTCTGACATCACCAGATCAATGTCCTTAACAGAGATCACTCTGTCCTGAAGACAAACAAAAAAAGAAACAAAAAAAAAAGAGCAAGATTTATTTGGTCAGATCAGTAATTAAGGTGCATATTAGGCCTTGCTGAAATTCCAAAATCATTAGATAGTTGAAACTAAACATTCTGTTATTGAAATTGATCACACTCTCCCACTCTCCCGACCTGTTTCAGAGGTAAGCATTGATTCCTCAGAATGCGGTTGAGGGGGGAAGGTAAATGACTTTTTCCTCCATCCCATTAAGGAGGAACTAAAGCTGCTCTCACTCTACTGGGTTTCCCCCTCATCATCTAATTCGATGTCCTCAGAACAATGGGACAGTGCAGGGGGAGAGACAGGGTTGTGCCAGGGACTGGGCTTATTCTGCGCTCAGATTTCTTCAAGTTACAGATACCTGTAGCCTTGACCAGACTGAAATCAAAGCTTGGACACAAACCTCGGAGAGGAAAGGAAGAGTTTGGGGGGGGGGACAGGGTGGTCTTTGTTTGCTTCCTGTGTGCAACAACGGGTCCGTTCTTTCTGCGTCACCAAGCAGCAGGCTGGTTCGGGGACTCGTGAAAAGAGGCCTTTCCTCTGCTGTAATCACTGGGGCTACCAGCGGTTTTCTCAGCCACTTCTCTTTCCTATACTGGCTCTCTATCAAAGACCTAGCACAGAGAGGGTGTGTGTGTGTGTGTGTGTTTCGACTGTACTTTACATGTGTGTTTCTGTATGCTGGAGAGACGGCTTCTGTAAATGTTGTATCATTTAGGCTTCAGTTCTTGTGTTTTGTAGTCATTCACTGACTGTTTGGTCAGAAGCCTTGAAGTGAAACTCTTAAGTGGTTGTACCTTTTGGAGGACTTGATATAGTTGGACAAGTGTTTAAAAAGTTGCCAGATGAAAACCTACTCATGTCCTTAGATAAACACAGTTTTACACATTGCGGTTGCCTCTGAAATCCCTTCTTTGAAATCACTGCATTATGATGTAACGTACAAACATAAACATCAAAACGAAGTATGGTGCTCCACCCAGTCAGGTCTGACTAGATTTCCGACCTATGAAATTACAACTATTTACACTGTGCTTTTTGCGTCAGCTGCCTGACGCTTTGTGCGGTGTCATAACCTGAGGTCATTTCATCATTGGCATCAATTACTTTCATTACCCTCTAGTATTCCAGTCATTTGACAGTCCCCAAAGTTGGTAGACAACCAGTTCATCTGGTCCCTCAGCCCAAATTCCTGCTAGTTTTCCCTAAAGCACTGACTGGCACCAGATCCTGCCACAGAGACTCGCTCTCTTAATGCTCACAAACAATTAGTAAAGTAAGTGTCAAGCCGAATTTGTGTAATCTGATAAAACAGTGACAAAGTCATTCAAGACTTCTGACCTTCAACTCCTTTCTTGAAAAGGAACTCAGAACATCTCATTGTATTCTGTTAATCATATGACAAGATTTCAACATTTTACACATGGGTGGTTGCAATTTAAGTATTCAGTTCTAATAGCTGTGACATCTGTGAATCATCGTAACATAGACATGCCCATATGCCACCATGGCAAAGGAAAACAAGAAAAACACAGACAATTCAGCACTCAAAAATGGGTTTAGGAACAGTGGACAGAAATAGGGGCTTGGAGAAATCATTACAGGAAAAAAAAAAGAATATTTCAGTTGTTGATATTCATGATTATATACAAGATCATTGAAACACAGGCATGTACACACCACACATGCACACACACCCAGACACACATACATACAACAAAGAAACAAAAGGTCAGGTTACTTTAGAAATTTTCTACCATTCTATGAGCTGTGACCACTAACATAACTTCAGGGATTAGGTTCCATGACAAAAGTCAAAATGCACTTCAATCCCTTCTTAACTAGACATTGAAAGTAGAACAACAAAATGAGGTTTAAGTCAAAGCTTTCAAACTGTAATTGTACTTGACCTCAGGGACAATATCCCCATTAGCCATCAAGACTGGATGGGCCACAGAACTCTTTCACAATTTGTTTTACATATATGCCTGTCTCTTATTTACTACTATCACAGTACCAGAGTAAAATAAGACTGGCCTAGTTTACCTGAACCACTGTACTTCACTGGTAACTGGTTGTCACACACTTCAGACTTAATGCCTACTGTCCTGGACAAAAGAATTTCATTTCTTTTCATTTTGTTTCTTTCTTATTTGTTTTCATTAAATGAGGGCTTCATAAGAGTAGGTTTAAACATTAATAGAACTTAGTACTATGGATTAAGTGCTTTGGATCATAAATAAGGATTATTAAGGACCTCAGCAGAGATGTATGTTAGTGTTGATACTGAGACTAGACAGCATGACCTGACTGCTGATCTGACTTAGGGGGAAGTTTCTTACTGCAGTTCAGATTAGGAGAAATGATAAGAAATTTGAGCCTTGTGAATGCTGTTGGAGTCAGACAGTAATACTTTTGATCAATCCCATCACTGACGTCACAAAATAATATCCGCCATGATGGATCTCAACCTAGTCATGCGAATGCGAAAGGGCAATTTGACGCTCAGTCTTATTATGATCTCTGTTGAAGGTATTAGAAATCCGACTGATGCACCAATTGTAAGTCGCTTTGGTAAAAAGCGTCTGCCAAATAACTAAATTGTAAATTGTAAATTGTAGTCATAACAACGCATAGGTTTACATTGTGATATCGCCACTGCAGGCTGTATAAACTTGCGGTAGCTCTTGATTTCAAGGATTATTCATGTTTTATGTCAATAATCTCGTACACTTTCATCTTGGGAACAGTTTTTTTTAAAAGCTCTTGTAAGTACCTTCCTGTATACTGTATACACAGCGCGATATTTTGCCCGCTTGGTTTCTGTTCATGCCTAACATTTGGAGAAGAAGCCTACTAATTGCTGTCATGGCAAGTCTGAAAAATTATTTTGGATCTTTAAATCCCAAAGTAAAACGATGTTTTGAGAAAATTAATTTGGTGGAAATTTGAGAAAATTTGGTGGAAAATGTAGATCCTTATGTAGAGTCAAAAAAGACATGGAGCAGAGATATTGAACATTACCCTGGAGTGACATATCCAGATTGTGGCCAATCTTTTGTTCAAAAAGAGTGCTTACACCAACCAAGAGCTTAAAAATGTATTTTTCTCAAAATTTCGTTGTTTTGCTTTGGGATTTAAAGATTCAAAATATTTTTTTGAGATTGCCATGACACACGTTGGTGGTCTTCTTCTCCAGAAGTTAGGCATGAACAGAAATCAAGCAGACGAAATTTCATGCTGTGTACTCAGTCAGAGCAAGTGAAAGAGCCAGCTCTTCAACAAGCTCAGTTTAATTTGCTATTTATAGAGCTTTATACCTTTGGTAACTTGCACTTTAGAAAGCCCTTTTTTGATTACTTTGGAATTTCCAACCCTTCAAACAATTTTGCTTTAACCACTGTATCGCCTGCCAGCCTGCATGCCTACCCATTTGCCTGCCTGCTTGCCTCTCTCCCGACAAAGGTATGATTCACAGCCGAATGCAGTGCCCAACACAAGAAAGCACATAACAACAGCGTCTAAGTTTGTGGATTTAATTTTCGATCACTACATAAAAACTTGGCCTTTTGGAGAGCTTATGAAGCGACTCTAGACTGGAACCGGAATTGTTTGTTTGAATGAAACTGGAGCTTGGATTTGAATCAGCATAGTTTGAACCACATGTTTGACCTGTGCTGCAACCTGCCTTTAACCACCTTGCTGCATTTGGATTTGTTGAATATCTGCTGAATTGTGAGCAAACGCTTTATTTGAATTCACTACTGGAGTGTATTTTCTGTGTTGCTGTGTATTTATTCAACTTGAAAGCATTGCTTGCACCGATGGAAACTGATTGTAGGCTTGTGTGTCTCAACTTAAATTACAACAAACATGAAGACTGAATGAATTAAAAGAACTTATGGACAAAGGTAATGTTGTTGATGTGAACAAAGGCATTAAAATTCTCATTGCTGCATTGAATGAATTTGATAAAGCTCATGAGTCTATGCAACAAATTTTAAGTGATGTTGAAACAAAAAACAATGTTAATTGGTGTGAGCCAAAAAGGGTTACTTATTTGTCAATTTTGAAAGAAGTGGAAATATGGAAAACCAATCAAGCTGATCCACAAGCAATGATTACACCCTTTGTTTCAAATGTGCCAAGGAAATCAGAAGGTTCTTTGAAATCTGGTGCACCTTCAGTATCATTAGCACGCATGAAAGCTGAAGCTGAGAAAGCAGCTCTTTTGGAACGTGCTGCTAGATTGAAAAAGAAGCATGCTTTGGAAATACCGAGAGTGGAACTGCAAAATGCAATAGAACAGATTGAGCTGGAAACTGAAATAGCTGTGGCAAATGCCAAAGTTCAGGTTCTTGACAGTTATGAGAAACAACTTGCAAGCTCTCAAATCATATCAGTGTCTCACTCAAAACCACCTGAAGATGGCATGAATGCTCACCTGGAAGCAGAGGGTAGAGACCTAAAAGAAACTACTCTGGATCCAGAACCATCAGTTGAATATGTGAGTGTACATGTAGTTCTAAAACTCCACTTCAGATAGTTGTGGTCCAAAAACAAAGACAGTTGGATCCTAATCAAACATCAGTAACACAGCAAATGTCTCACCAAGCAGCAGCAGTTACTTCCACCCCAACAACACAACCAAAGTTCACAAACGTAAATAACAGCTTGAATGACACTGCAGATCTCATTGTTCAAAAGCAAAAAGCTGTCTCTACTTCCTTGTGTGTGATGGGGAGCCTCTGAACTTTAGACCTTTCAGGCAGGCATTTATAAATGCAATTGAAAGCAAGACCAGTAGTAGCCAGGACCACTTGTGTTACTTATGGCAATACACTTCCGGCCAATCAAAGGAACTGGTCAGGAATTGTCTACACATGGAGGCAGACAAGGGAAATACAGAGGTAAAAAGACTGCTAGAGTATCATTTTGGCAATAAAATAAAGCTCACTAGCACATACATGGAGAGGGCCTTAAACTGGAGTGACATTAAAGCTGAAGATGGAAAGGCATTATCCAGTTACCCACTCTTTTTTTCGAAGATGCTGCAATCTGCCACATAATCTGGAGTACATGGAAGAGCTCAACCTACCCTCTAACCTAAGTCTTCTTGCTCTCTATTAGGAGGTTTACTACTTACTCTGAGTTAACAAACTCTGAGTTTTCACAAAGCCTGCTTTCTGGAATACCCCCCTCGTTGACTTCAACCGTTCTCCAGTAAGAAGGTGTCGCAGACCAAGTCTGTACCAGACTCCAAGCTTAAGTTGAAGAGCAAGGGCAGCAGCTTTGCAACCATAGTGGCAGGCGCACCTGAAAAGAGTGTTGAGCTTCCAAAAATGGAGAATTTATAGAACTGCTGAAGACAAAGGGCATTTGCTTTGGATGCTTGGTAAGAAGGTACAAAAGTAAAAATTGTAATAAGCATCTTACATGTTCAGTATGTTCAAGAAGACATCCAAGGAGAAATCCATAAACAGAAATCCATAAAAAGTGTTCTTTGAGCTCCCAGATGTTGACACCCAGGAAGAAATCCTAGTCTGCAAAGATCACATCCCTAAACAAAGGGATGTGGAGAAATGGTCATATGAAAGAAGTATGCTTACTGAGCATTGATGCTGACATTGACTTGCTAATTGGAATAAATCTGCCCATGCTGACAGAACCTTGGAGGATAATAAATAGCAAGGGCAACGGGCCTTTCGCTATCAGGGCACTGCTTGAATGGGTAGTGAACGGTCTCCTCCATGGTGAGCACACTTGTCTCAATAAGCAAAGTAAGCCCTATGTTTATGCGCACCGGATTTCTATTGAAAACGTGAATGAGCCTCTGGTCCGACAATTCAATCCTGATTTCCCTGAGAACACCTATGACAAGACTGAGATGTCTCAAGGAGATCCTAGGTTCATGCAGATAATGGACAGCTCTGCTGAGCTGAAGAATGGACACTACCAGTTGCCATTGCCGTTCAAGAGGAGTGATCCTCAGATGCCAAACAATCGTCAGATGGCTGAGCAAAGAGCAGTGTCACTAAAACGAAAGTTTTGCAAAAACAAGACTTTCTAAGAGTCTTGTTTTTGCAAAAAAGAAGCTTGCAATCCCTCCAGATGACCCCAAGTTGAGAAGAGAAGTCGTTGTAGTCAATGTCACTGTTACAAGCAACTGTGATGCCACCAGCACATTCATTAATTGCTTTTCAAGTTGGAATAAACTTAAGAATGCTGTAGCATGAATGCTCAAGTTCAAGAATTTGCTAATACAACTCATCCAAAAAAGGAATGATGCCATGAAAATCCTGAGCTGTAAGGAAAATGATAACTTGTTGACTGCATCAACAATGCTAACGCTGCAGAGGACACTTGGTTCTATGTCACTGTCCTTCTAGGACATTGATGATGCAGAAGTAGCCATTGTGAATTTTTGCCAACATTAAGGATTCCCACAGGAAATGGCAAGTTTACACAATGGAAAGAATGTATACAGGAGGAACTACATCTTCAGGCTGGATCCAGTGCTCAACCATGGTATGGTAAGGGTTGGTGGTCATCTAGGCAAGATGGCAATGCCAGAGGAGCAGAAACATCCTGCCATTTTTGTTTCAAAGCCTGTGCTTTGACATATCCACCAGCAAGTTGCGCACAGTGGAAGAAACCACATGATGTCAACCCTACAGAAGAAGTACTGGATCCCTTGTGCAAATTCCCTAGCAAGGAAAGTCATGAATGAGTGTGTTCCCTGTGGGCGGCAACATGCACATTCAAGTGAACAAAAGATGGCGACCTGCCAATTGACCATTTGACTCCTGACCTTCCTCCTTTTACACATGTGGGATTTCATTTCCAGAGCAGGCAAATTAACAGAAATAAAGTCAGACAATGGAACCAATTTGATCTCTACTGAAAAGGAGTTTAGGGAAGTGCTTAAGTCTTGGAATGTGAAGCAGATTGAGAGCAGTCTTTTACAGAAAGGCGTGGAGTGGACGTTCAATCCTCCTGCTGGTGTCCATCATGGAAGTGTCAGGGAACGACTGATCCGAATGGTCAAAAGGATTTTCTTGTCTGTCACAAACCAGCAACCTTTGGATGAGGAGAGTCTTGCCACAGTGATGTGTGAGGTTGAACCCATTATAAATAGCTGTCCTTTGACAACTGTTTCAGATGTTCCAAGTGACAGTGACCTGGAGCCACTAACCTCCAGTCACTCAAGCTCAAGGTCCAACCCGTATTACCACCAGGGTTATTTGGAAAACAGGATCTGTGTGTCAGAAGACGATCGCGACAAATAGAATACGTCTCTGACCTTTTTTTTGGACATGCTGTATACGAGAGTTTCCTCCGCTCATGCAGGAACGACAAAAGTGGTCTCGCGTCAAGCGCAATTTCTGTCTGGGAGACATCGTTGTGGTAGCTGATGCTGCAGCACCACGAGGCTCATGGATAATGGCAAGAGTTCTAGAATTAGGATTGAATGTTTTTTCAGTTTTGGAATGTAAATATAATAGAATAATGGCTCCTTTGTTGTGGACACTTTTTTGTTATAGCATGCTCCATGCTATATTGCTATAAGGGGCCAGAGATGTTGGAGCCAAATTTGAATTTAAAATTGTTTATCCTCAGAGATTTAGTTTTTCCTTAAATTCACTGGGCCTTGGCTCGAGAATTTTATTTTGACATTTGCCACAGGTCACCTGATCAGTTAAGATGGTGTCTTCCATATGCCCAGAAAGAGTCTCGTTTAGACAATGGAAAATGCTAGTGACCTATAGTTTTTTTACAGCTTCTACGCTTCGATAAGCTCAGTTTAATTTGCCATTCAGAAAGCTTTATACTTTTGGTAACTTTTTGCACTTTAGAAAGCCCTTTTTTGATTACTTTGGAATTTCCAACCCTTTAAACAATTTTGCTATAACCACTGTATCGCCTGCCTGCATGCCTTCCTGCTTGCATGCCTCAGATTATTGACATAAAACTTGAATAATCCTTGAAATCGAGAGCTACTGCAAGTTTATACAGCCTACAGTGGCGATAAGACAATGCAAACATATGCATTCTTAAGACTACGTTGTGATCCATTACGGCGGTTATTACTTTGTGACGTCAGTAATGGGATTAATGATTACCTGAACAACAAAGGCGCCCCCTAGTGCCTGGGCCAGGTCATCGTAGCTGCTCAGCAGACTCAGCTGCTGTGCTGCAGTGAGACTACCCCTCAGCATTTGGGCATGCTGGAGTTCCTCAAGCTGTTTCCTGTCCAGAGAGTCAAAGACCAAGAGACAAAGTAACACGTGTCCGTTTAGAAGCCAACCAGGAAAAACAAGGTCGACTGATCCTTGTTGAACTACAGAAACAAAATGCTACCTTTTAAAAATAAAAATGGACTAATATTTTTTGTACTGATGTCAGCACTAAGCCAATACTATTACAAACAGTACAATTTACAAACAGTTACAACACTGTTACAAACTGTGTTACAAACAGACTCAGTATGACAGAGGACAAGTACATCTTCCCTTTGAGGGGACACAAAACGTGACCATTTGATGTGAATGAACTTTATACAGTACATCTGCATACTGTAGGAGTGTTGAGATATATTAAAAGCAAGTAAAAAAGCATCACCCAGAAAATCAAAGGAACAAACCGAATTAAATATGAACCATCAGTAGTTGGTATTATAAATGTTAGGCTATAATTAATAAGTCTCCAATTCCTTTTGTTGTTGTTTTAACAAATATTCGCCCAGGTTTTGTCAGCTGTGAGCCATTTGGTAAGTATTTTTTGTGATTCTGTCATTCTCAGGTGGGAAATCTAATACTGAATAGTTAGACTGAGAAGATCACTGCACTGCTGAGTCGAGCGTGTTTCAAAACACGAAACCTCAGTTTCATTTAGTAAGGTGAAAAAGGCTCTGCTCTCCCCCTACTGGTATAAATAATGAACTTCAGTAAACCTCACAATGATTATTCAATTAATCAAAACGATTTAGCGCATGACATGAAATCTTATGTCTAAACTAGTAAGACTACATAAACACTACATAACATAAATAAAAAAGCCTTTATTTATTGTGCAGCCTCAGAATTGGGAATAATTCCAGGATGAGGCAGGGTGCATTTTGGGACCTCAATTCAACTCCCTCACACACCTGATCTCTGTGATGGCATTCTCTGCTTTTGGTTGTCGTAGATCTTAATTTTTTTGGAAGACAAAAAATGTGTGAAGCACTTTTTAAAGAAAACAGCCTCACAACAGACAACTGTTGTTTGCAGAAGCGGGAGGTTTATCATAATTGCCTATTTATACAACGTACATCTGTGTGAGCACAAATGATATCAGTAGCGGTATAAGTAAGCAGCTTTGAGAAAGCTCTGTTAGGAGCACTAGCAGTGGCAGTTCCAATCCTGAAAACCAACATCAGTCCACATCTGAGATTAAGTTGTTTTATAATGGTCTTACAATGCGCTGTTACTGTCAGCATAATATAACATGATAGGTATATTTCCTACAATAACCGTGAAAGCAATTCAGTCATGCAAATGGTGTTTTCTAAATAAAGGATTTTATATCTGAAACAAATTTGCCAGACGTTCTATACGTTCATAGTATACGACAATATACTATTTGGATAACCACCAATCCAAAGACAAATATTTGCAAGCTCTAAGCAATACCTAGTAAAATACACTTATCCAGCCTTCAATTTCCAGACTCAACTGACTATTTACAACTTAACAGTTGTCCCAGCGTTGGCGAACGAGATGACAAGCTGTCAGCTTGCAAGAGTAAGTGCAAGGGTATGAAACGCCAGAGGTCTCATGACGGTTTCTTATCTGACATTTGATCACTGTGCAAAAAGGCAAACTATGCTCACCTTCCGACAACTGTTACTATCTTCCCTTCTGAAAAACTCATCTTTACCTCTAGTCAAACAAAATAACTGTGATATAGCTGCATGCAAATAGATTTAAAGTCCCCTCTGATCACACGCAGTAGGCGGGACGTAGGAATGGCTACGGTGCCCTAAATGAACCAAACTATAAGATAGCTGATAAGAATAAAACCACGTTAATTTCAAACCGTATTAATGATTTATAAAATGTAATACGAAATACAGCTATAACTTAACGTAACTCGATGAATTCTTCTTGGTCTAACGAGTGCATGTTTGCCTTCAGCATAGTATAATTCAAATGAGTGGCTCATTCATATAGTCCACCCAGTGTTATCTCCGTTATTTGAGCCAAAAGCGTCAACGTTCATCCCCACAGTATCTTAGCAACGGTATTCTCAGCACTTATCCAATTGCATTGCTTGAAAGTAGAGACTGACCGCACATTAAACCAACCACGTCTTCATTTGCTCGAAACCCGCCTACATTGCCATCTTTCATGTTTGGGCTTTTCTGGTGCCAATAGCAAGCATAGATCTTGAGAAAAGTTGATTTGCTAACAGTAGTCTGAGCCTGAACGACCACCAATGCATCGAGGAAACTGAGATATTTTCACAGGTAACCTCATGCACCACGTGCTACACTTAGCGAAAGACAGTTTCCTTAATTTAAAAACGTGATTCACTCAAACAGCGACCATTTTGCCTGGTTTGCTAAATTAGCTAACCTAGTAGTTTATCTGTTCAGTCAAACTGAACTAAACTGTTTGGCGTAGCTCCCTTCGTCGCCGTCGTTAGTCAGCCCTCGTAAAATTTCATTGGTAACGTATTGGTTTATCTGGGAATAACTGAACAGCCCGCACAGCTCGAAGTTTTGATTGATAAATTGTTAAAACTGTCAGGTTAACTTGTAACGCAAATAACTGACTGCTTAGCTTCTCAAGTCACTATTCAGATAATCGACGTCATAAAAAAATCAGCCCCAGTTATGTATGTATGTATACATGTTCTTACGTATTTATTTATTTAAGCAAATCACTTTCCTCTCTCTTTCCTCTCTCTTCATTGTCAGGCGATTGCACACGCGGGGGCACGTATATTTGACAACATGGAACACGTGCATTTAGCAGCTGAGGATGAAGATGACCTGTATTCAGGTTACAATGACTACAACCCGACATTTGATGCAGAGGTATGTTGTATCTGTATCAAGTGCGCATAATACATGCATGTAATGAGAACTCAGTAACGATGGTAACTTCCAAACTGTTTTATCTAGGAGTTGGACAATGATGCAGGCTTCCAGCAGGCGGTCAGGACTAGTCACGGAAGACGCCCCCCTGTAAGTTAACAACATTCAGTAACAAACAGTCACCGCTCTGTGAGACAAGATTAGAGTAGACAGGAATAGCACTTAAAGGACAGATGACCGCAGACAAAGTCAAGTGCTTTGCCTGGGTAGATAAGCAATGATTTGGGCAATGGTAATCAAGAACAAAAGTGATAATGGTTGTAGGTAGGCAATATATTATTTTTATTGCAATTAACTTGCATGTAAGTATGTCAAAAATAAGACGGGAAGGAGGACTACAGCAACCTCAATGATGGTTCATCTGAGATGCAGAACTGCTAAGGTAGTATTCAGTTGAGCTAAAAACCATTTCTGAATACGGATACCAATATATGAGACATCCTAAGCACAGCAGATACATAAATTTACTCTGCAGTGCATGCAGTATTAAACACTTGTGAATTCATAGCACAGCAATCCTAGTAAAGGACCTTCACCGCAAAACATACAAATGATATAATGATCTGTTCACTTAAATGATTAGAGATAAGAAAGACACTCATTTAAACTTAATGGGGCAGTTTCAAACCAGAATCAACCCCATGCTAATAGCTGCCATGGCACCTAACAGTATGCCTGTCCTTGCTCTATGCTGTCTCCCCTGTTTCTATATACCGCAGATCACTTTTTACACAGTTGGTCATTTAGCACTCCATGCAACACAGGTGGGCTTGAAACAAAACAATGGGAAAGAAAAACTCAAAGGTGCATTATGAGTAATGAAGTTTCATTGTACTAAGTGAATTACTTTTTTCCCCCCCAGATGACTGCTAAGTTCCCGGGTACTGCTGTTGGAGGACGCGCTCTTGGGACCTCTTTTGGTGTGAGTTATAGCGTTAGACCCTAAAGTTCACAAGCAGCGCTTCTGTTGGTCCATTAGAGAGAGAAATGAGTTAAATGAGAGGGAAATGTCATGTAGTAGCATGTTGTCTGTTCCTAAAACTCAAAAAGAGAGTAGGTGGAGGCGGAGTACCAGACTCATAAAATTATGAGGAAAAATTGTGTAAGACTCACACTCAGTAATGTGACCGTTCCTGAAGACAATTCCAGTCTTAAACTATTTCAATTATTTTGCGAACCAGCTTCAAAAATATTCCTTTTCGCATTCCTGTAATAAATTCAGACTACATCATTAAATCTGACCAGTGGTATCAGTGTGGTTGTCTGAGGTTCTATTTTGTTTTCGCTCTGTCCCTGTGAATATACAGTCTCGTGTTCCTTTGAGTTCATCGATGGGCAGACCTATGACTGGTGCAGTGCAAGTGAGTCATCAGCCTGATTTTTTAGTCCCCATTAGTTGATTGGTGTTATGATGTGGAAAGTAAGTGATGTGTAATCACCAATCATTTGATGGGAGTGTTTGTGTGTGTGTGTGTGTATGTGTGTATGTGTGTGTTTAACCTCACAAACATGTACACTTTGTAGGATGGGGCAGCTCGTCCCATGACCGCAGTGCGAGCTGCTGGTTACTCCTCAGCTGTGGCCAGAGGTGCGTTCACTAAAGAGAAAATTCAGACATAAACATGCACACAAAGTTTTCCCAGAGCCTTTAAATGTTTAATAATGTGTTATGTATATCATGCGTAATGGTTTATCACAGTTCTGATCAATTATTTTTATGTTAAATATATTCTAGACAGACATATGGATATATAGAAGATTAAAAACAAGAAAGAGAAAGAAAGAAATTGAAAAAGAAATGATAAATACTTATGTGAATACACACATACAATATATAATAAAATAGAATATACATTCATACAATATACATACTTTTTCACATATTTTCACTTGACTAGAACAGGATAAATTTGGTCCTCCATACAGTAGGTGGCAGAGTGCACATGGAAAATAGGCATGTATTTCTGATTTCTTAAGCCAGAAAATAACCCAGCTCAGCCAAGATGTGCAGTATGTCTGTATTTAGGCTGTTATGTGGAAGCCTAAACATACAAAGCTGCCGTGGTGTTTACTTGTTGTAGGTTCAACATTTGATCCTTTGGGTCAATCTAAAGGACCAGCCCCACCGCTAGAGGCAAAAAATGAAGACACGTATGTTCCTTTTATGTAATGCTTCATATTCAGTGTGTGGTAGTTTACGTTTATGTCCAAGTATCTCGGTCACATAAAAAGCTTGTTCAAAAGCTGTCCCTGGTTTTAACTGTGAGAATGGTGAAATGTTTTTGCTTTAATGATGTCCCTGATCTGGGCTCTTTCTCAGTCCGGAGGAGAAGATCAAGATCATGGAGAAGAAGGTGAATGACCTGATAGAGGAGAGCTGTCTGGCCCACAGCAGAGGGGACCTGCAGCTAGTGAGTCAAAGCCAACCCTCTGTCATCAGATCACACAAAGCTCTATTTCAGGCTTAAAGATACCGTGTCCCTTTATATGACTTGGGGCAGGGCGTTTTCAGAGGGAATGGAATCTCCTTATGTACCGTAGATCTAGCATTTGACGTAGGACGGCACCTGTGCAGTTAAGTTCAGTCTGATTTTTGTGTGTACTGCTCCTTTCAGGCTCTAGACAAAGCCAAAGAGGCTGGTAGGAAAGAGAGGGCGCTGGTGAGACAGAGAGAGCAGACGGGCACGGCAGACGCCATCAATCTGGACCTGAGCTACTCTGTGAGCTCACTGATCAACATCGGCCCACATTCATTCAGATCGTACTGTACACATCCTGCTGCTGATTGACATTTTATGGTTTACTGTGCTCTTGTTCAGGTTCTGTTTAATTTAGCGAACCAGTATGATAACAACGGCATGTACCCAGAGGCCCTGAACACATACCAGGTCATTGTGAAGAACAAGATGTTCACTAATGCAGGTGATGATTTTTATTTATTATTTATTTAGTATATATTCTTAATTTTAGATATGGTAACTGTTCCCTCTGTTGTCATTATAATTACTCTGAGTCTGTCTGTTATACAGGGAGGTTGAAAGTAAACATGGCTAACATCTACTTCAAACAAAAGAACTACGCGAAGGCAATTAAGTTTTACCGCATGGCTTTGGACCAGATCTCAAATGTTCACAAAGAAATGAGGTAAGTTGACTGCTGTGTTTTGCTTATGAATCAGTTCAAATATGAATTTAGCTGGGCAGTGCAACACGATATTGTATATTATATTATATCTGAACTAAATTGGCAGGCACATGATGTGACACTACCGTCACAGAGAAGCACATTTTGATGAACGTTGTACGATATGCAGGATTTACATAATTTAGTTTATTTATTTATTCTTTTGTTTCAAATTTTTTTTATTGTTTTTTTTTTTGTATTGTGTTTTAATTGGTCAGGATCAAAATAATGCAGAATATCGGCGTGGCGTTCATTCGCATGGGCCAGTACTCAGATGCCATCACCTCCTTTGAGCACATCATGAGTGAGAGCCCCAACCTGAAAACCGGTTTTAACCTGATCCTCTGCTACTACGCCATTGGGGATCGTGAGAGGATGAAGAGATCTTTCCAGAAACTCATCTCTGTGCCGCTTGGCATTGACGAAGAGGACAAGTACATCCCAGCAAATGTACGCTCGCAGCTGACAGGCGTCAACCGCCCTCTCAGAGGCCTTTAATCTGTAGATACAATGTGATATGTCGTTTCCTTTGGTCCTTTTTAAGTGTTTCGGATGCGTATGAGGTCTTAAATGGATTAACCTGATGCTGTCTTTGATTTTAGGATGATCCTCATACCAACATGGTGATTGAAGCCATTAAAAACGATCAGCTTCATCAGATGGAGAGGGAGAGGTATTCTTTTGGGTTTACTCTCCATTTGGGCTAGTGCCTGGAAAACCAACCTACAGTAGACTCAGTCATCCAGATATAGTGAGGGCTAATATGACGGAGATGTGAAACATGCTCAAACATCCATAATTACTATTTAGAATAGCAGTAGAACAGAGGACAGGCCTTTTTTATATATATGTATAAAAGGGAAGCTGTTCTTCAGATGTTTGTGAAATAGTCTGATGTCATTTCATATAGTTTATGTGAATACTCATATAATACTGTTCCTCACTGTCGTATGCCCTTTGCTACAGAAAAGCTTTGGCAGAGAAGTTCATAATGACAGCAGCAAAGCTTATTGCACCAGTCATCGAGTCCTCGTTTGCCGTTGGGTTTGACTGGTAGGTAACCTTACGAAGGCGTCTTATAGAGCTGTTGTTTTTTTTTTTTTTTTTTCACTAAAATGAAAATAGTTGGGAAAATTGGTACATTGAAATCTTCCCGCAGGTGTGTGGACATGGTGAAGAGCTCGGTGTACGTAGAGCTGGCTAACGATTTAGAGCTGAGTAAAGCCATCACCTACCTGAGACAAAGGGACTTCAACCAGGTGAGACAGGCCCCTCCCCACACACAGTTTGGGGGTTAGGAGTGTGTGTTGCACTGGACATGTTTCGTCAGGAACTTTCACCTTCACACAGGATTGTCGAAGTGGAATGCGTTGCCCGTCGTGTATTCGTAATTTTAGTTTGTTGACGTGACTTCCTCCTCCATCTGTCTGTTAGTTTTTAAGCTTTTTATACATGTTCAACTGCCCCTCCATTTCTTTCTCCTCTGTTTCCGTCTGCATGGCTCTTGAGGTCGAGGTATGTGTGCTGTTTGTGTGTGTGTGTGTGGGTGTGTATGTGTAAATGTATGAATAGACTAGACTCTGTGTGAAACAGACAGAGTAGTCTGCTCTTGGCTCAGTACTTGTATTTTAGCGTTTTAGTGTTTTGTGTTTGGTACACAGCTGTTGACATCAGGTTTGGGGGATTCCTAAGTTTACAAACATTTCACATATGGTTAGACCATCTACAGCGCACATCCCATTTCATGTAGAACTGACTAGCCTTAGAATGCACTGATTTATTAACCGTATCAACTCTGCCCTCACAGGCAGCAGAGACGCTGAAGACCTTTGAGAAGAAAGACAGCCGGGTGAAAAGCGCTGCTGCCACCAACCTTTCCTTTCTCTATTTTTTGGTGAGCTGTTTTGGCATGATGTCAGACATCAGTGCCTTTCTAAATTCAATTTATACTTTATAAAAGCCACTGGAGACACGAATTAAACGCTGCTTCGGTTTGACAGGCTCAGTGTACAGGAAGTGTGTGTATTTCTCTGACACACTTGTCTCTCTGTCCAGGAGAAGGACCACGACCAGGCCGACCACTACGCTAATTTGGCCATGAACGCCGACCACTACAATCCCGCAGCCCTCGTCAACAAGGGCAACGTCATATTTGTGCGGGAAGACTACGTGAAAGCGGCTGAGTTTTACAAGGAAGCTTTGAGGAATGACTCGTCGTGCACTGAAGGCCTGTACAACTTAGGTCAGAGCAGTTTTACACATGTGCACTGAGGACAAAGGGTCGCAGAAAGGTCATAGATTATAATCTGATATTAAAACAGTTGAAAAACAGATGATGACGGATAACGAGTTGAATGGCTAGTTTTTGGTTTTAAATAGATCTTTTGTTTTTGTTCTTGAGGGTGGCAGATTTGTAGCTAATTTCTGTTTTTAACTGAATGTGGTGTTTATGTCCTGCGGAGTTGTTTTGTGATAAAACCACTCAGACGTGTGTCTGTCTGTACGCAGGGCTGGCCTATAAGAGACTGGGACGACTGGAGGACGCCCTGGACTGTTTCCTCAAACTACACGCCATCCTCAGAAACAGTTCTCAGGTCATGTACCAAATCGCCAACCTGTATCCTTTCCACCAGTGAAAATAACAACAGCAACAACAACAATAACAGCAACAATTGCTGAACGCCACACATGTTGTTTGCTTCCTGTTATGGCCTAGCTTCTTTTTCTTTTTTTAATTTCAGGTCTGATATAAGGCGTCACAAAGTGTTTAGATTTTCCTTGTGAACAGATCAGAAATGTTAATTCTAAAGCAGTGTGTGTAATCACACAACAATATATCCAAACACGAGTCATTTTGTCCAGACCTGTATGCCATGCATTGTGCTCTTCCTTGGGCTGCTGTAAGTGGTGGAGGGAGGGAGATGAGGTGACAGGTGTAGGGAGGTGATTATTAGCCCATCCCTGGGCTGGTGAAGGTGGTGTCTGATGTAGGTGGGTGTATCTGCCTTTACCTGGGCGTAGATATGAGATGCTGGAGGATCCTCATCAGGCTACTGAGTGGCTGATGCAGCTGATCAGTATCACACCCACTGACCCGCACATACTGGCCAAACTGGGAGAACTGTACGACAATGAGGGCGACAAGTCTCAGGCCTTCCAGTACTACTCCGAGGTAAGAGCCTTCATCTCTCTGCTATTGGATACATTCTGTTCTGTCGACATCTGCCTCAAAAGAGCCGAGACTGATTTCAAGTGAAAGAAAGTTGTACATTACCAATGGATATGTCTGGAGTCATCTCGATCTTGTGTGGTTCATGATTGAATCTATATCATGAAATTATTTTTATGATGATAAGTATGAATTTGTCGCCACAACACAATAAAAGGAGAAAGAAAGGACATGCTGATGTGAGTCTTTGTTGATAAGTGTTATGTTTCAGTCTTACAGATATTTCCCTTCAAACATTGAAGTTATCGAGTGGTTGGCAGCCTACTACATTGACACCGAGTTCTGTGAGAAGGCAATTAAGTACTTTGAGAGAGCTACACTCATTCAGTAAGTGATTTGCTTTTTGTGATTTGTGATTGGTGGTTGACTGACAGTCAGTGTTGATGTTTGGACTCTCATTGGTCAGTATTTACTGGGATTTTCTTTACTCTGGGCTGTTTGTTTTATTGACTGTGTTTGATTGACAGGCCTACACAGGTGAAGTGGCATCTTATGGTTGCTAGCTGCTACAGGAGAAGTGGTATGAAACCTGTACATTTTCTTGAATTGAGATCATTGTAAAGATATGAAATTAAAATATAAATTACAAGCTCTTTTGTCTGAGTACTAAGTGATAATACTGACCTTCTCACCTTCAGGAAATTATCAGAAAGCCCTTGAGACCTACAAGGAAACTCATCGCAGATTCCCAGAAAATGTGGAATGTAGTGTACCCATTTTTCTATCTTTTAAGTCATTTGCGCTTGACTGTCTGTATTCAGTTAGTTAGTTCTGCGTGAAGTGCCAGTGTTTAGATGAGTTTTGTATGGTTCATGTATGCATGCTCTTTCAGGCCTGCGTTTCCTGGTCAGACTCAGCACGGACATGGGCTTAAAGGACGCACAGGACTATGCCACCAAACTCAAGAAAGTGGAGAAGATGAAAGAAATCAGAGAGCAGGTGTGTGTGTGTGTGTGTGTGTGTGTGTGTGAGAGAGAGAGAGAGAGAGAGAGAGCGAAGGAGCAGTTGCATGTCATGTTTTACTCTGAGAATTCACTGTTGTTTGAGAGAGATATAGAGAAGGAGTGAATAAGAAGATGGTGTGAGAAACAGCGAAGGAGAGACACATAGACTGACAGAGAGCAGCACAGACAGAGAGAGAGAGAGAGACACGGAGTGAGTTAGACTATGAGTGGGTGGATGAGGCTGAAAGATTTAACAGGTATGTGAATGAGAAACAGTTGCCATTAAATCAGGTTGGAAAAATTCTTGGCTCAGGAAGTAATTACGTGAATTATGCTCACTGTCATTTTCTCTTTCTCTCTCCCTGATCTCTCTCATGATCCATCAGTTTAACTGTCTGACACAGCTTAGTAGCAGTCATTGGTGTTTGTTTCCTGGAAGTTTCATCTTTTCCCCCATAGCAACATCCAAACGGTAAAAAAAAATCCGAGAATTTGCCTGTCGTATATTTGGATGCATAGTCATTGGTATAGCACACGGTCATCTCCGTGAGCATATCTCGTGTCTGGAGCAGATGATTATTGAACTCCGGGTGACATATTTAAGGGTTGTGCCCAACATTAAAGGTTAAAGGTCAGAGCAGAGTTTGACAGTTACTGACTGTCAAACTGATAGTTATTGTGGGATTCCATGGCACTCTCCCCAGTCAATGTACAATTACTAACACTAAAAAAAAGCCTCAATCTCTCTCTCTCTCTCTCTCTCTCTCTCTCTTGCTCTCTCTCTCTTTCTCTCGTTTCACAGAGAGTGAAATCGGGGAGGGAGAGCAGTGCTCGTACCCGTAGAGAAGGCAGTGCCGGCAGCGGTGAGTAACCGTCTACAGTTATCCACGGATGTATCCTGTGTTTATTCTCACCAGTTCATCTCTAAACCTCCGCAGCACCCTCGACTGCCTCTTAACCTCCACGGCACCCTCCCCTGCCTCTTAAGCATGCCAAGTCTCTCACTTTTGACCTGTCTTGTTGACTCACAGGCTGTTTATCTTTTCCCTCTTCTCCATGCCCATCAGCGAGCAGCCCGAACCCTGTCAGCACTCCCCCTAAAAGAGCCAACGGTACGATCTCTCACATGGCATTCAGAGAGGCGTTTGGAGAGATTCCGTAGTAGAGTTTGGTTTCGCGACAGTGTGTCACGTTTCGATGAGTTATCTATGCTATGGCTATGCTACTAGTTCAGTTCAGTTCAATGAGCACAAACAAACAGCTCAACATCAAACATTATCAGGTGCTTACAAACAGTTATCTGGAAGAGCAGAAATAGTGTAAGTAAGTAAGCAAGTAAAATTTATTTGTATAGCGCTTCTCACAGGCATGGGTCACAAGAGCATTTTTCAACATACAAGTGAGAAAAAAACATAGAGATGCAGTGACCACCCAAGCCACGACTAAAAAAAATAGCCTGTAATCCTCATAGATAATGTCATAGATATAATGAAAACATGATGTGTATTACAGGTCTGGTTTAGTAATAGTGGACGATGTTCCCAAGCCCTTTGTAATTAACTGTATAACTTATGTCTCCTCTATGGAATCTCAGATGTGGATATTAAACCAGGTGAGCCCTCCGGAATCCTTCTTCATGTTTCTCACACATACATTTGCAACAACTCCTACCCATACTATACTGCCTCTGATGACAATTCGATGCTTCATAATTATTGCATGTTTCTCTTTCCTTGTATCTCGTAATCTCTTCTTCCTTTTCTATGTGTTTGGGTTCTGTGATTAGTTGACATGTGCACTAAGAGGTCTCTCTCTTTCTTATTCTCTTTCACTTGTCGTACTTCTTCTTTCTGCTCTTCACTCTCTGCTCTTCGTGGCTGTTCACCTGTCAGGGAACAGCCCAGACCTGATCAGCACTCCTCCTTTTAAAAGACTCAATGGTACGCTATCTCCCCCTCCACAGGTTAGAGTACAGCAGAATAGAGTGGTGTAGTGTTGAGAAACTCCCAATACTAGTGCTCAACACAAGTGCTCATCATGGTTGAAAGGGCAAAACGGTGGATTCTAGATTTAATAAATAACAGAAGACTGTAGATCTACATATAAACCCTATGATCAGTTTTAATGTGTTGCCATGGTAGGGACTGAGGAGAAACATGTAATTAATTCTAACTGACGCCAGTAAATACGAACAACTGCGAGTGTGTCCATAAAAGAACCATAGAACATCTCAGTGAACCCTCCTGTATTCACAGTTAATAATGTTATTTGTAAGCAGTCTCCTGAACCACCCACCCTTTTATTGCTGTCACTGACTCCCTGCTCTCCTTTGGCTTTCTTAGAGTTTGTCTGCAGTCTCTTAGTCTTTGTAAAGTTTTGCATTTAAACGTGGAAGTATACGCTTCAGTGCAAAGCTGGAGTCCCTTTCGCAAACCTTTCATAAAGCGAGCGAATCTTTCACCAGCATGCACGAACTAAACCTAAATGACATGTGGTGAACTTTTACAACAGCAAAACAGTCCACTAAAATGAGATGTGTTTTATATATACACACCAGTATAACATACTTCAGTTCCTGTTATGCCTGAGTGATTTTTTTTTTCCCCCATGAAAGCATAAAATGTCCTTCACATTACTATGTAAGTGAAATGACACAATAAATAAATGATAGACATTTGAAATACAAACAAAATGTGAATAGACCTGAGCACACTTATTTTTGAGAGTTCCCTGAAAAATGGTCATGGTGTGTATTTTTGAGAGTTCTCTGAAAAATGGTCATGGCGTGTGTTTGCCAGAGATTACCGCTTTTACCCACTGCTGGAAAATGTTTGCACAGAAAGGATTGTAAATAAAACTGATGAAAAATGATTGGCCCCAGTTCCTCGTCTTGGACTGGACAGACAGAGTAAACTCCTCACAGTGGCGCAACTTTCCCACAAGAAACCATGACCAGGGTCTTTCCCTGTAGACTTAAATTACCAAACTGTCATTCATGAGAGACAAAAAAAAAAATATCATTGTTCTACCTAAGAATGTGTTTTCTCGTCTGTGGCAGTACATAACGGTGCCTAGAGCATGAATATCCTTGGTTGGGATTGAATCTGTCTCCAAAGGACACTACTTGTCTAAGGCTTTCAAGACCATTTGTAGGATCAGAATGGGTTATGGATTTTCCTCCTTGCTTTCCATATTCTGTCATTGCTGGTCTCACGACCGGTTTCCATGGTATCCCCGTTGCCATATGTAGCATTTGCCTCACATCTGTGTCTGGCAGTGATCTGGTTGTGTCATCACATTAGAACGCGGCCAAGATGCAAAACACAGCTGGATGACTAATAGGGCCTGGATGCATGAACATTCCTTAAACAGTCGGGACTGCGTGGGACTGGTCTCATTACAGTTATGTTATATAAGGCAGCAGTGTGTTTCCTAAATGTGGTTCGAACAAAACCAAAGCTGAACTCGAGAGTTGTCGACAGCTTTTTTAATTAATATTAGGAAATAGGCATATTTGATGTATTTTTCATTGGTGGATTTCATTTCTGTGCTTCTGATTGAACATTTAAAAAATTCTTGTCCTAGTAGTATACAGTATGTGTCCTGCTTATTGTAATCCTGGAAAAGAGTTCCATTGGAAAGCTGTTATTTCACAGTGGTTGAGTGTGTGGCTATAGTTCTCTTTTATATCATTTCTCAGACAGCGGACAGAGCAGCCACGGAACCAGCGCCAAGGGCGAGCGACAGGGCATCAAGCTGAGGGCGCTGCCGGGGTCCAGCGAACCTTACGAAGCAAGTCCTCAGCGGGATATAGGTGAACTTTCACAAATCTCCTTTCTCTTCCTCAGGGGGGAAAAAAAAAAATTAGGCTCTGTCAGCTTTCCTGCTCTAGTCTCTTACTCGCGTCGTCGCTTTGAAAGGCTGTCAGTCCCTCTGGTGCGTTCCACACCTCTCTTCCTCCCTCTGGCAGCCCCATCGGAAGGCAGTGCTTTTCCTCTCTTTCCCCTTTAACTCCTTAACTCCTTCCCCCATCTCCTCCACTCTCTTTGACTTGGTCTGTAAATGACATTTCTACTTCAGGGCCCCATAAACTACAGCTACGCCGGGCGGATTACCTTTGCGTGAGAGAGGCCTGTCTGTGACAGTTTTTGTTTGTTCTCCCGAGTATATGCCCCTTTGGCCGTCTCCCTGTCACGGTTTAAATCCTCACCGGAGCATGAGACATTCCTTATTACCCTCTCACAAGATTTTAAAGACCGGCGAACTGTTACCATGTGTTTGCAAAGTTTCCACATCTTTGTACTTGACAGGATCTAGTGTCATCTCCAAAATAACCATGCTCTAACTGAATCGAATATACCTCATTAGGAATTAGCAGTTGTCCTTTATCCAAGACTTGTACTAAGGTGTGAGGTTGAGCATATACAGCCCATCATGCATTTGTGTGTATCTCCTCAGATGCTTCCTATGTGGATCCTTTGGGACCTCAGCTGGAGAGACCAAAGACTGCAGCAAAGAAACATACTGAAGAAGATGAATTTGCAGATGAAGAATATATGAATGACCTACTACCGTAATGGGTCGCTGTTCTGTTTACTTTGAGCAGTACTTTAATGCACCAACTGTTTTACGATACTGTTATCTTTATCGCTTCGTGTTGTTAAATATTTGAAACCACTGAGTGAAACTGTAACACTATAATCACATTTATTTAAGCTGTTCATGTCAAATCTTGCATCCAGTAAACAATGCTTTAGGTATTTTAAAAGTATTTATAAGGCAGTTTGCTCTGTATTGTTTCTAAACTGAAAAAACCCCCTACATTTTGAGAATAAATATTTTGCAGAGTAATTTGGTCAGTTATATGTGTTCTTTGCCTGTTATTTGGTGTGTGTCCTAAATTGGCACACTATAATGAGTTTTAACCATTTACTTTGTGCGTCGTGGAAGCGTGTGAAAATGTGCTACGGAACATAAAACTACATTAAAACTAAACATAAAAACTAAAGCTAGTTTTTGCACGTCACAGCATGCTTCCTTCAGATAAGTGGATTTCTTTCACATGTCCAGTCACTCTCAGTTTAGCCCAGAAAAGAGATATGGGACAATGGATAAGGATTGTCGGTAAGTGCAATTGATGAATGTTTTTTTTTTTTTCTTTTTTCTTTGGCTTGTTTATCCCTTTAACGGCTTGATGAAATTCAATCCATGACAAGAAACTAAATGACCCGAGCGCACTCTAACGGACAGCCAAGAAGCTAAGAGCTTTTACGCAACAGCTGGGAATCAGCAATCTATGTGGGTCGGACATAGCGCTGAGAGGCACACAAGCGAATTCGACTAATGCAGATGCTGTGTATTTTACTGGTTCGCTGGTTCTTTTGAAAAAAAAAAAAAGTCGGTAAAACCGTCAGCTAAGATCAGATTTTTGTTTCTGAATTGCCAAAATGCTTATCCGAACTGTTTCTCCATTCCTGCTGATGCTGTTGCTGTGGACCGGGAACGCGTCGGGTGCAAAGGGAGCAAGGGTGTCCAGGAGATTGGCACGGACTCGACCGTGTCTCGATTTACCAGAGGAGATACTGGAGCAAATGTTCGGACGGCTTTCGGTCGGGGTCCTCAGTGCATTCCACCATACGCTACAACTTGCACCGCTTGAGCGACAAAATCTGACGTGCCCCTCCGCAGGGCGCCTGGCCTCTGACAGAAAGTCCCGCACTCCCGTGAATTTTCTCAGCCTTTCACCATGGGCATACAGGTAGGCAGTATTTCCATCTAACTGTCCTAACAGAACAGTTAAAGTAGCTTGCAGGCTGTTATTCTGTAGTCAAACACGCTAACTTCTCTCAGGTTAAACGCAATTGTTTTATCACAGAACCTATATTACTCCGGAACAACTTCATCATGACCGAAGACTGTTCTGGTTTGGTCCCGTGATCGTATTCTTTTGTTCTAATAGCCAACCTATTCCTTCAGTGGATTGTAGCCTACTCCTGTCTTACTTTACTCCATTTAGAATCTCCCATGATCCTGCGAGGTACCCCCGGTTCATCCCAGAGGCGTACTGCCTGTGTAAGGGATGCCTGACTGGACCAAACGGGGAAGAGAGTGACCAATATCGAAGCACCCCGGTCTATATCCCCACGGTTATTATGCGCCGCACAGGTACCTGCGTCGGTGGCCGTCACTCCTATATCGAGAGCTACGTGTCCGTACCAGTGGGGTGCACATGTGTGCCACTCCTTGAGAAGGATAAGAATGCACAGATCAGGAGCCAGAGCACGAACCGGGCTAGGCCCAAATCTGGCACAAAAGAAAAGCATGGCCAAAAATAACTTTTTTTCCCTTTTTTTTTTTTTAAAGTTTGGAGGGGATTGGCTGAGGATATTTTTGATCTTGTTTGACTGTGATCTTCACCATCTATAATTGGGCTCAATTTTACGTTATCATCTCCCTCGTTTCACCAAGCGATTGAAGACATAACGACTGATGACTATTGAAGCATGGTACCACTTGATGAAAGGACTACAAGTGACAGGAAAAACATGACTTAACATGACAAAAAACCAATCTGTGGTTCAAGGAAGGTTCCTATTGCCTACAGCCATTCTGATAGGCAATGACCCTTTCAGAACAGTCAGTCATGATTTCATTACCAACAGTCACTCACCTGCCACAGTCAAACAAGCACAGTGCCAGAAAATCTTGACAAAATCTAAAAAGCATCCTTATCTTCTTGGGGACGATGACACGGTGTTCTGTTTTTGCCTTTTTTTTTTATTGTACACACATTAAAAAATAATTAGGTTTTCCTAATTACAAGTGGACACTGAAGTACCGAACAAACGTTTTATTAATGGTTGCTTTTAAGAACACCATTAAAGATATACATATTGTGCCAAGCTATAGCTTTCAGAGAAGAGATGCAGACAGACATGACTGGTCACTAAAAACAGATCGCGACGATGTCTCACGAGAGGAGTTGAGAGTCGTAGTTAACGTAACAGCGGAACTCATTGGCCAGGTTATTGTTGTGTTTTGGGATGTAACTGCATATCTTCAGACCCATGAGTTTCTTTGCATGTTCCTCCATGATGGCACCTTAGAAAGAAATTAAGTAACATCAAAGCATATCCAAGGAACATAAAACTTTACCCAGTTTCTGTTATCTCAAAAATCTTAACCCTAAAATCAAATCCCAGGAAGCAGTGTTTAACCTATAATAGACGTCACTGAATGATGAAAGTTAATGTGACTGTGCCCCAGATTCAATTAATTTCAAGTCACGCATAAACAAACACAGAATGAGGTCACTGACAAATGAAACTTTACTACAAAAAGACTTGAAAAAAGAAAAAAAAAGAAAAAGGCGAGGGCGGAACCAGCAGCACTCACCTGTACAGAGCAGAATCTTGTTTTTGGTGAGGTATTTCACAGTGATAGCGACTTTACTCAGACATTCCTCAGATAGATACGGAGGGTCAGCAATGACTATGTCAAAGCTCTGTGGTCCAACCTCCTCAGGCAGGCACAAGGGGTTGTTATAGTCGTAGAAAATGAACTCTTCGCCATATGCAGAAAAGCGACGATCAAACTCCAGCACCATAGCTGACACACCCTCTGACCCTTCGAACTTCGCAGTCTGCAGCTGTTTTATTCTCTGGTATACAGAGGGCGCACTTAAACATGCTATTCTGCAGAGCAAGGATAAAAAAAAAACAATCTATGATGGAGGAAAATATGGTAGTGTAGAGCATGAAGGCCATGAGTTGAAAATGCGCCTTGGTTAATTGTTGATCTTTCATCACACGCTCTGACAGTTAGTCTAGGTGCTTATATAAAGTATATATACATAGAGAGAGAGAGAGACTGAGTAGTGTCTGGCATCATTAAGTACAAAATGTACAGGTATTATGGCACACAGTAAGAAAAAAAAAAATAAAAAAGGAGAATAACGCACTCACCTGCCACTTTTTCCTGCTTGTTGTATGACTTCTTGTGCTAGCCGTGTAGCCGTCTCCTCACTGTACCAAAACTGGCTCATGCGCTGCCCAAAAGAAAAAACCTTTCATGGCAAGAATCACCCTTTTCTCAGGGAGGAATCCGTTAGAGGAGCTCAGACTCGCGACGCATTTAGTGCACGTTCGACTCGATTGGTGATTTTTATATTCATGTTTAAACCTCAAAAATAAACTGATTTTGTCCGTTCCCTCCATACATATCACATTCATTTAAAGCACTCATGGCCAGCTAGACAATGTTACTATACATGTATTTCCATACGTACCCAGTCCTCTTCGATAGCTCCAACTGAGTATTTGTTAGCCGCTGTTTCATTTACCAGTCCGTCTCTCTCCGCATAGAACTCTTGCAGCGCGGCTAGCGTAGCAGCCGAAAGCTGAGGTGTATCATCGTCACTGTCACCCATAATGCTGTATACGACTGACAGAAAAATACCAGTAATGCCACCTTCAACGAACAATGTCTATAAAATGAAACGAACTCACTGTCTCCAAATACTTCATTAGTGAATTTCATTAGTTAAACCTTTTCTTGCCAAGTTACGCATAGTTTGTTTGTAAAGTTGCTAGTACAAGTCTGTTAATCCTCTAGTCATTTAAATCCCCGGCGTGATTTTTCTTCAAATGCATGAAACACAAATCAATGCGCAGAAACTTACCTCCAATAAATTAAAAGATGAAACAACGTTCAGTAACGTACCTCAACGCTTCGCCGACATATTTATCGCCACTCCAACAGTGCACGTGTTTACAGGCTTACGGCAGCTCGTAAGGGACAGTAAGAGCCGAACTTTTTTTCTAAACGTACCAAATACATACTTAGCGCAATCCAAGATGTTGATGGTGATATGAACATATGATTGAAAAGCCGCTGGATATTACAACCTGAGAATCAATGTTACATCCCCTAACAAAATACTAATGCTTACCGCAAAGCATCTGCAAAGGGAAAAACCAAAGCAAAAGGAAGAAACACAACTCAGGTCATTTTATATAATAACTTTATGTACACTTTTACATTTCATTACATTTCAGGCATTCCAAAATAACAGGATTAGTGCTCTACACAAAGGAAAGTCAGGGAGTTCATCTTTAAATGCCCTGGCTAAAACAGGTGGCTTCCCTCAATTTATTTTTGGTTTGTTATTGCTACAGCAATATTGGCTTCTCTACCAATTTGTGTGTGTGTGTTGTGTGTGTGTGTGTATGTAAGAGAGAGAGAGAGACAGAGAGAGAGAAAGAGAGAGAGAGAGAGAGAGAGAGAGAGGAGGGAGAGAAAGAGAGAGAGCGAGAGATTGAATGAAAGTTTGGGTGTAATAGTACAAAAACAGAACTTAAATGTGAACTCAAGCGTCTGGGGCCCTCGTGTGTGGTCACCGTACTCCAATCAGACCTGCTCTCAGCATTATAATTCTGGTCAAAGAAAGATGTCTGACGGGGACAAAAGGTAAAACTACAATCCAAAAAAGAAAAGAAAAACAAACAAACAAACAAACAAAAAAAAAAGCAAGCTAGCCCCCCCCTTTCCTTCAGGTGAAGACATAATAAAAATCTGCTTTATCTGCAATCTATAATCTTATAAAAACCTTTCAGTCCTTGTTTCAGTCCTTTTTGTTTCACGCAATTTTTTCTTTTTTTTTTTTTTTTTTTCCTTTTGAAAATATATGTACACCCTAAAACGAACACAATGTGATTTGGTTTTTTTTTTCTCATAATTGCTCTCCCACATTTGCGGGTTTGGTGAGAAAGGCTTTTTCTCGTTGTCGCGGCAACCAGCGCTCACACCCCAGAGGGTGTTTTCCGAGCGCGGGCCATGCAGTAAGACACAGTTCTATTCGTTGCCGTAGAGACAGCTGGATCTGAAACATGACACAAACAAAAATACAAAGGCACTCTAGGAGAGGCATATGATAGTGAAAAACTGGCTGACTTTGTGTGTGTGTACGCGTTTGATTTATGGGTACATGGATGGTGTGGCAGACCAAGACAGACGGTAAAACTGTCTCCCCTGTCTTTTGCACGGTCATTTGAGAACCTACTGGGAGTGAAGTAGACAATATTATTATTGTGAACTGAGATGAGTGTACAGGGTGGCCACCTCTCCATTTCCTGACCTTCTAGATTCACGTGTGCTGTGTTGTTGAGGAGCGGGGACAAAAAAAGTGGGATGGAGACGAAAGAGAGGTGGAGGAGCTGTCACCTCCATCTTGTCCTGTCTTGCACACCACCACCACCACCCTCACTGCCTCCGACATGCTCTGTCTCACAACAGTGCTCTGCTCCGCTCCAGCAATTCTGATTCTTCTTTTAGTTTTCCATGGTATGGCATAAAGAAGGGTCTTTCTTTAAGTAGCAGAGATGTGTGCGTGAGTGTGTGTGTGTGTGTGTGTGTGTGTCTGTGTATGAGAGTGGGTGGGGTGTAGGCTCGTTGAAACAGACGAGCGAACAGGGGAGGAGAGGTAAGCGGAGGACAGGGAAGCGGCAGTGGTTATTTGACGCAGAGCAAACCCCCGACGTTGGCCACAAACTCCTCCAGGCTTTTGAGGAAGGCCAGTTTCTGCTTGCGGTCCATGGTTGGAGGTGTGCTGCTGGCCGTAAGCTTGTTAAAGGCATCGGCCAAACGCTGGTAGATCACAGCATCTCTCTGACTGGACAGCAGAGTCTCCACCAGCTCAGAGTACTCCGCCTGAGAGAGAGAGAGAGAGAGAGAGAGAGAAAGACAGGGAAAGAGAGAGAGAGACAGAGAGAGAGAGCACGAGACAGAGAAACAGAGAGAGAGAGAGAGAGAGAGAGAGAGAGAGAGAGAGCGACTTAGAGGACATCCTATCATAATGACAGGAAATGTCACTCGTTCCCACCCATTCAACATCTTTGCGTGACGGCTCTAGCAATGTTTACGGCGGAAGAGCATAAAAGACCTGGTCCCTCCGATGGACGGTACTTACTTGGTGCAGGCACACAAGTGTATAGAGAGCTTCTCCAGCAGCCACAGTCATCTCAGTGTTGTGTTTCTGCAGCACCAGCATGTCAAAGACCAGCTGGCAAGACAGAGAGAGAGGATCAGTATATTAGTAATATAATATTAGAATTAGTAATAAGTATTTAAGTAAATACTTCTACACCATGCATGTGGAAACCACATTTTGCAATGAATGGATGATGTAGCTCATTAAAGCAATGTGAAAAGAGGGACAATGTATGACTATTTCCGTCATGCTGCGATGTCAAAATTGTATGTAATGACTCTCACCTTAAGGAAATGTCGCGTTGCAATGAAAAGAGGCGTGTCCTTCTCCTGGGTCTTGGCACACTGCTCAGCCAATGGGGACAGAGCCTCGAGACAGAGCTGACTGATCTCTGAACTCATACTGCACACCGTGAGTTACGGGAACAACGCTCAAAATAAAAAAAATAAAAAATCGTCTGTAACATGACTACCCCAACTAGAAGTCTACAAGGAATTTACTTGTGAGTGTTTTTGTATCCAGAAACCAGTCTAAAGGAAATTACAGCCATGCCTTCAGTTGAAGAGATAGTATTACATGCACACAATGAACAAACACACCCACACACACGCTCGCACAATAGGAACAAGGATACGAGGTCATGCCCAGCTCCAGGGAGAACATGAGGCTCTTGAAGAGTTCTTCTGGCAGCTGTGGGATCTTCTCTGGGAAAATCTCACAGATGAAGGTGATCAGCTTATAATATTGGTTACACAGAGACGGGAACTAAGGGACGGGAAGAGAGGAGAGAGACAGAGAGAGAGAGAGAGAGAAAAAAACAAAACAAAACATTAGAATAACTTCTGAAGAGGAGGGAGCTAGACCTAAAGAGAGGGAATGACATAGAACTCAGAACTTTACCTTGAGTAAGTCCTGAGACATGAGGGGTAGCACGATGTTCACCCCAAACAGCACCACATCCGCAGCCGACACCGTGCGACCCGAAGCCGAACTCTGCTCCTGGCCTCGGAACACTTCATCTACGCATACAAAGTTACTGAGTGTGAACAACAGGCTATCAAGTCACAAAAGTACACAGGAAGGCAGAGCTCCCACTCCCTCACACACTCTCTCTCTCTCACACTCAAACAAATGTACACACCGGTGTCGCTGAAATCGATGAACTCTTTGGATAGCAGGTTGGTGAGAAGCTCCATGATGAGCAGGAGGTCCTGGTACTGGTCCTCCTCGGCCGTCACGTCTCCCCTTTTCCGACCCAGGTTATTCTTTGAGTAGACCTGAAGCAGCGTCAGACAAGCCTCGTACAGCTTCATCGACTTTGTCTACGAGAAAAACAGAACAGAAACAGTCACAATGAGTTGTTTATCTTTCCGATGAGTCCAAACCGCTTCATCCCCATTGCTTGTGTCATGCTCACCTCTCCCAGATAGCAGATCTGTTTGTGGGCCACCTCCACAAAGACCTCGATGATGAGGTTCACCGTGTCCGGCGTGTTCTGGTACACCTCCATCAGGCCGATGCAGCTGGACAGGAAGTCCATGAGGAAGCTGAAGAGCGAGGCCACGTTGTCGATCTGCGTCGCCTCGGCGATGCCGCACAGCGCCTCCAGCGTGGCGACGATCTCGTGTTTGACGGCCTCCTCCTGGCAGATCTGAGCGAAGTTCTCCTGGTTGATGAGGTTAAGGAAGCGCTGCTGGAGAGGGTGCAGGACCTGAGTGGACAAGACAGGATAAAGAGTCAAAGACCTCTCCCATACAGATACGACTTTACACGAGTGTGTCAGGACAACAAAAGCACATCAAAATAAACAAAAATATGCTTTGCGACATGGACCAATTTACACTACAAACTACTCTAGTAAACAGATATCCAGACAGTGGTTAGAAATGTCTCTTCCGTGAGTCAGGAGTTTCATTTAGGCAAATGTGGAAGTATAACCACTCCGAGCAATCGGCCATTCTATTCTATCGTATTACGGACGAAACAGCACAAGACTATTCCTGAGGGGTAATGACTTGAGACCAAATGTCTTGCCACACAGAAACAGTCAAATGTTTTGCGTTCCATTAAGTAGCAAAGAACCCCCCAGAACCCGTCTCCTGCTGTGTAGTTCATATACTATTGTCTGTGTCAGGGTGTCTTTGGGTCCTGACCTCTGTCCAGTACTGCTGTTTGGTGTCAGAGTCCATGTGTGCGAAGCCGCCCAGAACCAGAGCCTTCATCAGGGTCCGCTGGACCGAGCTGGACAGGAGGTGCAGGGGAGGGCTACGGCTTGCAAACTGTTTCGCCAAATTCCACCAGTTCTCGCACTGCACTACAATATTCGCCCTGACGGATGAAAAGGGCAGGAGAGAGAGTAGTTCAGCATGTTAAGGTCAAATGGCTGAAACATGAATCTGTGTGTTCTTATTGGTCAGTTAAACAAAAAAAGGAAGCTCCTCATATGAAGTCTTTTTAACCAAGCTTATGCTTTCATGTTGTAAAATTATGTTGTTGTTGTTAGAGAACACTCAAATAAAGCAACATTTGAAGCTTTTCAGTTAACTTAAAGAATAAAATATTCAGCACCAGCATGCTGTCTTAACACCTCTACAATTTCACCAACAGGGGGTGCTACACAATAAAAAAACAAACAAACACACACACACACACACACACACAATTCCCAAGTCACGACGCATGTAGACACAAACACACACCCACACTGCCACAATGTAATATCATTGGCTAGTTAAAGCACATGACTCATACCTCACTCCTCCACTCTCCCCTACTGCGCAGACACACACAAACACACACACATACACAAACACACACACACACACAAACACACCTTTCTCTCTTTTCAACCAGTGTGACCAGCAGCTCCACAGTGTCGTTGGCAAGCTCAGGCTCCGAGCTCCACACGGACAGATTATTGATCACCTTCTCTAGGAGGTATCCCACAATCCACTGGGCTCCCTCAGTGTCCGGTCCAAATGCTGTGCTGAGAGGGACACTGATCTGAGGGGAAGAATGGAGGGGAATGAGACAAAGAGAGGACAAAAAAAAGAGAGAAAAGAACAGAGGGAGGTTCACTAACAGTCTGGAGATTGTACCACATGAACAAGTTATGTTAATCCATATTAAGAGGGCCTGACATAAAATAAAAATTATATTCAGAACTGAAACTGAGTGGATAGCATAATGTATGAATAATGATGTGTTCCTAACAAACAAAGCAACGATGTAAATGTTTATCTAATGCGCCTGTTCTGAGCTAACCTGACTGTAGAGTTTTTCGTCGACTAGTAAGTAGGTTTTGGCCCAGCGTCGCAGAAACCACACGATGTCCTTCCCCATCTGTGGACTCAGCAGCTCTGTCAGACTGGCCCGCGTCGCCCTGGACTCCACCTCGGACGTCCGCAGAACCGCCGATAACAACCTGAGAGAGAGAGCCAGAGAGAGAGAACGAGAAAAAGAGAGAGAGAGAGAGAGAGAGAGAGAGAGAAATTTTAGTTTCCCACCAAAAAACAGGAGAGGGAGATGGAATTGTTGTATGTAAGTAATGAAAAAACAAACTAATAAAACAGAAAAAAAACACAAATAGCAGCCCAAGGAAGGAAAACGGGCTCGGGGGTGGGGGGAGGGGCTCGAAAAGGGTGAAAACGAGATGGCGGGCGTTCCGTCCATAGATGCTAAGAGACTAAACAAAAACATGCTGACACTAACCAGAACTCTATCGTTCTTCTACACCTCCACTGGAAAAAAACAAAGAGACACACGTAAGAAAGGGATTACCGGAGCTTACTGGCCTATGAGACAAAGATCCCGTCAATGCCGGGCCTGAGCAGCGCGTCCGCATGTCACGCGTCGTTTTCAAAAACAAAACCCAACTGACATTTCGAGTCGGCGGGGTTGGAAGCTGTTATTAGGAAACCCAATCCAGGACTCCACTGTCTTTCTAAATCCTTTAACCTCCATACAACCTACTGCCCCCCTGTCCCCCACCCAGCAACCTACTGTCTTTATTAATCCCATAACCTCTTCAGTGCTCCCCTATTGTCTTTCAACATTCTCCGGCTCATTCTCCGCCCCCTCCCCCAAAAAGCTCATCAACACAATGTCCTTCGGATCTCCTTCCACCGTCCAGTTCAACCCCCTCATGTCTAGCTCTCGGAAGAACAGAATCACGTCAACAACCACTGTCACCAGTCTAGCCCGGGCGTATCTACACGGACAATTCACAAACCCCAGCACGCTGTCCGGAGCTAAACTCCACTGTTTGTAGTTCCTGCCTGTAAAATAAATAAACTACGTGGTCATGCATCTAAGCATTCCCTTAAACCCCTTAAAAACCTACCCCCCCCCCCCCTCCCCAAAAAAAGAAAAAAACACCCTTAAAGAAAAACAATTAAGCGTCTGCAGACTACCAGATAAGACGGCAGTGCCAAAACCTGCCTGATTCAGTAGCACTCCTCACACGTTCTCGTTCACTCTCTTTATCCTCTCCTCAAGCCCTCTCCAAAGTCTTTGTTTTCCCTCTGAGGCCATAAAAGACATTCCTCTCCCGGCTCCTCAGGCCGCGGGTCTTAGCGGCACCTGGCCTTGCCCTAATTCAATGATGTGTGGGGAATGGCGGCAAAGGATTGGCTGGCGCCAACGGCCCCTTCCCGCTGTAGGCTACTGAAAGCACATGGTTGGTATAGCTGGGTCAGTGCCAGGGCATTTTAAACCGGGGGGGGCGGCGAGCATCGGCATCGCAGGCGGATCACTCGCGCCGCTCACGTCCCGCGCTCACTTTCACTCGACGCGTTTTCAGAGATGGTAAACATCACACGTGTCGGAGCTCATCGGATCGGGCTTTGAGGCGTGTTTAGCGCCATTCCGCCGTAGACGGCTAAGGCAACGCTCTAATGAGACACGCGGCTCGAGCGGCCTCGCTCAACGACAGCTGTGTCACTATAGACACCGCCCTGGCATTGAAACAGATTAAACAGACACTTAAAACCGTTAAACACCCATAAGCCTCTTGGTTCCTCTATTTAAATGACACAGGCACCTGCCTTCTGTGTAACGGTAACCTTAGACTCTGGTACTGTGTCGCATACGATCCACTCATCAATACACCCGCGACGAACAAAACTGAGCTTTAGCCGTCCTCGCGCCCTAAAAGACACGCCGACATCCGTCACCGAGCTCAAGGTCTCGCTCTCGTTATACCCTGAAATCTAGAAGCATCCATCTATTAACGGTGGGTCTTTAAACCTGTAGGGCTGCAACTAATGATTTTTCTTTTTCTTTTTTTTTTTTTTTAAATCGATCAGTGTATCGACTCTAACTATTCATTTCCCGATTCAAAAGCGCAGAAACAGTATTGGCTTCTACCTTACCATTCAACTGAACGCACCAGAATACGGCTAGGAAAAATGAATTATTGATATGCTTAACGATCATTTGTCTGAAGAATGCTAAGTAGAGAGATCAATCATTCCAATGGAAAATCAGAAAATGTAATATCACAAATATTAGGACAAAAAAAAAACAACCAGAAGAGACAAGCTACCCCAGTATTTCATTTGATTTTATTACTCTCAACTCAACTTGACATATCAAACCTCCTCCTCGAGAGATTCTGATTTTCAAATATGCAGGGTAACCCCACAATAATGGGAGACACATTAGTCAGTTCGGTGTTACTTTGAAAGCACAAACCCACTACCAGCCGTAGCAGAGGACATTGTAGCTGTCGTGTGGGTGCATTCGTGTTAAATGTTTGTTCATCATCGATCAGCTGCTGTGAGACGCTCTCTCTGGTTTACATATGCTGCAAGGCATCACGCTGTTACTTTTGTAGGAGAAAAACCTCTCACACTTTGGACACTCTGGGTCTTGCCTTCTTTGGTACCCGCCCCCCCCCCCCCCCAATCCCGTTTCCCCTTGCCACCCTTGTCCAAAGTTCTGTCTGTGCGGCAAGCGATTTCTTTTCTTTTGGTGAAAAGGAAAAGGAAGTAACATTGCTCCTCTGCTTCCTGTAGTGTATAGCATTCTGCAATAAAACCAGATGGCGGTTTTACATAAAGCTAATTTTTTTTCTCCCGATGCACCGACAATAAAAAAAAAAAACCCTCTACATCAGTGATATCGTCCATTTTGTCAATTAAACGTTGAAGCCATAGAAACGTCATTGAAACGTTATTGAAATTCCAAGGAAACCACATGACAGATGAGAGCCTAGGCTGACAACTCATCTGTCAGTGTGATCCTCCATCAAGACATGACCATAAAGTCTCCTTACCTGATAACTGAGTCTGTTCTGTTGCACCCTGGGATAGAGGTCGCTTTTTCTCCAGGGGAACCAAGGACCTGCAGGGTGGTGTTGATGTCCACTTCGGTGGAGTGCTTTATGGAGTACTCCATCACCTCCGAGGGGATCAAGGGAGTCTCGCCCTGAGGGTCATCTGCCAAGAGGTAGCCTGCTCCACCCATAGAAAACAAAAACAAAAAACATAAACAAAACAGATCAGAAACACGCAAGTCATTGCCATAAGATAAAAAGGAGCTGCTTTTGTTCCACAGAAGAACTCAAGTATACTTCCAACAGTGCTCTTTTTTTCTTCTACGACTAACAGCCAGGAGGTCTTTGACCAGCAGACAGTCAAAATAAAGAAACCATCAAATCGTGCCATCAACCACACTTAGTCTATGCTGGACACTTAGTCTATACTAGACCAAATATGTGTTCTCTAATTGAGGAACAAATGCAAACATTAGGAGTTTGTGGACTTCTTTTTTTCTTGGCTGAACGTTAACGGTGACTTTTCTGGGACGGCGCCACGGACCTGTGACAAGTATGAGCCAGTGAATGTCTTCGTAGAGGTCATCTAGAACTTTCCGATCCACGGAGCCAGAGCCCGGGGAGGCCATGAGGTGCTGCTGGTGTCGCTGAAGTTGTCCGTGGAGCCGCGTTACCCTGTCCTCCAACAAACTAAACAACAACAATAATAACAACAACAGATGACAAATTAAAATACTGGAATCCACATCTTGGGCCTGCAACTCACTGACATCTCACTGGCAAACATAGAGAGGTCTATTCCAGTCCTGTTTTGATTAACCATGATTGGCTGTGTATTCTTAACCAATGCCTGTAATGATATCACGAAGTGTGGAGTGTTTGGTTAAGTGTTTATCTGGTGTGTGCATAAGTAACCTTTGTTTGTGAGTGTATTTCAAACAGTGGATATACTCTGTGTGTTTGTGAGTGTATTTCAGACAGTGGGTAGACTGTAAGCGGGTGTTTGTGGGTATATTTTAGACAGTACGTACACTAACCGTGCGTTCGGCAGTGTATTTCTGGCTCTAACCTTGTGAGCAAAGGGATGCAATGGTCCGCTGCGATGCGCCCCAACATTCCGATGCTGGCCAGCTGATCTGAGAACAGCTCTCTGTCGTCCTCCTGTAGCTCATTAATCTCTTCCTCCTCGTGTGACGTCACACCGTTTGCTGCCTAAAGAGAGGGAGAGAAAAAAAGAGAGAGAGAGAGAGAGACAGGGAGAGAGCGAGAGAGAGTGTGAGCCAAAGCATACAGGCTGGATTACTAAAATGAAGCATCGTTGTCATTAGCCTTTGAAATGTTTCTCTAAGGCTTTGGATTGTGGGTTTCGCTAACCAAACTCTTTGGTGCATCTGTCGAGCTCAATTCACTTTAATTACCAATGAAATCATCAGATGGATTTGCTAGCTGGCGGACAGAGCAACACATTAGCTTAAGGTGAAACGGACGGATGCTGAGCAGGTGCGCTCGAAAGAATAAACAAACGCCCGCAGTTGTTCTCACCAGATTCCTGGTGCCGTCTGGAGCGGCGAGGTGACACTGGATGTAGGAGTTGAAGACCTGTACAGCTGGCTGCACAAAGCAGCCCCTGGGAAAATGCTCATCCTCCTGAACCAACGTCAGCCAAGACTCCAGTAGCTTATCATAGGCTTCCATATAAACCATATCATCTTTATCCAGCTACAGCAGAGAGAGCAAGACAGAGCGCGAGAGTGAGAGAGAGAGAGAGAGAGATAGAGAAAGAAAGAGGAATAAATGACACATTCAAATACTGGACTGCTTACGGACTGGCCAACACTGTAACACACACACACACACACACACACACACACGCAAGCACAAAAACACACATCCATCAGTCACCAAGGTCATGAAACGATTTCAAAATCCCTTTGTTATGCAGTTAAAGGCTCTTTCATGGAAGAGGAAAGCAGCTGTAACACGTTCGCTGAAGTCGCTGGAGTCGGGTACTCACCACCTCCTCCAGGGCGGCGCTCCGGCCGAAGGAGCAGGTGAGCAGAGTGAGGCAGTTGATGAAAGAGGAGAAGAGCTCGCTGGGTAGAGCGGTCAGAATGCTCCTGGGAAACGTAGTGATCAAGTTACTGATGATGTTCGAGATGCCCACTGCCTCCGAGTCTTCTATCTCAATCCTGCCAGAGCGGAGAAGAGGAGAGGGCGATGATTCATAATAAAACAAAACAAAAACAAACACAAACCAAAAAAAATCCTCAAGTTCATAGACGTCATCTTCACCCACCGCCCATCTGTGGTCTTAACAGCTTCATCAAAAACCTTCCCAATTTGTTTTTTTAAATTAACCAATTCATTTTTTAAATCTATTTCAGCTCACAGGTATTTCCTCATAGACATACACACAGGCATACACCCACGTACGCGCGCGCACACACACACACACATACTAAATAGTCCGTACTTCAGGGAAAGCAATCAAACGCACATGGGGAATTCAGTGAAATTTTTCAGTGCTGTTGGAGTGGTACCTGGACTCTGGCAATGCTAGTTTTTTCCAAAGCACTGGAGAAGTATTTGTGCTCTGCATTTGCTCTCTCTCGAGCTCCCTACCGTGACTCTAACCCATATCAGATGGATTTAAATTGCAAGCAGAGCGGTTCAATCACGGCAGATTGGCGGACCTGCCGCATGGTTTTCCGATGATGCAACTGGAAAAAAGCTCCAGGAATAGGTGATTACAGAATAAGACCAGAGAGAGAGAGAGGGAGAGAGAAATATGAAAAAAAGAGACCCTGACTTGTTCTGCCAATTTGGTCTCCAATTCTTCACAGAAATGAGTGTCTGTCTGTGCGTTTGTTTACCGTTCTTCTCGCATCTCCTTGCCAACTTATCCAAACAAATTCAGATGACAGGAATCAAACAAACACTCCACAAATCATGGATAACCCTCGAGCATCACTGAGTCAATAAACATTCCACGCCGGAATACCCTCAACTGTGTTTGACAACATCATTTGACAACATCAATTTCTTCATCTAAAACAAACCTACAATCATTTCACTGCCGTCTGTGTTATGCTGTTATCTTTTCGATCTCTCTTTCGAGTGTTTTATCAAGTGTAAGCATAAGCACAGCAATGCTATTGTACCTAATAAAGATAAAATAAAACTTTATTTATCCCAGAGGAAATTACTGGTTAGACGGAGGATCGTATTCAGTTCATTTACGAACGAGTCGAATCCAAATCGCTCAGAAAAGTTGGCACTGGTTAAAGTCAAAATAAACTGATGATTCAATAACAGTGAAAGGAACCAAAAGAGTCCACGGCGCGGACAGCGGCTGAATGCACGCTGGATGAGTGCCGGTTTGGACGGACTTACTCACCCGTTGATCATGTTGAGAAGCCCCTCCACGAGATGGGCCAGATAAGTGACCTGAGCAGATTCGTCCGGGAAGATGGGGCCATGCATGGAAGCCAGCTGGGCCAGGCACTGCAAGGAATCCTGGGCCATGTCGGAATCCTCGCGGATTTTCCTGTGCACCTGAGAGGATGACAGGGGGAGGGGGAGAGACAGAAACAGAGAGGAAGAGAGGAAGAGAGAAAGAGAGAGAGAGAGACTTTCGATCAGTCACATACGGGCAATCTTCATTGTGTGGGAAAGTCATGTGCCTGAACCACTCCAGACCAAAAACAAAAACAGGACCAAATCAGCCAGCACATGAAAGACAGCAATCATGAAATCCACAAAAAGTGTACCAGTCCAGAACTTGACGTGAGCGGCATCTCTCTCAAAAGGCATCGCTCATATCCAAGCCTGTGGCAACTGTGCCGACAATTCAGAGAGTGAAAATGAAGCGAAAACGAGAATAAAAGAGAGCAGGAAAGAGAGATGGTACATGAGAGAGGAAGAAAGAGAGGGAGAGCGAAAAACAAAAAGTCCCTGCAGATACTCGCAGTCGCGTTACAGCTAGACAGACCCCCTCAAAGAGAGGAGGAACTGCAGACCAGTTCACTGGCAGCTGACCAAACACGCGGCTGGGGAGCTTACACACACACACACACACACACACACACACACACACCCTCTTTCATACATGCAAGCACAGGCCTGTGTTTGATTTTATATCACAAGCAAGTATAAAAGAGTGTCTTTGTAAAAGTTAAATTCTAGCTCCTCAATCAATACGTTGGCTAAATGTGGGAAAACGCTCACCTCGCGCTGTTGTGTCACTGAAGCCAGAGAGAGGGGGAGAGAGAGAGAAAGAGAAAGAGAGAGAGAGAGAGAGAGAGAGAGAGAGAGAGAGAGAGAGAGAGAGAGAGGGGCTCAAACCCCCTCAATGCTGTCAGCCTCTACTCAGAAAACACCTCAGGATAAACTGCCACCACAGCCAGGAGCAATCAAACCCAGATCCAGACTCAATCACAAAAATCCAGTCCCAAACAATCAATCCCAGAGCTGACGGTCTCTGTTTGAGAGAGCCCGGCTACGAGTCAAGAGCGAGGTTTAATCAGATTGGCACCATGGCTGGGTGGGTGGCTGGCTGGTCGACCACTGTCCGCGGCAAGTCTCGCCGACTCCTCTGCACCAACACATGTGGTTTTCACTGACGAGTGGATGTTTGGCACGAAGCTCTCATTGCCTCCTTTCTCTGTTTCCCTCTCTTTTTCTTTCCCTCTATAGACTTTGCATTTGGAGAGATGCTTCAAATCTTAAAAAACCAAAAACGTGAGGTGAAGCAAGACCGATCTTTCTTCCTTTGCCTGTAGATAAAAGCGAAAGACACTCCCTTTCTCTGTGTCCTCTCTCTTGTCTTTGGATTCCATGTGAGTGCTGATCGTTAGCTGTGGCCCCCTCTGGGCCTGCTCACACCAGTCCTGTGTACAGCAACCCTATCTGCTGGAGAGTGTGAAATCATTCTACGAGCCCGAGAGAGAAGGGGAGGGAAAGAAAGAGGAAGAAAGGAAAGAGAAAGAAAGAGAGTAGGAGGGGGGAAATACGGTGAGAGTGAGACACAGAGAGAGAGAGAGAGAGAGAGAGAGAGAGGCCAAAATTCTGTGAGCAGCACGCTCTGTAAAAACAGCTGCACTGAAGAACATCCGGACCATGCAAACTATGCCAATCGCCTCCAGTCCAACTATAGTCAGAGACTGGCAGGGGGCAAAGGGTGCCTAAATCAAAACAAGACAAACTACTCTCCTTTGACAAGAGAGAGAGAGAGAGAGCGATAGAGGGAGATGTATTTATAGGAAGAAGACAAAGCCCTCTACATGACTCCTGAGAGGAGCAGAAGGTTAGATCCTCTCCTCAATTTTATTCGCACCATCTCCGTCTCTACATCAGCGTTCGCTCAGATCCCGTTACTAAAAACAAAAAGCGCCGTCAAATCATCGTCGAAACGGCAATCGGCTCTGACCTGCCGCAACGACGCCTTGTTCTGTTTACATCGAAAACAAACCGCAAGCGTGCCCTGAGAACGGGGGCAGAGAGCTCCTGATCCAACAGTCTTCCACAAGTTACATGAGACGAGGGCAAGAAAGGACACAATTCGGTTCCAATACAAACCATCGCTAATCAGCCACCGAGAATGAGTGAGTGAGTGAGTGAGTGAGTGGAGTCGAGTTTGTGTGTCTGTGTGTGGCAGTGGAGAAAGAGAGAGACAGACGCAGTGACAGAAGGTAAAAATAGATGCAAAGCGAAAACACCAAAACCACAAACAAAAACACATTAAACTCCAATTACGCCTGGGTAGGAAAATGTTAGCCTAGTCCTGGGTTTATTAGGTGTTGAAAGCAAAGTGGATTTTATTTTGGGCCGGTCTTCGTCGTGCAGCTCTGGAAGCACTCAGACTGCATTTGTTACACAGATGTAATCATATAGGCGCACCCCCCCCCCCACCCAATCTCTCTTTGACAGCCACAGGCCAACAGGGACGCACCATGGGCTATAGGTGTTGTTAACAGGGGCCCCTAATCCAGGGGTCAGAGTGTAATCCTGCCGCTGGTCCACCCTGACCTCTGACCCCGGCAGCGCGTGTCGGGACGTCCCCTAGACTGTCTTTGTCACAGCTGAGGAGTGAGTACCGGCAGCTGTCTGGCTGACACACGCGCCTTCACTCAACCAACTCAATAACTCACACAATGTACTGTCGCAAGAGCATGCGAGAGAATACACACATACACACACAGACCCTCACATATCACACACGGACAGACGCCCACACAGACACACTAGAACAGCTGACCACACTTAAACTACTAAAGAAAACAAACCTTCGTCTTAAAACAAATACCACATATGGAGACCATGCAAGACATCCTCAGTACACAATAACAGTATTCTCAACCCTTCAACCAAACCCAAACAATCCAGTCCACTGTGCCCTTAAAACCAAACCCCAAACCACACAGTCCACTGTACCCTTAAACCTCACCGAAACCACACAGTCCACTGTACCCTTAAACCTAACCTAAATCACACAATCCACTGTACCCTTAAACCTCACCAAAACCACACAGTCTACTGTACCCTTAAACCTCACCAAAACCATCCAGTCCACTGTACCCTTAAAACCAAACCCCAAACCACACAGTCCACTGTGCCCTTAAAACCAAACCCCAAACCACACAGTCCACTGTACCCTTAAACCTCACCAAAACCACACAGTCCACTGTACCCTTAAACCTCACCAAAACCACACAATCCACTGTACCCTTAAACCTAACCTAAACCACACAATCCACTGTACCCTTAAACCTCACCAAAACCATCCAGTCCACTGTACCCTTAAACCTCACCAAACCATCCAGTCTACTGTACCCTTAAAACCAAACCCCAAACCACACAGTCCACTGTGCCCTTAAAACCAAACCCCAAACCACACAGTCCACTGTACCCTTAAACTTCACCAAAACCACACAGTCCACTGTACCCTTAAACCTCACCAAAACCACACAATCCACTGTACCCTTAAACCTAACCTAAACCACACAATCCACTGTACCCTTAAACCTCACCAAAACCATCCAGTCCACTGTACCCTTAAACCTCACCAAAACCACACAATCCACTGTACCCTTAAACCTAACCTAAACCACACAATCCACTGTACCCTTAAACCTAACCTAAACCACACAGTCCACTGTACCCTTAAACCTCACCAAAACCATCCAGTCCACTGTACCCTTAAACCTCACCAAAACCACACAGTCCACTGTACCCTTAAACCTCACCTAAACCACACAATCCACTGTACCCTTAAACCTCACCTGAACACACCAAGCACATACTACTCTACCAGCTTCATAGCATAACCCAACCCACACCAGCCCAGTTCCCAGACACTACTTACTGTACCTCCTACCCCAAACCAAACCAACCCATACCATTCAGTCTACTCTATCAACACTATCCAAGTCTCCAACTGCACAAGTCCAGGAGAGCCACCAAAGCCTCTGCTTCTGCTGAACAAAATTTACTAACTTACTCCAGGAACCAGCCAAGAAACCAAATCACTAAAAACGGCAATTTGAGAGGACGCCGCAAAAAGGTCACTCCTGACCCGAGAGGTCAACGTCATGACTTTAACACCAGCTCCACAAAGGAGGAGGAACAGACACGTGTGTCATCAACCTCCACTTAACGGCCAAGTCTCTGAAGTGATGCCCAGTCACAGAGTAGCATTTGGCAGCTCATATACACAATGCCTAATTGGTGCGGTGGAGGAAAGTGGAGCTGAATCTGGTTCTGCTAATCCCTCAGCAGTAAAGAGGAGGGAGGCGAAGGGGAGAAAGTGGAGCAGTATTTGGCAGCAGCTGATTGAGGGAGACCATTCCTGTGTGATGGAAGGGGAAAAAATTGGAGCAGTATTTGGCTGCCATGTTCGGGATGTTGAGGGCTGGTTGACTGATTTGTTCCACACATTCGGTGACTCGACGAGAGGCCAAAGCTGCCTACGCTGTCTGCACATCACTTTCACAAGTATACAGCACTTCAGAAAACACCCAAAGCCACTGCTCCATTATCTGCCCTAGTAAAACACTACTTATGGCATCGCTCTGAGTTTCCACTTCACTTTGATCAACACATTTTCATCTGCTCCTCACAACAAAGCGCACACATGCTTCTGAAGTTATTTCAGACACGACACTGAACTCCAGGCCCCCGTCTGCGGGTCAACAGCCTCTACACATATTAAAGTATTTCTGTCATCCGCTGAAAACACATTTTGGTGTGTGTGTGTGTGTGCGCGTGTGTGTGTGTGTGTTTTACACACATCATGTACAATTCACTTCCAATGAATGTAACTGAAATTCCCCAAATATCTTTCGGTCTGAAAAGGAGAGGAGATCGGGAGAAAGAGGGAAAGGAAAAGAGCTCTCAGGAATAAAGACGAAATAATGAGAGAGAGAGAGAGAGAGAGAGAGAGAGAGTTTAAGCGCTGTGTTAACGCAGATTTCATCCTCTGATTCCGAATTCCGAATAAAGAGAAAACCAGTGAGTCCAGTGAGTAGGTGAGCAGGAAGAAAGCAAGAGAACACAATAGGAGGAGGAGGAGGAGGAGGAGGGAGACGAAGCTTGTGACAGAGAGAGGAGAGGTGATAAAGAGGTAGAAAGAATGAAGAGGAGTCCGTGTACTCACAGTGAAGAAAAGGTCCATGACTCTGGTGTCCAGCAGTGCTTCTCTCCAGGACTCAGTAGGTTTCAGCATGACATTCTGTGTGGCCTCAAACATGGCAATGTAATGCCTGCCCAGTGCTGACTCTGTTAAGGTCAACAGCAACATCAGCAGCAAACACACAGGCTGTACAAGCAAACAGTACACTTCCTCTCTCTCTCTCTCTTTTCCCTCCCACAGGTTTTTTTTTTAATTATTATTCGTTTCTTCCCCTCTCTTTGGGTCCTTCTGTCCTTCTGTCTGTCTGTCTTTCTGTCACTTTTTCTCCTAGTCTGCAGTAAAAAAGCTGCTCTAAATCAATCACAAACTCCCACTTTCTGACTCTCCCTCCTTCCCTCTCTCTGTGATTGAGAGCGCTACCACCTCTTTCTCCGAGCTAATTCTCTCTCTCCCCTCCCACTTAATTTTACCTCAAGGTTTCCCTCTTTCTTAGTGGTCCAGTGAAGAAGCAAGAGATGGAGGAGAAAGGGGGGGGGGGCAGCAGACAGACAGAGGGAAAGAGGGAGGGAGAGAAAACTCCCACAGGAATGCGTGATCAAAGCCAGTCACCGACACAGGCCAAGCATTCCTCTGGGCTGGACCCACAGTCACTCCCTGCACACACACACACACACACACACACACACACACACACACACACACACACACACACACACACACAGACATGCTACACACTACACACACCCTTGCTAAGTTCACGGCACACACACAGTATGGTTAAGATCGCAACACACACACACACACACACACAAACACACATACATACATATAGTACATCACAGTACACAACCGCTCTCCACAAATGTTCTGTGACACACACAGACTCCAAACACTAAAACAGGTGCCAGCTCGAGACTAGAATCTCTGTGTGTGTGTGTGTTTTTGAGCGAGTGTGCGTGTGTGTGTGTGTGTGTGAGAGCGTGTGTGTGCACGTGCCCTTATTACTGCCTGCCTGTCTCCCTCCCTATCCAACAGGCCCAGCTTTATGGCCTTTTAAAAATAGCTCTGGTGCTCTAGAACTCTGAGTGACCCAGGCTAAGGAGGAGAGGCCTCTCTGGCCATGAAGAGGAGCAGAGAGGAGGGGATGGGAGAGGAGGGGAGCACAGCCGTGGAGCCTGCAGCCAGGGCGTCCATCGCAAGGATGGAACTCGTTTATGAGCACGGAGTGGAGAGAGTGACAGACAACTGTTAACCTTCTGCTCCACACAGAGGTTAAACGGTGCACCGTGATTATGTGCATGTAAAGGTTATATAATGCCACTTGGTTCCATCCCTAGACTAGCGAGTGTGCGAGAGCGACTCTGTGTGTGTGTGTGTGTGTGTGTGTGTGTGTGTGTGTGTGTGTGCGTGCGCGAGTGACAAAGACCTGACAGATGAAACTCAATCTGAAATGATTCACATACTCATGACTACTCTTTTCCATTAGCTCACATATCAGCTGCTTCTATTCTCTCAGAGAGAAAGAGAGAAAGAGAGAGAGAGAGACAGTTGCCACATGCTCTAGATGAACACTCCAGAGGTGTGTGTCAGATAGCTTAAATCACAGAGCGCTGTTGTGTATAGGTGAGCGTGTGTAGGAGGTACAGAAGTGTTGGCTGGTTTATTTGAGAAGGCCGTCTCTTGTTATTTATTAAAAAAAAAAAAAAAAAAGAAACACCACAGAGGTGAGACACTCTTCAAGGTTCATGTTAGTTCTCCAACAGTACAATCGCGTCCAAGAGACAACTCTCTCCTATGACCGAGGAGGACCCCCCCGCCCCAACACACACACACACACACACACACACACACACACACACACATTCAAACAAATACCATGCATTCAAGAATCTTACTTTTTTTAAAAGAGGGCCTGGCCATATGCAGAACTTTCTGGTCTCTAATATTTCAGGGGTCACTTGAAGATTCATGGATGCCTCTTATTTTTATCAAAACCAAGTATAGTCACAACCATGCCAAGCCATACACCACACCCTATGGCTGTCAGACAGACAGCATTCGCCAAGTATGACAGGAAGGGAGAGGAGAGGAGAGGAGAGGAGAGGAGAGGAGAGGAAGTCTCAGGAGATGCCAGCTAGTGAAGCGGGTGACAGGGTTAAGCTCTCTCCCTGTTTTATGGAAGGAGGTGAAGAGAAAAACCTAATTGAGTGAGTGTGGGAGAGCATAAAAAAACGAGCCAAAGAGAGTGAGATCAAGAAAGAAGTTACCAGAAGAGATAACAGACTCCTCCTAAGGAAGGGATTGAGCTGGAAGGCCATGGGAGAAGACTAAGACCACGAGGGGGCCGACCGGAGCGTGTTTTACAGAGTCGCGAGATAAGAAAAAGGAGGTTACGTGAGGACACAGTGGTGCCGAGAAGATGAGAGAAGTTCTCCGTCTGACAGCTGAGATGTGTGGAGGCGCTAAACCTCCAGTCTCATTCACAACTACACAGCAGGTACACGAACACGCGTTACTGCTCGTAACAACACTCAGGGACAGCGGGCGATTCAAAGCACATTTCACAACAATGAGCCGACCGTTTCAGCTTTCTGACACGTGGCGAGTCGGTCGTAATTAAGACGGGCCGCAAAATTAGGGGCCAAATACGGAAGGAGACGAGCGCTTCCGAACCGCGCTGCTTTTCAGGATTCACACAGAGAGAGAGAGAGAGAGAGAGAGAGAGAGAGAGAGATGGAACGGACAAGCTGTGCTCATGAATCAGATTCGCGGCCCTAATAAGCACGATTAAATAAATGAGCTTCAGCCCACTGCCAAGAAAGTGACAGAAAATTTACGGCTCCGTAAAATGAAAGTCTTTCGGGGTGGCAGGGTGGGTAGAGACAATTATGAATGCTGGGACACAACTGGCACGCAAGCATGAGCAGGACGAGCGGTCACGCGCTTCTACAAATCAGGACCAGTTGGCAAAGGCTTGAGGATTACGTTCGATCCCCGTAACAGACCGCGCTGTGAACACAAGTCAAAGAACAAAAGTAAAACCGGGCGCTATTAAGCTGCGCGACCGACCGCTACCTTTTAAAAGACACGGAGAGAGCTGACCGCGCGACCGGTTCAAAACCGCCGGAGTGAAAAAAGCGAACGCTCGATAAAATGTTATGGTCACGCTATTTTAATACGACGAAGGCGGCGCGGCATATGAGATGTGGGGTTAAACAAAGACTTTCTGACATCAGTATATTACTGTGAGAGGCATTTAGGGAATAATATTCAGTCAGCGTAATGGTTATAGTTATAGTAATAGGCCGGAGGGGCTCGGTGCCAGAGAGCCAAGATGAGCCAGTGATCTATTAAAGGGGCTGAAGTGTCATATCCTCCCTCTTAAGACTGCCTCACTAACCCAGCGTGTGTAACAACACTCCAGGAATGTCGTCTACTCCTCCTACACTCCATCCCTCCATTCATTCTCTCTTCCCTGCCCCTTCTAGGAAGGCACCTACGTCTTGGAAAGCCTCTGCTCCAGTTTCATAAGACAGTGTGTGTGTGTGTGCGCGTGTGTGTGTGACTGCGGCGTGGGGGTAGCGCAGAGTCGTCTGTCATCCCCCACAGTCATTCAGAGCACCTGACCGGCTAAAGGCCCTTCTGTGACCCAGCCCAGGGTGTCAGGGGCTGGGGAGAGACACCCTGTCCTACAGGCGTACTGGGACCACATGTTTAGGCTTGTACAGATGACACCTACAAGCAGCGGAGGAATATGGCATGGGGAGATGACAAACATGCCAGAGCTGTGCCTACAGAGAGACGGCGGCACTTTGAACAGAGAAAGAGAGAGAGGCAGAGGCGGCTGTTAGGAATGCAATTTTAAGAACACACCCAGGAGACACACAAACACACACACACACACTGTCCTCGCACTGTCCTTACAAAGTGTGTTCTATATCCCTAATGAGAATGTATTTTTTTTGTACCACCCAGTCAGCCATGATTATGGTCTCAACCTGTCCACACACACAGGGCGCACTCATATACAGAGCAAGCCCTACATTCCAGACACAGACTCAACAAGCCGTGTGTGTGTGGGTGTGTGAGTGTGTGTGTGTGTGGGCCAGTGACTGGCTCTGACATGGGCACAAAGGCAGCCTCCCTTTGAAAGTGATACGAGATCTTGGTTGGCACAGACGCCAGCAGAGAATCCTCTGTGTGGGCACAGAGACATACTGCCACCAGCAGCCTAAGCAGGATTAACACTTCAATGAGCTGATCGGGCACACGCGTGCCTGTGTGCGCACACACGCGCTCACACACGTACACGCACACGCGAAACCAACCCTAAAGCAGGCCCAAACACAGACGCCTCAAAGGACAAAGATGTCAGACCCATATCCAAGGAAAACGTACTGATGTCCGTAAAAAAACAAACAACAAGTCTCTACTCTCTTTCAGACCATACACCTACACTCACACACACCTAAAATATTCATAGATAAACCACACATACATACACAAACATAAAAAAAACCCCAAAAAACCCACCCATAAAAAAAAAAAAAATATCAGCCTGACTCATTGTACCTCTCCCTGTTTTACACACTCAAAGGGCAAAAACATGCCCACACTTCGGCATGTTCCCATCCCTCAGTTAGCAAGAGGCACGACTCATGTCTGGGAAAACTATAAAAGGATATAATTGGGCGGGAGGAAGTTCCAGCTGAGCACTTGATTGGCCAGCGCTAGGTAACGCTGGAACACTGAAGACATCTGGGCGTTGAGGTTCTCCCTGCGGCTGAACTCCTGCAGAACCTCCATCGTGAGCATGAAGATCTGCCTGAGGTCGTCCTCCTGTGACGCAGACACACACACACACAGAGCGGGTCAGATCCCGACGCGGCCCAAAAGAACACAACACCCAACCCAATCGGAAAAGAACTGCCATCCACAGAAATGAACGTGTGGCAAGAGTTACACAGGGACAGAAAAAAGGAGGGCAAAATAAAATGAATGAGAGAGAGAGAGAGAGAGAGAGAGAGAAAGAGAGAGAGAGAGAGAGAGAAAGAGAGAGAGAGAGAGAGAGAGAGAGAGAGAGAGAGAGAGAGAGAGAGAACAGTAGAGCGTATAATCACCTGAAATATGCGCTTGCAGCTGCCATGGAACTCCATACTGAGGCCAATGTTACTGGTTTTACTGGAGCTAGAAAACTCGCTCAGCAGAGCCGTTAGTATAGAGCAGGCCAGTGTTTGCTGCAGGAACACACACACACACACACACACACACAGAGGTCAGGAGTTAATCACTCATGTTTAAACACACACATAAACACATCAAGAGGTCAGGAGTCACTTTGCCTTCAAGCCACAATAATCTCTTTTAATCTGATATTATTCACAACTCTTCCTCTAGATAATTACCTTGAAAACTAGGTTTTGGGGTATTTTTTAATGATTCCAGTAAGATATTGTTTGGTTCAAGTATGTTAGATTTGACATGGGCAGATTTGACAAAGCCCTTCTAAATCCAAGTCACCTCACACCACACTGTCACCAGAGGACAAGGAGCGCCCTCTGCTGGCTATGGGCTGTTTTCTACACTCCTTAATTAGACTACAATCTCCAATGAGCCCACTCTAAACAGTAATCATTTATTGCCGTTTACCATTTTATGCCTATTACTACTGAACAAAATGTAAATCTAACATGCACCCTCTCCACTCTCTTCGCTTTAACAAATAACAAACATCAATCTCTCAGTCCCTTCACACACAGCTGTCAATTACAGTATCTCAACATGTCTGCTACAGTAGCCTGATGATCCACATGGTTTTTAACATTTTTTTTTTTTTACCTGCTGTAATTATCGATTGGTGATTTACAGTAAAAGTTGTCGAGGCTCAAATCAACTTGAGCACGTAATTAATCAAACTCTACGCAGCACATCGACCGTTTTTTTTCACCGTAGTATCAGTGCGTCTCTTACCACTGTTGGGTTGCCACTACTGATGAGTTGGCTAACTTCGTGAAAGATGCTCTTACAGTTGATGGATTTGTCGAGAGAGCCTCGCTTCACTATGACGGCGACTGCCAACAAAATCTGCTCGCGAACATACTTCTGAAGACTGGGAGTACAGAGAGGAGAGGAGAGGAGAGGAGAGGAGAGGAGAGGAGGGGGAAATGAAACAAAAATCACACTTCGCCCCGGCTCGACAACACCGCACACGGCAAATGAAAGGTAACCAGACTTAATGAACAGGTAGGCTCTGACTCATCGCTCCCTCCGACGCACACAGGCACACTCACTTGGGTCTCTGTAAGACATAGGTGAGGAGGAATGTTCGGAGAGACTCAATGCTGGCTTTTTCTAGAAGGACCCACTCTCTCACCACTGCCTCCATGATGGCAGTGGCTGCCTGGAACAACACATAGTCCACCTTACTGGTCTCTGTGAGAGAAAGACAAAGAGAAAGAGATTTAGATACCAAAATAAAACGGCATTTGAGCATTCAATGGTTGCACATGTTGTACTTATATGTGCTATTTTGGTTTATATTGAAACATATATGGTACAAGTTTAAGATGACGAGTAAAAATGTGTCAAGCTCTTTTCCCTCCATAATGTTCAAACCCTTAGTTCACAAAGGCCTGTACCTCCCGCGCTTCATCAAGTCTTTACCGAGGGTCAACACAAAGTCAACCCACAATGTTGTTCAGAGAGAGGCTCAACACTCACCGAGAATGTGCTTACAAATAGCGAAGGGTGATTTGGATTTCCTGAAGGAGAGGAATATGTGCTCTGCGTGTTGCCTCTGTTCTGTGCTGACCATGGACGGCGGTGCCTGAGAGCACACAGGTTCATTTAAAAAAAAAAGAAAAAGAAGAAAAAGAAGAAGAAAAAAAAAAGAGAGAGATGAGCGAGAGAGAGAGAGATCAGACAACTTATGCTAACATCAGAACACAGTGGAAGGGCAGTGCTAGTGTAATATGGTGAGGTAGGAAAATCACATTCCTTTCTCAGTTAAAGTACAGCAGCTTACTGACTCCGAGCAGCTAGTCCCTTTCTTACAGTCAGACACACACACACAGTCACTGACCATATGTTAAGATATTCATTCACTCTTTCACACACACACACACACACACACACACACACACACACAATATCTCACACTATCAGGGACATGTATAAATTCTGTTTACTAACACTCAACAACACCCAGCAGCACTCAAACAAGAGCCCACTACTAGACCTCAGAGTGGGCTATTTACTCTCACATATACGCAGAGTAATCAACAAATCCACAAGTAAACATCATATATTATTCATAGCCCAGTGCTAGACTCAATCATTCCGTGTGTCATATTTTAAAGAACTGACAAATCACCGGAACGTTCTTTCAGCAACAGTTCTGCGAAAGATTACTCAACGTTCAGAATATGTTCTCCGTGTACCCTCACTCATCAAATGATCTATCACTTAATTTAAGGATTAACACGCCCTGAGTGAGGGAGCCCAAAGCAGAGGACAGGAGATCTGATGAACAGACAGTCCTGACTGGGTCACCGCGCGCGCGTGCGCGCGCGCGCGCGCACACACACACACACATATTCCTGAAAGGGCTGATGGGAAACACGTGAAGATTGAATGTGGGTGGCATAGGGGAGCAGCAAAACTACTCAAAAATGAAAGCGAATGTCATTCAAGGGTTTACTGAATGTTTAGAGTTGATTTCTAAGTTAAGCAATGAATCGAAACAGGGCAAGCCACAGTAACAATTACAATTGTTCCTCTTGAGTCATCCAATGAAATTTGTGAGACGACAATTCTTAGTATAAACAAGCGCTTTGTACTTTTTCAATACTGTTGACATCTACAAGTGCTACATCCAACTATTTCTTCCATTGTGTTCATTGAAAGAGCTCAATGCAAGAAGTGGGACCCTAAGATTTTGCCTAGACATACCCGAATCATTTGAATGCAGTGCAAATGTGTGTTCCAAAGAATAAACACTGTTTGGGTGTTTGATGTCTGAGAGAGCGGAGATTCTCACTCATATTAAGAGTAATACAATCCACTTTAACATCAATTAATAACATGCACACGGTGACTGAGTGCATCCATTATTTAGAAGTAAATTGATTCAAACAACCTTAAGCAAAACAAAAAAGCTGAGCTTTTTGGAAATTCCACCAAATCATGGGTGGTATTTAGGTTAAAATATAAGTTAAGATTAGAAACATATGACTCTGCAAAATTTACAAGAGTTCCATCAGCAGGATAACACAATATCACTCAAACCAGTCCTAAAAACTCCTGTTCTAAGGCTCTTAATGCGGATTTCCTTTACAGACATTAGGCTCAAACAACCTAAAAAAAATTCTCCTTTGAAACTTCTCAAACTGGACACCTTTACCATGTCTGTACAGTTCAGTTTAAATCACACACCAGCCAGGTGGGTCCCAACTTCCATGTTTTTGGTGATACTGCCTATACAACACATTAGCAAAGAATGGTCAAACTGGCAAATTCCTCAATTAGCTACAAATTCAAACTAAAAGAAAACAGGACGGAGCTCCCAAAACAAGTTTAATCCCAGACTAAACTTAATACTAACACATAAAAAATAATCATAACAGCACTAGTGACCACATATAACCTATTAGCATATACAGGTCCAACCCGGAGTAAAAGGTAGCCAATCGATTCTAAAACTTTCAACATAACATGCTTTTACTTAAACAAAAGTGCATAAAACGTCGGTATACAGTGCTTCAATGTAGGCTCTTCTCGCATTTATAATTATTTAGCAATAACACACTCTGATCGGAAACGCGATGGTCATTTTACTGTGGCCTAAAGGACAGGGTAGCGCTTACAGAACAATGAGACAAAGTACATGATGAGGCAACACGTTTCTGTTGATCTTGAAATGAACGAGTTCTGGGAGCATTCGAGGTTATCACTGCTGTGTATCATCGGTTCACGAATGAAAAACATCAACAGTAAAGGAGTAAAATCTCAGTTCAAGTAATTACAGTTGTTTGGGAAGGAGTACAATGATCAGTGGCCTAAAGGCTGGAGACATGGCTAATAAAATTTATCCGAAGCGTCTAACAGATTCTTTCGGTTTAATTAAAAATAATATTAATTCTAAAATATGAGACGAGGAAGCGTGGGATTGCTCGTTTGTCAATAAGTCCAAACGCTATACGTCTAACAACTTTTAGCAAACTCCACGTTGCGCCTCAAGGTTGTAATCGCTAGCTTACTGAAACATGGTGACAATTTTTATTTATAAAACATAATGAACATATATACGCGACGACTAATGGCCGACACATTTTACGATCGTGTACTGCTGCCAGGATACCTCGAGTCAACAAACATGCGCTATCATGGGTGAGCATAAGATTGAATCAACAGCGTGTAACTGGTAGAAAAGCGCTGCAACTAGGGATGCTCACAAACTGTCTACGGTAGTTTAAAATAGCCCAAACAAGGAGTGATAACTGATTTCGCCAAGAGCGGGAGCCAACTTAAGCCTAGAAGTTTCAAAATATAAGTTTTTATTTAACGTCGTCAGCACAGGCACTGTCACCCATAGTGGCTTTTGGGGATACTGTGATGGCTGGATTTTTGCGGGATGGAGTGAGACAGGCACTGCGCCACGCATCGCTCTCTCTGATCGACATTTATCCCTGAAGTGAAAAACAACGTCACCTTTCTGCTATTAAAGATTAAACCAAGAGAAAAGCATATACAAGTACAAATAGGAAAAACGACGATCTACTTCTCACCATTAAAACTTTGGCAGCGCTTTCCAGCTGTGAAATCACTTCTGGTGCACCGACCGCCGCCATCATGGTCTCTCTTCAATGACGCGCCATGCACTGCATTGTGGGATAAGCGCTACTTCAGGCCAATGAGTTCATGGAGACTTTTGGCATGGAGTTTTAGTACGGTGCGTGCTCATTGCTTATGTAATCCGACGGATCGTCATCCATACCTGAACGTGAGCGCTCGTTCTCTCATACTCAACGTTGCCATCACTCTGTATGCCTTGATCAACTATCAACGTAAATATATGTTTGGAGATCCAGATTCACGGGCACTAAAATGGTTGCTTATTCAAACCTGGATACAGGTGTTGTTCCTTTACACTCCTACAGTCTACTGACCATTCTGTTGATGTATAAATGTTACTGTAACTATGCGCGGTACATACTCAGCATGCGTTATTAAGATTGTTCAGGCTGAAATTGATTTGTAACAAATTAGTAGCGACACAACTGTGCATGATACGGTGTTACCTGATCTCAAAACATTTTTAGAAACCCCTAACAGTTGCGACTCTTGCCAAAATGAATCAATCGAGACAACCCCATCCCCATTTAGAAATAATAAAACAGTCGATTGATTTATTAATTTAATTTAGACATATATATATATATTTTACACGTGTGAGGACAGTGAAAGCATTTGTACAAATTCTCAGTACATACATAAATGTAAAAAAGATATAAATCCAAATTGATACTGTCTGTAATACTGCAGAAGTAGAAGTTAAAAAGTTCAGAGAACATGAAAAAAGAAGAGATACAAAAAAATATGCATATTTGTATAAATATATAGGCAAGAGTAACAGTATTGTATAATACATTACTGAGGCTGAGGACCAGAGAAGTTAACAGAAATCCCCCCCACTCAAAAAAAAAAAAAAAAAAAAAAAGACACAACATTGGAAGTCCCATAATCAAACAGAGCTAAATATAAAGTCAGTCATAGATTGTCGTTCAATACTTTAAAAAGAAAAATACAGAAAATCCATCCACAGCACATTACAAACTCAAGAAAACAAACACTCTCATACGCAAATTATGGATACTTCCTCTCGTGAAGTCTTTTTTATCACCAAGTCCATCTTCATGAATGTGATTTAGAAAAAAAAAACAAAAAAAAAAACCATACCCACACGGTCAACGGTTTTTTAAACAGATGTAGACCGGCTGAAGATGTGAATTTTGTAGCCAAATCTGGAATGGAATGTGAACTGTGATCCTACAAGTGTGTCAGCTAATTCATATTAATATACATGGAACATGATGGCTGTCATTCACAATCTCATCATTAATCATAGGTTATTTTTTACAATGTACTGTTTTTTTCCCACCTGAGAATATGGTCAAATTAGTCATAGTAATAAACACTTCAGATAAAGCAGATACCAGGCTCATGATCCGTGATGCCTGTTTTCGTAATTTTTTCTGTGAACATATCCGTTACAGATAAATGAATGTTGAGGGATATTGACCAAACTCTTTCTTTTGGGTTGCAGTATCAGCTGAATACATGGATGATTGTCAGTCATTCAATGAATGTTTAAAGCATTTAGTGAGGTGTATCCCTACAATGACTGTCAACAGGGTGAAAAAGTAACAATTGACAAGCCTTGTGGTCTCTACAGTTCACAGGTGACCTATCTGGTCTCATTTACGGGTTAAAAAAAAAAAAAAAAAAAGATCAAATATTAATTTGTAACTGTCAACATTGTCTCATCTCCTTTACAACTTGGCTTTTTCAAGAACTCATTCTCTCTTTCTTTCCCCTCATTTAACACTCCCTCCCTTATACACACAGGACCTGCCTGTTTGCACAGTGGGGACATGTTTCCGTTTTCTTGGCCTCAAATACTGATCAGCTTGCAAATGACACACACGCTGGCATTCACTTAGAAGGCACACAGTTCGTCACATCTCACATCAATCACACACTGTCAACCAATCCCACACTACACCAAAAGGAAAAAAAAAAGTATAAATGCAAGTAAGATAATAATGTATACTGTAATATTAATAACAATACAAATAAGCAGCATTGGGTCATAACTATATTGTACATATATAAACCAGTATAATATATATTTGTACATAGTGTATTTCAGGATTAAAGTTAAAAAGGATATTTGTTGAGCTCAGAAAATATAATATAATATATATATATATATATATATATATATATATATATATAATATTTTTCTGTATTGCACATAGTCATACCATCACATACATTTTATCATCTTCTTCAGCCATCATTTAATTTCTAGTTTGTTCTTACTGTGTTTGTATGCCAGCCTCATGAAAAACTGAGAATTTTTTTTTTCCTGTTCAATACCATCACTCTACATGTACAGTGATAGCAGTAATACTGTATCGAAGATACGCGGGTGTGAATATCAATTTAGTGCAATAGCTTTTTAAAGCTACTGACAAGCTAATGGAACAGTAATAGCACTCAAACTACAAGACAGACTGTGAGCAGTGCTGGTGAGCAAGGGTGACAACTATAAAATTAAGGATAGATTGGCATCTACCTGGTTCTCTAATTAACTAAATTCTGTCCGCGTCCGTTCGATTGTTTAAGTCAAACATATAAGCGCAGGAAAATATGGCGGACTAAACCGAGGAAGGGATGGCAATACATGACGATAAACATTTAATTAAGTCACGTCTTTACGTGAAGGCTGAGTCTGCGCGTTTACCAAACACCGTCGTTTCAGACAGTTTCACTGCCGAATCCCGCCTGCACTTTGGGCTTGAAATTGTGAATGCTAGATACATGTGAATTGATGGGCTGATCACATTCATGGTCGAGTAGACAGTTCAGATAATCAGTAATGGGTTTATGACAACGGTATAAAGATCATGACTTTTCAACCACAAGGGGGAGTCATAACACTTTTTCAAACAAAAATGTCTTGTCTAAAATACACACGTTTTTCCTCAGAGACAAATGGTCTTCAGTGGTCAAAGTACACATGAAGGTTCTTCTCCTCACCAGAGAGTTAGCCTTTGGAATCGTCAGAACAACCCAGTTAAAATAATCCAAATTTTTGTGTTTAAGGGGATCATCCCTCTCTTATTGTGATGCATAGTTGAAACTTTTAATGACAAATTTGTGCACTGCAACTGAGGAAATCGATTTCTTTGTGTATCTGTGTGTAAGCTCTAAGGCTGTATTTTTGCTGAGTTTGTCATTTCTGACCTAATACTCTTCAAACATAATGTGTACTGACAATAAAACAGCTCAATCTGAACCTTTAAAGACTGTGACACTGGACTGTCTCGCATTCCAAACGGCCAGGATAGAATATGAGGAGGAAGTGTTTGTGTTACATCAACATCCTGTTCACAGGTCGAATTTGAAAATCTTTAGCCCATTCGGGAGGTCTGGAATGGGGTCCACTAGACAAAGGAACCTAGGGCACGTTAAAACTGACCAAGAGAAATGTAGTAATTTGGCCAAGGTCCAGAGACCACCACAAAACGCAGCTGTTTGACTGCGTTTTGCTGTTAAGTGAGCCTGAGTCCGGTCAAACAAAATCACGCAGGTCCCTGGACCGTGAGGCTCGTTGGTCCCAGGTCAGAGTTTCTTTCTTGGATCTTTCAAACAAAAGGATCCCGTTCGAAAATACAACACCGTAGTCCTTTTTCTCTTTCCATTCTCATCTCTCTTTCCCTCACATACACAGACATGCAGACCCTGCAAGAGGAGTGGTGGTGGTAGACTGGGGAGGGAGGGGGAGTTACTGGGCTTTTGTGCTCTGTGTCTATTGATTTAGCTCACGTTTGGCCCTTTTCCCAGTGTCCCTACACATACACTGGCTCACATCCCTCTCCTTGCTCCTCTTCTTCCTCCTCCTCTTCGTGTGCTTCTTCCTCCTCCTCCTCCTCCTCCTCCGGGCCCATACTGCTGGCTCCGCTACTGCCGGGAGGGTCTTGGGGGGCCTCCAGCGGCTTCGGATAGCGGAACGGGCAGCCATTGTCGTCGAAGAACCTGCGGAAGGTGAACTCGTAAAAGGCATGCTCTGGGTGTTTGCTGTGGGGGGAGCAGAGCGTGTCCCAGGCACGGGTGCTGTCTCCGCTGTCACTCCACGCTCCTGGACCGCCCTCCTCCTCCACGGGGTCAAAGTTTGACGTATCCATGGGATGGGAAATTTTAGGGCGATAAGGAGCTGGCTGGGTGCGCAGGTTGCTGGAAAAATCTATCGGGCCGAAGAAAGGGTGAGCCTTTATTTCGCCGGCACCGTTCGCCCCAAGGCGCTCCTCGGCAGAACAACACAGACGGCCAATGATGTCGACGGCCTCTGGGCTCAGTTTCACCTGTGGAGGCACCTGCAATGTGCTCTCCCAGTTTATCACCTGTGATGGGTGAAGACACGACTTTGTTTAAGAGACGGCATTACAGCACAACAAAGAGGAATTCGCTATTTTCTCTCTTGACACTTTTTTTTTTTAACTCTAATATTTACACCAGCATGGAGTGGTCCAAACAGTTTTTTAAGTGCGTCCCTTCATAAGTTGAGTATTTCCAAAAATCATTTGGCAAGCTTTGTGAGAATGTTTAGTGTTTTAAAACAGGAATTCAGAAACAGGAAATGCATTACAAATCAAAACACCAAACATTTATTCTAACAGAATGTAAATACTCGTAAGACTGCCCTATGCAATATTCTGAGATATAAACCACCTGGTACTGGTTTCTATGGAGTCTTAGGATTTTCATACTTCTCTGAAATCTCATGAAGTGAATTACATTAGAATTTAAGTATTGGGGATACAGCAAAAAAAAAAAAAAGAAGAAAAAAAACCATAAGAATGTTGGAAAATAGGGGCAAATGTAAAAGTGTAGCCTTCAATTTATACGTTAGCATTATTACAACAGTCATAGTAGTACTGTCATAATGTGTGGTAAACGTGACAACTCAGTGAATATCACAAAAAAAAAAAAGGATTAAATGTAGCAAAAACAGACTTGATACACTCATGTTGTGCTGTTTGTTTTACCTTGAGCTGCGTCTCTGTTGGAGTTGGGGCAAGGAATGGCGGCTGGCCCACCAACATCTCAAAGAGAATCACCCCGACACTCCACCAGTCACATAGCTGCGTGTATCCTGCAAAAAAAAAAAAAACCAGAGAGAGGAACATTATCCAGGTGAAAGCGCTTCCGTGCTGTGAACGAGATTTCCGCTCAGACCACAGTTTTCACACACTCATGCAGCCACCACGTTTGCCAAACCCTAGCCTCACCTTTCCGCAAAAGCACCTCAGGAGCGATGTAATTGGGCGTGCCAACCAAAGAATGTGCCAAGCAGCGCTGATGCTGGCGGATTGCCTGCTGCTCCAGAGTCAATAGCCGGTCACCGCAGCGACAGTTTGACACGTCATCCCAGAAATCACTGGGCTCCATGCTATCCTGTCTCACATGACTCCCTGAAAGGGAAAAAAAAAGAGAGTGAGACAGATTAACCTGGTTAGTAAATTCAGCGGAAAACCATAATTAGAACCCTAACACATGAAAATCTTGGAGATACTGACATTTTTAACATTTTTTAAAAAGACAGCTGGGACACTGAGGAAATCTGCCTTTAAACCTTCTTACGTCCCCATCCAACTTTGAAATAACCAACCTCTCTGCGTGCTTACCTTTCTGGTAGTACTTGGAGTTGTGTGTCCAGCGGAAGCCGGTGCACAGGCCAAAATCAGTCAGCTTGATGTGTCCATCCAGGTCAATGAGGATGTTGTCAGGCTTGATGTCTCGATGGATAAAGCCCATCTTGTGCACGCTCTCGATCGCTAAAGTTAGCTCGGCGACGTAGAACCTGGCCAAGGGCTCGGGGAATACCCCCATACGGATCAGCAAGCTCATCATGTCTCCTCCAGGAATGTAGTCCATTACGAAGTACAGGCTGTCCCGGTCCTGGAAGGAGTAGTAAAGCCGAACCACCCACTCATTGTCTGCCTCCGCCAAAATGTCTCGCTCCGCTTTGACGTGGGCCACCTGGTTCCGGTTCAGAACATCTTTCTTTCTTAGGGTCTTCATGGCATAGAGAGCCCCCGTGTCAACTTTACGGGTCAGACACACCTCTCCGAAAGCGCCGATGCCCAGCGTCTTGATCTTGACAAACATCGATTTGTCCATCTTGGCGCGGCGTAGTCGGTTGTAGTTGGACTCCTTCTGGTTGAGCATTTTCCTCATCTGCTCCTGTTCTGCCTCTGATAGGCCCGCCTAGTGGAGGAGAGAAGAGGAAAGAAAAATAAAAAGAGATGAAAAGCATGCAAAAATGAGGAAAGATAATCAAAAGAACTGAACTTCTACTCACGACCAATTACCCACCCAGAAAGGTCTAAAACAACGGCTTTTGAGAATAAACCTCTACTCTCCTGTATGTTCTCCATTACTCACCTTGGACATCTCTTGCTCCAACTGCATTCTGCGCTGAAGTTTCTGCTGGTAAGTCTTCATAACATTCTCCACGTGCTGCTCCATGTAAAACTTAAAGGCAAAGGGTGAGTAGCTCTTAATGCGCGACTCCCTTTTCTCCTCATCACGAGCATTCTTCCTCACAGGCACGGGCGATGTTTGAATCTGCTTCTTATCCTTCACTGCTTTCTCTCCCTTCCCCGTCTTGGTTTTCTCTTTGGTTACAGGCTCTTCTTGTTTCCCTCCCGCAACACTCTGTACGGTCCTGCTTGTGGCATTGAGCTCTGGAGCCCCACCTACTGCTCCAGCCTCAAGGGGTGCAGGTTCTGTCCCAGCCCCAGGCAGAAGCAGTGTTTTAGGGTAAGGTGGGGGAGGGCAACGGGGCTCCTGCGAAGGCTCCAAGGTGTAGCCTTCATCAGGAATGTAGCCATGGGCTTCAGGTGCCTCTTGGGCCTGAGCAGGCAACCAGCCTGGGTGGCATGGTCCCACGGCGGTTTTTGGTTCGGGCCTCATGACCCGGATGCTCTTCACAGGCTGCTGGATGGGCGGAGACGTTACTGCGGTGATGGTGTTCGGCGGGCCCATTCCAGTCTCCTGCTTTCCAGCCACGCTGGTGGGTGGTGGGGGCATCGCCTGCCTGACGTTCACCTTCTGGTGGTTGTTGAAGGAGTTTGTTCGGCTAGGAACCCGTACCTCGCCTCTGAAGGGCCCTTGTGGCTGGGGTTGCCTGGCAGGGGGAGCCCCGTCAGGTCCTTGAGCCCCAGCCCAGTGGTGATCATACGGATCCAGGTTAAGGCTGGCCCTGGACGGAGTTAGCAGGCTTTTGGGGATGTCGGGGAAATCCGTGCCCATGGCGGTGGCCACTCCTGCCGGCGGCCTTGACATCATGTGGACCTGGTGGGAAGTGGGGCTTGCCTGACGGGGGTGTGAATGGGGCGGAAGGTAGAGATTCGGAGGGTAGCCACCCCCACTTTGGCCGAGCGCCCCTTTACCCTGCATGTTGACGTAGTTGTCCGGCGCCAGCGGAGGCATCTTGTTTTGGAAAGAGGCGCTCCGCTTGACCCCGTAGCCAGAGGGGTCCATCATATGCTGCCTGTAGTCGTAGTGAGGTCCAGGGGGTCCCCCTGGTGGCTGAGACTGGAGCTGCAAAGGCTGACCAGGCACAGTGTAGCCCATCATAGCTTGATCCATCCCACCTGTGTAGCCCTTCTGCTGGTTAGGGCAAGAAGAGTACATGGGGGTACTCTGGGGGTTCTGAGCAGCCATGCTTGTGGGATAGGCTCCCATGCTGGGTGGGCGACCCATTGGGTTCCCCATGCTGGATCCCTGTGCCGCACTGGAAGGGGGCATCATGTAGTTCATGACTGATGCGGTACCCATGTAAGACCGGGGCATCTCGCCCTCTGCCCCATACCCAGCCCCCTCGTACAGTGGCGCCCCCATTGGGTGGTAGGGAGGCATACCACCATCACTGGTGTTCTCCATCGCTGGTCTGTGGTCCATGGAGTTTGGCATGCCACCTTTACCTACAGAGTAGATAATGAGAATAATGAGAGTTGCAAGAAGGCTGCTTCACAAGCTCTGAAACAAGCCATCTCATTCAACAAACGCTAAAATGTCCAAACACACATTCCCTCACAGACTATTTGCCAACCCAATTAGTCTTACGTCAGTCAAGAGGTAACACCATATTCCTTCATACAGCTAAATGATCCTGCTGTAAAGTATGTAGTATGAAACATTGCATTTTCTACTTTTTTAAACAGGGAAAATGACAAAAATGATAGATTGAAAGTTTTCATCTGTGCTGTTTAAATCAAACTCCAGCTACCACTGGTTGCTCTTTTCCATATAGCTGTGCATCATTTTGAGGTTCTCCTGGCCAATGTGTTGACTTAACAACAAAATAAAAATGTGTCAGGTGATCAATAGGCAAGAGACAAAATGTCTTGTAATACTAAATACTTGTGTATATACTGATCTGGGAACATTAGACATGGACGTGGTTTGAAAGGGAAATTGAGAGTTTTTTTTTTTTTTAAACAGAAACCAGACTGACCTGGGGAGGTCTGTTTAATGACTCTAACGATCTGCTCGTTGCGAGGGTCTAGGTAGCCCATCTTACTAATGTACTCCAGCGCCGCCTCTATATTACGACTGCCTGTTTGCTTCAGTGCACGGACAGCCATTTCCTGTTTCACAGACATAAAAATAAAAACACACAATGTATCTTAGCCTACAAGAAATACCTGTAGGACATTACAAAGACATCAATACATGTGATGGTCGAGCATTAAAAAAACAAAAAATAAAATACAACAGCTAATCATTTACAATTATATAATAACTGTAAGTATCCAGGAAGACAAACAAGCAAAACTGTTCATACTTTCTCTCTCTCTCTCTCTCTCTCTCTCTCCCACACACACACACACACACACACACACACACAGACAAAAACACAGCAGGTAACGACAAAGATAACATTCCATGCACCTGCTTCCTCTGACCTCTAGGTCAGGGACCAGCTCCTTCCTGTACCAGCCATTCAATACACAAACACCACACAGAATGCTTGCCCCCTTACTAAACCAACCGCCCCCCCCATTGGCCAGTGCGTGTTACATTCTTCTCCTAGCTGCACACAGAGCACTGAATTCAGAGGTATTCTCAATAACTGGCAGTGCACACAACCCATACCCACTTTTTTTCCTCCACTGACTGAACAGGCCTCAAAAAAAAAAAATCCACCCTGGTGTGTTTGCAGAGACTCCAAAGACACAATGCAGCCATTCATGATCAGAAAAGTGTTGCACATAGAATACAAAAACAACCTCTTGAACATGTACAGTGCTCTGTGGAGACGGACCCACACCTCTATGAGGAAATCCCCATGAATGGCTTATGACCTCAGTGAGAAGACATTCAGTGCAAACCTCCATAACATCCACACTATGGACCCCCAATCCCACACTGCCTCTCGTGGTCAAGCCAAGGACTGTTCCAGGCGTACAAAAGGGACAAGCATGAGTCTTCTTAGGTTTGTTTTTGGATCATATTTATTTCCAGTTCTGTGTTTAAAATTAACTGATCCTTTAAAAAAACAAAAAAAAAAAAAACAAATTCCCGTTGACTTTCCAAAAGAGAGGAAATTGTTTTGGGGAAATATTTAACGAGACTGAGTAAGCTCGCTGGGTTTTCTGAGACTTGCTGGCCACTGCCATAGACAGGGAGGAAACAGAGTCAAATAGAAGTGGGCCTAAATACAGGCTACCATAGCAACCGTGGGCACTCTCAGCATACACTTTAAATTCCAGCACGGGCCACAGCCGCAGACATTCTGCACATTCTCACTGTGTGAGTGGGTATGAGTGTGCGTGAGTGTGTGTGTCTATCACTTAGTCTGTGTGTGTGTGTGTGTGTGTGTGTGTGTGTGTGTGTGTGCAGGCAGCACAGCGAATGTGTGTGCCCAAATGAACAAGAACATAAACATGCTGGCACATGAAATAACATGAATACACACACACACACACACACACACAAGCCTTGATACATGAAAAACACAAAGGCACACAGGAAATAAAATCTAAACATAGTGTCTGTTTATGGTCATTGTTCTCTGTGTGTTACATTCCAATGCTGCTCTGGTCTGAGGGTGTGTGCCTACTAGACTCCTTAGTGATTTAAAGGCGCCACACACACACACACACACACACACACACACACACACACACACACACACACACACTTCACTCAAGCAAAGGGAAGGGCTGGCTTGCCCAGCAGAGCTCCAACCCTGACCTCCACTGTCATAGCAACAGATGTTCAGGGCATTCCACAAGCCAGGAAGCAAGAATTCCAACTATCTGAAAATCTGTCTGTCCCTTGCGCATTTTTTCCCTCTTTTTTATGTCACATGTCTCATTATTTTGCTCTCTCTACATATTTATCTTCCAACTACTATGTGGGCTCTGCCCAAAATATCAGCTTTGCACCCTTATTATAATGGTCATTATACCACAAGCCCCAGTGCTTCACCAAAAGTTCAATCTCACACCGCTAACCGTGGTGACAACATACACACATTCCTGCTTGAGAGTAAGTAAACAAAGTCTCACTCATAATCCTTGCCTTAGAGCTCTGAAAACAAACAGTATCCTGGTCTGCAGTGACATAACTACGCATGGTCGCTGTTCTAAAACGCCAAAAAAAAAAAGAAAAAAAAAAAAGAGGTAGGTCTTTGTTTGATAGATGCCTTAAGTTTGACCTAATTCGCAAATACTTTCCACAATCAAACGTGGAAATGAAAGCCATATGGGAAAATCCTCTGAGATTTTGCGTGCGCAAACGGACACACAACAGGGAGGAGGACATCAACGGGTCCCTCTCCAAGGCTGGCTCTCTCCGTTAGCATTCAGTACAGTACGTTATTTCTTCAATGAATACCAAGGTGGGTGTTTTTTTTTTTGTTTTTGTTTTTTTTTAGTCATTACCAAGCAGAATGGCAGCACAAAATGGTAGAGTAAAATAATCCCAGGAACTCAATAACTGGGTTTACATGAGATGTTAGCAAGCTTACTCATGCAGAATCCCTTTATGGAACTGGTAAAAACAAACAAAACAAAAAAGTCGAGGGAATACAGCCTAATGAAACTAGAAAAACAAAAAGAAACAAAATGTTAAAACCCGACCCTTTCCGCTCCTCTGACGGAATGCCACTGGTGCCTGCGAGACAGATTTCATATTTAAAATTACAAGCATCAAACTAATTGGTCATGAAATCACATGCTGCTTGAACAAAAGGAGGGTAGGTGAACTGGTTATCAAAATTTCAGGGATTAACATCCGCCAACATGAACATGAATGCACACGCATAGCCGTTGAAGAAAACTATGCAAATGTCAAACGTGAACAGTGTCGCACACCAACAAACATCTAAATTAAAAAAAAACACATCTTCCGTGGAATATTCCAGAAGACCCGCTTGTCCTTTCGGGGCGCGCTGGACAGATAGATAGAGTAAAGATCAAGTTTGAAGGGAAGTACCGCTCATCGCTTCTCAATATGCCCCCACCCCCTCTCCCCACCAAAACATTTCCTCTTTAAAGTTGATTATGTAACTTCGCCGCTCCATCGCTCTATAATATGCAGAGCAAGGAGCTGTGATAAGGATCAGGCTGAAGGAGTCCACTACAGAACCTGAGGCAGCCACTTCTTTCATGGAATGTACTGGAACACACACACACACACAAAAAAAATGCATAGGCCCCAGTTAAGAGCTAAAAAGGATCTAAAAATACCAAGTCACACACCATGACTGATCCATTACATAATAATGATCACTAATAACTGTGAAGAATGCCGTACAGTGTGGTCCGCTCCAACAGGAGCTTTGGGTACATATGGCAAACAGGACTGGGAGCACCAGTTCTCCCAGAGGGTACCAGTTTGTCAGGCAGGCTGGTCTTGTGCCGTTAGACACAGTTGTACTACAAGGTTGCATTCCATCAGCAACAGTGATATTGATACCACCGCATAACAGAGAACAATGACAAAAAGAATGGGGTCTGATACACTTTAAAAAAAAAAAAAATGAATGAGTGAATATACTGAACGAATGGAAGAGAGAATAGGAGAGCAGGAGAGGAAGAGAGACAGACTGTATTCTCTCTCTGGCGACTGCATGTCACGCCAGCTGAGGGAAGTGTTCCACCCAAGACACATGGACACTTCCTCCTTGCATTAGCTGTATCCAAAGCTCTCAGCCTGTTTTGCAGGGAGAACGTTCACGAAAAACAATTCCCTAACTCTCCGACTCTACGGGACTTAAGAGCCCAGCCCCGACTCCTCAGCATTAACAGCCTCCTCCAAATGTAGGCTGGAAAACACCCAAAAAAAAAAAAAAAACCCTCAATCTAACCTCAGGATCTACTATCTGTTATATCATATACTTGAAATACTTCGAGTGCCTTAAATACTTGGAGTAAATGGGTCTGGATTGTGAAACAGTCTGTTAACGAAAGCTGTGTTCAGTTAATCAAAAACACCAGGGTAGAATCACTGTTGTAAAAAAAAAAAAAATAATACAAGGATTCCAGAAAGCAGAATAACTATAATAATTATAATTACTGATTGTAGGTCAAGCACAAGAGCTATAGACCAAGTCAAGATCATTTGGGGGGGGGCTCAAATATACTAATGAAAGAGACATCGGTCAAACATTCCTCATGTATACACAAGGTCATGGTCATTTTCATTTCCAATCCAACTTCCAGTGAACTAAGAACACCTCATCCAGGACCTCATTTAGTCATGTCATAAAGCCAGTCATAAAGGAAGCTTGGTTCCCTCAGACTGGGCCTCGTAATTCCTCTGTGCAGTGGTGGGTTTCTTAGCAAGTGTTGTGCATGGGCTTGAGCACAGCATTCTTTAGATGCCACACTCCATCACATGGCTGTCTTCAGGCCAGTCCTAAGGTTTTAAACATGGACACTTGGCTCTGAAATCCCACATCCATGAACTGATCTGAAGTCTGTTTAAATGGTTGGAATTAATACACAATGGGGGGGGGCAGTACACATTCTAAGTCAGAAATTTACCAACAAAAAAAAGTCCAGAGAAACAGCACAGGACACAAATGGTTATGACTGAGATTAGAGGCTTCCACTCAGTCCAACAACTTCAAAAAGTACATTTCGGCGTACCATAAAAGTCTATTTGGTCTACGTTGTTTTCATTAAGTAACCAGATTAGGCGATCTTCAAAATATTCTGGATATTTGTATATAAACATTCTTGAGGTCAAACTTTTACATTGTGCAAGTGATTATGATTTCAGTATTTTAATTCCCTATTTCTCTTGCAAAAAAAGGTCTTGCTTTTCAAAGCGAAAGGTAAGCATTAGGGTTCCCGTTAAAATAATACCTCTAGTATGATGTTAAACAGCAGTTACTCCCCCTAAGCAAATGAAAAATAAATACTAAATCAATTGTGAAATCAGTCGTTTCAACATTTCTACACTCACCATTATGTAACTATGCAGACTTGGCAGAGAGAGGATGTATTGTGTGGCATGTATGGTGTTGTAAGACCTCCCATTAAACCAGTGAACACTTCCCATTACAAATCCATGTGTGTGCATGGGATCTGAGACGCCTAACCATGACAAGTACAACTGCCTGTCTTAAATGTTAAGGGTCTGCAGACACAAATGCACCAAACACACTGGTATCTGAAAAATGCCCCCCCCCAAAATGACAGACATTCGCACGTCCACACCATTCGCTACTCACCTGATCACAACCGGCATCGACCAGCTCTTGCAACATCTGCCTGTTGACGTCACCGGTGGGGTGCGATGAGCTGGACGCTTGGCCCGATTCGTTGCCGTTGGCGAACGGCATCAGGGACTTGCGGATCTCACGCAGGGCATTCTGGTAGTTGTTGAACTTTTGGGGCTGGCGGATCTGCTGCTGTCTGCCAGCGGGGTCTTTGCCCTTGGACTCACTCCCTCTGCTCCCCTCACCCCGTGCACTGCCCCCATGGAGCGCCTGACTCACCAGCTTTGCTGGCTGCTTTAGCCCTTCCTTGATGTCTTGCAGACGCTGCCGCGTGTTACCCACGTATGGGGCGGCAGGGAAAGTCTTCGGCCTCATGGTTAGGCCGTCTCCGGTTTAATGGCGATGTCTGATGTTCGTTTGTTCAGATGTTCAGAGCTAACTCAAGGACCTTGGTCACACTCACGTCCCAAAGAATACACAGTTTAAAAAAAAAGAAAGAAAAAAAAAGGATATATTTCTATATATATTTATGTTTATGTGCACTGTCTTCCTTAGACAAAGCGCAAAACAGGAAGATTCCCAAAAAAATGATCCAATAAGACACCAGTTCATTCACAAGCACACATACACACACTCATCCACTCACTCACACGCCACACACGCCCACACACACACACACACACACACACACAAACAAAGAAATGCACAGTGAGCTCAATTTCGTGTCGTCTGTGACCTAAAGAGATAACGCCCTGTTGTAGGGGGAGATCCGAGGAAAGATTGAATCTCTCTTGTTGCTGTTTGGCCTTTGTCTCTGTTGCTCTCTGAGGCTTTGGCTCCCGTTGGTCAAAATCCTATTCACATCCCAACACCCCCTTCAGGGGTCGCTTTCCCCCTCCTTCCAGGACTTACGAGGGGTCACCAAAGTGTGTTCATTCCATTCCAACCTGTTTCGCATCTTTGCCTGTGGAGACAAGAGTGGTGGATCTGCGTTAGATAAAGGCTTTGGGGCGCGGTCAGTTTGTGCCCAGTGTGGATGTGCAGTTATGGCCTTACATGTCCGGTCTCTGTGAAATACCAAGGTATGATTAGACACTAGCACCTCGTTAGTGATGCATCTTCAAGTTCACGATCTTCATTTTGGCACCGCTGTGCTACTCTTCTCCAGCGGAACAAAGCCTAAAGAACAAGCCTCCACGGTTCAGCCAGTTTCAACTCATGCACAACCTCAGATCCCAAATAATCACGCTCTACTATCATGTGAAGGCCGCGACACAGTGTGTCTGTAGAACGTCAAAAGTTTCCAGACTACACAGATTCGTCACGCGTTACTCATCCGAGTCGGGAAAGACAACAAGTTAGATTAGTCATTAAGGATTCAGGTGTTACATTTACACAACCGGTTTGATAGAACAGATATTTACCTGCAGGGGGGCTCAATTCCAACTCAGAACAGAAGTGTGGGCATTCTTGCAGAAATTATAATTCATTCATCGAGTAAATACATATTACTGATAACCATAGTCTTTCCTTATATTCTACTCATTATGAAGCCCTGTGTTATTCCTGTGACCACAGTTCAGAGCAATGTATTCTCAATCTGACTATCTTACCTTTTTGCCCTCTCTGGGTGAGAAAAGCAATGCAATTAAAGGTCCTATAAGATTAAGAAACACAGGGCAAAGGGATAAAATGTGGGCTTCTCTAAACGCGACATCGAACAGTAGCTCACAGGGGTTAGTAATTTCATAGTAGATGTCAGGGTAGGTAAGAGGAGACTGGAAACTCAAACGACCCTCAAAGTGAAAAAAACAATCAAGACTTATTCTCAATAAATTAGCAATACATTACAGATTCTGTACCGACAACTACACTGATTTCAAAATACAGTCTCTACCGTGTAACAAACATGAAAATACTTATTCAGTAAAATGAATATCTGGTTTAAAAAGAAAAGAAAAAAAAAAAGACAGCCTTAAGAAAAATGTGTCAACTGAGTGGTAAAAATATTTTCTTTAGGCATGCAGATCATAATACAATAGCTTCCTTCTGTTCTGGACCTGGCTACCAAGAGCTCATGAGAGCATTTGCGCCTCATTATTGCCACATGAATAATTCTTATTTCAACATTCAGGGCTGTTCAGTATCGGCAACATTTTAAGAATGAACGCTGAACTTTTTTTTTGGAGGCTGTTGCTTCGTTCTGCAATGCAAGTTAGCAAGTTAGTCAATCGCCTGCATCTGTAGCCTAAGCTCCCATTCTTGTGATGTTTCCAGCACTGAAAATTCCATTCCACATGTAACGACAGGAAAACTCATACCATTGCATCACAGAGGCAAAGCACTCCTAAATAAATAGATAAATAAATAAACAACGTTGAGAACTCACCCTGAGAAAGGCACAACTTAATTGATAACTCTTGTAGTCACAAAGTAGTCACAGAAACTAGAGTAAAATTAAGAGTAAAAGCAATATAATGAGAGTAAACCCACATAATGACTTGAAACACCACTTAAGGACTAACAGGGAAATAATTTTAGGACAACTACCAATTGCGACACAGGTGAAATGCCAGTTTCAACCAATCAGGGTGCTATTCAGGAGGTGCAACGTCCAACTCTTAAACATCTGTTAGTTGTTCACTAACCCTTGTTTGAATCACTGCAGCTAAATGATAGCGTCATGGAGACAGCAAAACTGTCACGTGACAACATCCCTGTATTTTGACATGTCCAAATGACCCTTTCACTTTGGATAAATTCCCACTAGATTTTTACAAACGCATAAAGATCTGGCAAAATTCTGTCCTGATGACTGCTTCTCCGAGGACAACACAAAAACAGTCAAAAATCGAAAATCAAAAACAGACCACTACGGCTATGTTAAGTTCATAAAGCTTCAATCATCAGCAGGTTATCAATAGCTCTGCCATTAGACTACATTGCCTATGAGCATCATTGAGTGATAAAGGCTATCAGAGATATTTACTTGTCCATGTGACCCATATTATAGTTTCAAACATATTTTTGCAGTTTCATGCAATGTAAACAAATATTGGGGGACAAGGGGGCGGGGGCATTAGGTAATAAAAAAACAAAGACATTTTCCAGATGTAGGCTCTCTGTTCCTCACAGCACAGCATTCCATACCTTGAACTGAACCACTGAACTTTGTTCTAAAAACTTCCAAAAAAAAAAAAAAAAAAGACGTAGTCTGATATGGCTGATGATTCAGCCTAAATGTTACCGATTAAAACTGAACCAGTAATCATCTCCCTGGCGATAGTTCAGAAATGAATGAACCTCACACCCGGGGCAAAGGCACCTGAGAAGTAGGTTAGCCTAGATCTATTGATGGATGACCTGTTTGGTACATGTCCCATTCATTAGTCTAGATAGTCCTAATTCTGGAAAAGGTACAGTCTAAGTAAATTCTAGGAATGAACATTTAAACCAGGAATTATCAGCAGAAAAGATGGATCAGCTGGAGCACGTGGTCATCAAAATCGTACAAACATGCAAGGTTAACCATGTTGTGAGATATTGGAAAACAACATCAGATTCCCAGAAAATTGCTCGATAAAACCTTAGGGCTAATTTTATTATAAATTTTATGGGATGGCACATGAATAATTGCACACTCTAACAGAAAAGCGCATTCCACGGAAAAAGAGAGAAATTTATGGCAATAAATCTGGATAAGAAATTAACTATTCAAATGATGTAATGGTCTATTTAAATATTGTATTAGAACCAAACAGCGACTGACATTCTCCATGGACTTTAACCTCTTGCAAATCCAGATACTGTACGATAAAAATCACGTTAATCTTAATTCAATCAGTGGACTGAGCGAACTGTAAAAATTAATATATGTATTTAAATCAAGCTCAAATGAAACCTAATCCAATGTGCAGATCACAGACACGACAGGAAAATGTTGGAATGTCCGAAATATCGGCAGTTACTGTAACGCACATTTTCAAAATCAAACTAAAAAAAGCAGCTATTGATACAAGTCATGCATTCCACACATTACTAATACGCTTTCTTGGTTTTCCCAGCGCTTTAAGTGGAAATTAAGAAAACACAAACTTCAGCTCTTTCTGCGGTTGTTTTCCGATCATAACAGCTGAGATGGCTCTGTCGTCGTTAAACACAATTATTTTTTTACAAACTGACACAGCAATAATAGTCCCCCAAAATACGGGTGTGCTCGTTAGGCCTTCCCAGCTTAAGCTTGAAAGTATAAACTCAACCGATTGGAGCCAGAGGAACGCAGCTTCGCTGAGGCAACCCGACATTCCAATGTAGGGAGAACTGGAGTGTAGGGAGAATCTGTCGCGTTATTTGAAAAGAACCAATGCTTGTTTGTCGAACTTGTTGAAAATAGCGTAAGCCCAATGTCAAAACAAAGTGTATGCTAAATACGATCGTCTGGGGTACATTTTTTGGAAGTTAAGAAGTTTGTTACTTACCATGTGAGAGAAGCGGTAGTCCATGCAAATCCAATGGGTGATAAAACTTAAGTAAAGTTGACCATATTAATAACAGAATAAAAGGTTCGTAGTTTCCTGGTAGTTTTATTCCTATTTCCTCTCACAGAAGACACGGTTTGAATTCCATGAGATGGTCCTCCATTTTCTCGCTACTCACAGCAGAATTAGAATGCAGTACAAAGTTGGACACTTACTGCATTGTTAACATTCCAGAGGAATCACGTGAGGTACCAATGCACGTCAGCACTGCACATACTCTAGGCGGGGCTTCCTACACTACATCGACATGAAATTTAAAAAAAAAAAAATCATCTAGACTCTAACCTTGTGTGACAAGTATTATGAACAAAATAAAATCGAGGAGGGGGGCGTGTGCGGTGTAGCTAGGCAGGCCAACATGAGTCTTTAAATAATTAGGCATTCTTAAGGACTTAGAATTAACGGTAGCCTGTTAACAGTTTCAAATATTAGAAAAGGATGATGGTCGTTGGTATTTTCTTATACTTATCACTACCATGCATAAATCATATTAACTTAACCAAATACAGTAATATCCAATTACATTGTCCAATGTCATTACACTCTTTGATAACAGTCCCCTTATATGCTGTTATGCCATTATTTCATTCATTCTTTCTGACTCCCCACTGAATGTAACAACAGATCTCATCTTTTGTCATAGTGTCTCAAATGGAGCATTCAATGTCAATATGTTTATATGAGTATTAAATCATATAGACCAGTCCAGTCTGTCCCTGACTGAGGCAGTTTTTCTATCATATAGATTCTGACATACCATTTCACATACCGCTTTAAATATCATTTAGGCACAGAATGTTCCTAAAAGTTATTGAACTTCTTAACAAGTTTTTTTGTTTGTTTGTTTATCCATAAACCTGTTTTGACAGGAGTGTAAAAAAAGAAATGGATGCATGCAATAAACATTATTTAATGGGTAAATAACCTCACAGTTTATGGACAACAGGATCCTACATCAGAGAATTATAATCTATGCACTGTATATGTAGTAGAATACAGGTAAAAAAAAAAAAAAGAAAATCACCACATTGTGTGGTAAACAAATAGAAATACATCTTTAAAAGATTAAAGGAATAATGAAATAACGATAACAAAAAAAATTTAGTGTAGTGTAATGCCGATAGCATAGTGCTGGGAAAAGGTGAACACCACAAACCTCCCCACACACCGCAATGTAACTGTAAAAGGACTGACCGTCAAATCTACAGTGCCAAATTAACTCCAGTAGAGTTAAACCAGATCCAGTTTAACACTTTAAGAGTTAAGAGATAGAGATCATTTAACTGTGTTGATTTTACTTGTGCAGAGAAAAAAAACAAAACAGTAATCTTGTGCTATGGCAGATAACAAGGACCCTTAACCCAGCATAGATGCTCGACCCAGTCGCATGCGTGATCATAGATAAAGACAGGCGCACATACACATAGAATGAGTTAGTCTATAGTGAATATAGATAGTGACATGAACAGTAAGAGCAACATGAAATAACAGTTTTACGCTAACCCACCGGAAGAGCGTGATGCATTACCAAATTTACAGTCAATGTGAATTACAAAACCTGGAAAAGAAAAAAAAAGAAAAGTAAAAACTATTTGAACTATTTTTAGTGCTAATACAGAGATACAGAGAATAAGGCACTAACACCTGAGGACGAGCAGGCTCCAGATAGATTACAATAACCATCTCTGACAGAGCCGCTCTGTTCTCATGAACTAATGTACGTTTACCCATGAATCTCCTTTCCACCCCAAATTAAGCATGGCGTGTTCCCTCTCAATACAAAACTGTGAGCACATGTTATTTAGTACGTCATTATACTCCACACAAAGCTTGAAAAAGCCGATGCATCGGTGGGTAGAACAGCACATGTGGAAAATGAGGATTTTGGTGAAAATATGATAAGTTTTGGTACCACTTTTTTTTTTTTTTAACAACGGAACAAGGCAGAACAAACAGAAAAAAGTCTGAATGTTTCCATGTCTAAATATCAATATAAAAAATATATACAAATTCAGTAAAGATGTGATTCCTTAACAAGGAACTGGACAAATACAGCAACCAGTTATCCTCTGCTTGATGGATCTAGTCTATGTTCAGTCACTCAAGCGGAGCAGCAGAGATGCACAGGTTGTTGAGGGCACAAGCCACCTGCACTATCTTGTCAAAAGTGGTCACGTTGGAAGTGCGGTCAATAACCGTAAAAGGGCTTTCTACAGGTCCTGTTAGCATGGAATATCTCTTCCTCGCCATGGCAGTCACTTTTTTCACGTGCGCGCACACACTCATCCTCTGAGAGGATGCTTGTCCCAGCATGGCCCCCTCTCTGTCTTGACCCTCCTCATTACCTCCATTGCTATTTCCACTGGTGATTTTGAGCTTCGCTCCACACGCACTGACCAAGTCACCAATGTCAAGATCACGACCCGTCAGCACCACATCGCCTGGTAGGAGCTTACATAGTAGACCGCAACTTTCTGCCAAACTTTTGTTGCTGACGTAACCTGGTGAGCCTCTTGAGACAAATGTAACCACACCTTGGGGAGCAATACCAATTAAGTACTTTAACTCACTGACACCCGAACCATCAGAAGACTGGGTCATCATTGGCACCGTTGCTGTTGTTGTCGTCCCCTGATTGTTTGAATCCACGTCTACTGGACTTTCAAGGGAAACGGTAAAGCAGTCAATTATTACAGCACAGTCTGGGTAGGCAGACCTCAAGGCTGCTGGTAGGTTCTTCCGAAGCTCAGCTCTGGATGGCCAGAACACAGCAGTCGGCACCAGCGCTGTAAACATTATGTTAATGATTCTGTGAACAGTTCTGGTCACCGTGGCCACCTTAACACCGAATCGATAGGCTAAGTCCTGGTTCCTTAGATCTAGCCTAAGGCGCATTAGTGTTAGGAGGAGCTGCTGAAACGGAGAGAGTTTTGCATTCTTGTCCCCCTTCATATGGGGAGTGAGAAGCCACATCACCGTCTCAAACACAAAGTAGTTTGGCAATCCTGTGTAGAACCGAACCTTTTCTGGATCGTTCCTTAGAGAGGCTTCAGTGAGGGACATTTTCTCCATAGACTCCCTCAAAGCCTTGTTCTCTCTCATCAAGGCTTTGTAACTAGCCTCATAGTTCAGAGATGTAGTAGCAGTGCTGTTTCTGTTTGGCTTTTCTCCTTTGATCTTTCTTTCAACCAATGGCTCACTTTCTTCTTCTTCTTCCTCTTCCTCCTCCTCTTCTTCCTCCTCCTCCTCATAAACATCATCACTGTCACTGTTTAAAGAGGACGATACACTTTCAGCATCTCCTGGGTCCTGTTTCTGACTATGCTCCTCAGTGAATCTGCCTTGACCCTGTAGAAAAAGCAGAGCATTGGCTGCCTCTACTTGTGCCTCTTGTTTATCATAGAGTTCAAAGGGACGTGCTTCCTTCATATCAGGGGATAGTGGAGCTGATGTGAACACTGATGGAACATAGTCTGGAGACCTAGGGTTCTTCACCTGTTTACCTGGAGAAGGAAGCAAATAGATGTAAAATTAGATAGGTCTCATATAATCCACCCTACAAGAAAAAAAAGCATTCTTTGGTCATATCCAGCAAAACGAGAGGGAGTGCTGATAAATTCCAGTGGGTTTACCATGTGTGGATGATTAATGCTTATCGGCGTACCTGAGATGAAGTGAGTACTGCAAAGTCTACTGCCTTCGTTGGGCACCCAGCCCTCACGATTCACAGCAGCAATCCACCGCTGTTTTCTCTCTGGGTCTCGAGGAAATCGGTAAAAGGATAAAGTCGTTCCAGGAGTTCTCCTGTTCCGACAGCCTGCTACCACGCACGTGTGAACCATATTAGGACCACGAAACGCGTAGACCTGTGCAGTTTTAAACTGATGATACCAGTGCCCTGACTCCCAAGATGGCGGCGGGAGTCTAGGAAACTACTCCAGACCATGTCGTAACTTAAATGGCCAGCTGGTGGCTCCATCGTGTCCTATTAATGCTGTGATTGGCCAAAAGAAGCAACAGTCCGCCCATATGTAACGTAATCAAAACGCGCCTAAAGCGGGGCTTGATGCACACTTGTGAAGTAAAATCTTAATTCATTTCTGTGGCATATTTTGGGTTAAAGATGGCTGTAGAATCGAGAGTTACACAAGAAATCAAGAAAGAGCCAGAGAAACCAGTCGACAGAGAAAAGGTAAAGCTATAACTATTTATTTCTAATGAATAGGGGCATTGACTGTAGCATAGTGCCCACTCTTCGTTATGCAACGCTAGTTAGCATAGTCGGCTAACCTAGTTTACTTAAATTTGTTAGTCGTTTAACCACCAAGCTAATGTTTGTGTTCGACTGAAACAACAGTTTGGTGAACCTACCGCTGTGTGAATTATCACTGGTTCTGTTGTGCACCCTACCACGTCATACTGGCTTTTCCTCCATCAGTTCAAAGTCGTGCAATTGTACATTTTTTGCTGATACCGAAAGCCATCGATGGTCACCAATGCTTTTACTGTTCCCTTTTTGCACTGACCAGCGCTAAAAAAACGGTCATGTTCTCAATTTACCTTCAGTTTCACGAGTTGACCAGATTCGAGTATGTTTTTTAATTAGAATGTTTGTCCACAGACATGTCCGCTCCTGCTGAGAGTGTTCACTACAAACAACGGCAGGCACCACCGAATGGACGAATTCGCCAGGGGCAACGTACCATCGAGTGAGCTGCAGATCTACACGTGGTAACCCATATTTTTGATATACATTTGATACAAGGAGAGCATTATCATATTTTACCTCGGTTATGCATAGCATACATTGTATGCGGCTGTTAACCCCTAGTTCTGTTTCGATTCAGGATGGACGCAACTTTGAAAGAACTGACAAGTCTTGTTAAGGAAGTATATCCAGAGGCTCGGAAGAAAGGCACACATTTTGCTTTTGCCATAGTATATCCGGATCCCCAACGACCTGGCTACAGGTAGGCCACATGTACTCTTTAAATACACGCCGTATTGTAATACACTTATAGTTTTATGATGTTGTGCACGATCTCAGTTGAGATGCACTGGTAAACTAGAGGTGTTCATAAATAATGCTTCACTCCCAGGGTTAAAGACATTGGAAACACGGTCTCAGGACGAAAGGGCGCAGACGACTCCATGACTCTTCAGTCTCAGTGCTTTCAGATTGGGGATTACCTTGATATTGCCATCACTCCACCTAACCGTGCACCTCCTCTCCAAGGTCGCATGAGACCCTATTAACAATTTCCGATAGCATCCTCTCTCCCAGAGTAAGAGGACCGCGGATGGGGATGCGGGACAGCGTTGATTTGTTTGATCTTTTTTTTTTTTTTTAAATTCTGCGATTGCTTCAGGATCATTATGATCATTACCAGTTCCTCTGTATGAAGATTTGTGTTAAATAAACTTCTTTTTTCTTAGTATTACTTGTATGCTTGATTTTTCTAGTAATTAAACCATCCAGTTTACTTATGATTCCCACCCTCTCTCAGTCAGCCAGGAAATTCAATGAAATACATCAAATAGAAGAATATGCACACAATTTGTGATTCATTAGACTATATCATTTATTTCTTTGATTAACAAATGCTTTTCCTCCCAGTTTTAAGATAAGAAACTGCACTGAACTGGAAACAGACAGTCAAGCTTCAAGAGTTTTAAGTCTTCATTCATGGGTGCAGTTAATTGAAAATTGCAGCATTGAAACATTCCCTTTTGATGATACATGCTTGACAGATTCAGTCAGTCAATGTGCCTAGAAGCCAGATGCCAAAACAGGTGAAGGCCAAAGTCTAAATAGTTTTTATTTGTGAGTTTTGTCAGTTTATTTGAAAGAAATAAAGATTTGAGCTTTACAAACTTCCTACAAATTGCCACAGAGCAATAAAGTAAAAGAATTCTTTCCTAAAATCTATGAGGAGCTTTCATATATATCATTTTTAGCCAAAAATGTGATCCAAGCACAATTTTTTTCTACAGATATATGTGTTCAGTCATAAGTGCAAAGTGTGAGAAATTTTGCCTTTGTACATAACCAGCACCGTATCCGTTCACCACATATACAACAGGAGGAATGATAGGCAGTCTTTCAATACTGCAGCGACAGAGTGTGAAAGCAATTGATCAGAGCCACTGTTTTATGTCTGACTCAGGATCCTGTATGCATAGGTGCCAACACCCTGAATATTTTCTAGTCTCTTCAGCTCCACCAGAGACAAGATGTACATTGGAGCCTTTGGTCCCACCGCTAAGATCCTCTTCAATTCATCCATCTGAAAACCACCACAGTTTGGGTCACCACCTGTCAGGGAGAACAAGACACATTTAAGATAATAAATTATGTAGGGAAATTCTCTCACCTGGTCAGCCTGGATGTGCAGAACGGCCATAGTTCATGTCATTACAGTAACTATTTTAAGCACAAGGTGTGCATATCTGTATTAACATGCAGAATACGCAATATCTCCAATGTGATCTTGACTCAAGATGCCTGTGATGTCTGCCTGTGAGCCCTGTTATGCTTGGTATTCATTTGTTTTCCTAAGGTTCCTAACCTGTATGTTGTTCCTGAACAGCACTGTTGATTTTGTGGATGGCCTGGTTCAGGCTGGACAAAGGGATTTGTCTGAGGTAACCAGCCAGACCGTGAAATTCTCCCTCAGACACGGGGGCCAGGCACGGCGCCCTGCAAGAAAAAGAATCAATGTCACAATTGTCTATCAAACATCTTGCCTTCTTAACTTCCTGAGACGTTTACACGGAATTACAAAGCTGCTTACGTGTACCGCAACTCAGCTGCGAAAACGTTTGTTGAGAACCCTATTCAGGGTGTTTGACAAGATTCAAAACAAACACACATAGTTGTGGTTGATATACAACAGCCTTCCTCTTACCTGTTCTCTTTGCCTGGAGCCACCACCTGATGACCAGGTTTAGAGTTCAGTTGCTGTGATGTCGTAGTGGGTTTGGATTTTGTTTGAGACACGAGCTATGAGGTTAAATACATAAACAGAGAAATGCAGAACGTGACTTGCCTTGCTTAACATTGCTCTGTCGTCATTACAAGCACTATTTTTCGTTAACGGCCAGACATACTGAAATTTAGCCATTTAAAATTTAACCACGTAAGCATCACATACTGAAGCTTTCTTAGGTGAAATTCTGGTTACAGTAAAATAAAGGATTCAGCTAAACCTATCTGAGAAGAAGAATTTCTGCATTTATAAAAGCTTTATATTAAAGGTTTTTCACAGTCATCTTTTTACACAACCAAGCCTCCAGATGGCGTTAGCACCATTGTTCTGGTCAACATTACCATTTAAATGAATTCTGCAAATAATGGGTCAGTTACCATTGCCAAATTGATATTCAGACAAATTTTCAGGCAGTTATGGAGTTCCTACCAAAACCTCATCTGTTATTATGTCTTTGTATCAGAGTTTCCACTGATGCCTCCTTTTATATTTACTCAGTTCTCTCTGCCCTGGATTGTTTTGTAAAATTGTTTTTTTATGTAGCTCTGCATAGCAGTAGAGGTAACTGCTCACTTTAAATATATCTTGTGTTATGGAGCTCATATCAGGCATATCCGGGGTGGATATCTCTAACGGGAAGTTCATCCTGACTTGTGGGCTCGCCAGACTCCACTCCTGGGTGTGGCCATCCAGCGTCTGCTGCTCCGACGTGGGGGGCTCCTTCGGCCCCGACATGCCATGCCTCCCAGCCATCTTCATACCACTCACGGTCTTCTTAATTCAGAAAACAAAACAACAAAAAAAAAAGCAGCAGAGGAAAGGAATACAGAAAGTGTTGCCAGTATTAGTGTTTAGGCTTCAGTTCCTTCATGGCATTCTTATCATATAAACAAAGGAAGGATAAGGACAGAAAGAATGGTTGGAAATTAGGCCATTGCATTTCTGAGATTTTATCAAAAGGAAGATCAGCTTGTTGCTTCAAACAAATCAGACAGAAAAACAACACGAATGACACACAATCCGTTCGGCATTCAGATACTGTTTGACTTGTTGCGACATGTGTCCCAGGAATGCTGTAATCCTAAACTAGGTTGGATGAATGACATTTGAAGACTATCTGCTTACAAAAGGCAGAGAGCTGCCCAGAAATGACTGTAGTGTTGGCATCTCTGGTGTGGGTTCATCTTTCTGAGTGAGCCTGACTGGCATCTCTGGAATGTCACTTGACCAAGTGGTGCTCATGCCTGAAGCTCTATTGGCAGTTGGACGTTCCAAGGGGTGGGGCTTGCTCTCCTGTCTATCCTCCTACAGGCCAAGTACAGTAGGTCAGTTAACACAGTCATTACTTATGGCACCATTAACATGTTTCTGTGAAGATGAGCATGTACATCCACAAAAGCATACACGCATCATTCTTAACACTCTTCTTCTATGTCTATGAAATTCGTTTAAGGTAACTTTAAAAACTGTTCTATTAATAAGAAAAAAAAAAAAAAAACCCTCATGAGAAAATCTCTTGATAAAAGCTTTTTTCCCCCCTTAACCTAAACAAGTCACTTTTACATCATCATCATCATCATCTTTGTGTAACATGCTCACTTTTCTCACGCTGAGGAGTTTGCTGACATATGGAGTCTCAAAGGCCGGGATTTCGGGAGTAGGGGGAGATTCCGGAGCATTCTCTCCGTCCTGAGGAGGAGTGGACAGAGCTCGATGTTTGGTGATTTTAAACCCCGGAGTACAGAACACTGGCTGCTCTGGGGATTCCATGCTTTCTGCCATAGAAAAAAAAGGAGACATGACTTTTCCTACCATTTAAAACCAGTTTGTAAAAGTCAAATGTTAGTCTCTGAGTAACGCACATTGTCCTCTAGGAATAAGCACTTGTCCTCCTTAAAAATTACAAGGCATACAGGGAATCCAACTCAGCACAAACACACCTGATTCCACCAATTACTGACTTGAAAATCTTGCTGTTTTATGGATGAGAGTTGCCTACTTCTACTCTAAGCAAATTTATTTTGTTTAAAAGAGATTCTGAGCTCTCTTTTCATCTAACTAATAATAGAACTAAAAAAAAATACTAGGCTATCACACTGTTTTCCTATCCCAACTCTCATTATGACAGAACATTTTTACACCGAAATAATTCGACCCAGACCACACTGAACACATGACGTCACCAGCATATCCGTTTAACAGCTAAGCTGTGTCAGAAGAAAAACAAAAAATATTCATAACTTGTATTCATAAATTATTCACCATTGGAATCATGGCATAGCACAGACGATGATTCTGGAGTGGAAAGGTTGTGATTTGGCATGCGAGAGGGCTCCTCTGTTTTGCTGTTAAAGACAAGGCATTACAACACAATACTAACACAATATAGTACTGATTATAAAATATAATTATATAATACAATACTAACACTTACAATATAATACTTTTTACCAAATCTTTCGCTCATTCACTGACTGACATGCATACACAGACACACACACAGACACACAGTAGTAAGAGTGAACCAACCTCTCTGTCTTGGTAGGTTTTTTGCGGTATAAATCCATGGTAAAGTCGTTATTTAAGCACATCGTGTACTCAGAGATCCCGAAGTCCTCTAGCCGAGGAGTCGGCGCGTCCTCATCCATGCGTAGGACGCATTTAGGGGTTTTCGGTTTGGGAGGACACAGGCTCATGACCAGGGGCGGAGGCGAGAGCGCTACAGCAGGCCGTGGCGGAGGATCCTGTGATAACCCTGGGTTACCTAAGACCCTCTGCAGATGGAGCTCAGAAAGTCCAAAATCTGAGAGCTGAGGGGTGCGCATGGGGTCAACGGGAGGAAGAGGAGGAGGAGGCATCTTCTCAGGTGTGCCAGGAAGATGTTCTTCAGTCTCTTTCCCTGCGTTGCATTCCTCTTCATCCTTCTCTGTTTCACCCCCCACCTCCTTTTCTGTCTGCTCCTCCCGGGCAGCCCCAGGGTCTCCCTCCACATCTAAAACAAGGGACAAAGAAGAGGGCCACATAACTGGAAGAAACTGAAACCTCTACAGAAAAAAGTGAAGCATTTTGTGCTCTTTGGCACTGAAAAGAGGGATGCAACACTAGAAACTGAGCATGGCTTGGTCGGTAACTTAGACAACGCCCACCTGTGGGTTTCTGCGCGGTCTTCAGGGGTCTGTATCCATATTTTTCATAGTGTTTCTTCAGTCTTTCAATGTCCTCTGTTGTCCGCTGCTTCAGGACCAAGCATGTCTTTATAAACCGTCTCACTTCGCTGGCTTCATTGTCATGGCTCATCAGCTGAGTCTGAACTAGTTGCTATACGGGGCAAGGAACGCGATATGGCAGACTCAGTCACGTTTCTGAAAAAGCTTCAGAAACTTCAAGTTCAACTTTTGATGTGGAAATGGGTTATCAGAAAACAGCTGAACATTTAACGATACTGAACAATAGCATCCACTCACTTTTAGCCCCTTCACCTCAGACCGTAAGTCGTACAACACTTGCACGGCCCCTTCGTTACAATCTAGACAAGAGAAAGATTGATTATTCCCTTAAACTTTTTAATTACCTGTCTCTGAGTAATTTTGAAGTAAGGGTTCGGAGCCAGCCAAGCAAATAGCTGACATGTCAACTTTACTTTACCCTCGTCCTCATTGAAGTTCTGACTTGCATTTTGGAGATTAGCCGTTTCAGTCTCCACGAACACAGCCAGGCTCCGTAGCTTGGCAAAGAAACGTGCCGATGTATCCATTCTACCAGAAATAGAACTACGTCAAAAACCTGTATTAACCGTGCCTCTTTGTCACATAGAACCTGGTTATGTTAACAGAGCGCACCATCCCAATAATAACACTAATAATGAACGTCCCAATAATAACAATAAAGGCGAAACGCTACCCAACCAATTTAACTTACAGTGAACTGAGTTCTTCTGTGAAATTGTCTTAAAAAAGACCTTAGAGCAGAATAAGCAACGACAGAGAGGTCGTCGGAATGATGATGTACTAAATAAAAACAAAGCGCACCTTCGTTTCAGTCGAATACAACTTGATATATTTTCAAATTTGGCGGTATTTCCGGGATTCTTCTTCGTCAGTGCTCGTAGATCCTTTGGAAGCTCTGCAGACTCTGCCACCTACTGTATCGGAGGATAGAAATCCTTCCAATGTGTAGTGCCATTTGGATTCTGTTAATTAATCCTGTCTCACTGAGAAAAGAAAAAGGACCCTCTTGGTCTTCCGTATTCCACCCATTTCACATTATTCTATCTAAATTATATCTCCATCCAAGCTGTTTCATACAATTAAGTCATACCTCCTTCTGCAGCATATTCCCTGCAAAGTAATCCAACATCTTCAACGTTTGTCATGTCTGACCCTTATTACACCTCTTTATCCAAGATGAACTAAAAACCTGTGTTTGACCAATGAAACCCCATGTTACTTCCTAAAGCCTGTTCATTGGAAAGTCATTGTGCCATGTCCTTCAGTTTCCACTTCTAGAGTTTTTCTTAGTTGACACCATTCAAGTCTGAAGGTGGACACACACACACACACACACACACACACACACACACAAAGAAAATAAATGAAACAGTGCTTCAAGTGTTGTCATTGTTTGATCCTCAACATACACTTGTTTCAATGACACTATGCAACATTATATATACATATCATTACATACATTCATGGGAAAGTACAACTGGATCCACATACCATAAGTCTGTAAGTAAATGTAAAAATTTGACTCCGGTCATTCAGCTCTTTTTGGAAACACATGATCCCACCCCTCCATTATAAACTGCCCTGTAACGCTCTCAGTATTTAAATGTGTTTCCTTATATGTGTCAGTCAAGTGCAAAAAGTTAAAGAAAAAAAAAAGCTTATCAGATCTGTGCACCAGCGAGTGACTATAAATTCCTGCATCCCATTGAAGGTCACATCAAACCTTTCTGCTCATTTCCTCTGAGGTGAGTCTTGGACATACAACATGTCGTGTGAATATTTTTAAAACAGCATTTTAAAATGGCATAAATATTACCAAGTATGAGAAACACTTAAAACATGTATTTTTATTGTAAAGTCTGTCCAATGTTGCATTTGTGGTCAATGTTTCTTTTTTCCCCCTTTTCTTCCTTTTTTTTTTTGACCCTGTTCATCTCAGCCAGTCGGACAGTCAGTTCAGGACGATGGCACTCTTTGGGAAGGTTCTGGAGCCTGTTGGCTACATGCAGACCATGCGTGTGCTGGTCCAGGGGATCTGCTCTTATCTGGGTGGCACTGCTACTCCTGAGGATGTAGAGCAGGTAAAGAAGAACTTGGACCAGATAGATCAAGACCTTGGCTCCTTTGGCCCGGGCTTACTTAATGACCCAGAAGTCCATAATCTGGAAGATGACTTGGTGGTGGTGTACAACCAGCTGGGGGCCACAGTGAGAGCCCAGCCAGAGTTCACAAAGCGGGAAACCGAGGTATTTCTGAGCTACGTGCGGGAGCACCGGCTGGAGAGGCAGCTTACGGCCATGTACAGCCGCATGATGGGTATTTCAGCTCTGACTGAACAGCCCACCCTGCTGGAGGAGCTGATTCAGAACCGCAAGCCCAAACGCTGGGAAATGAGAGAGTTTTGTGTCAAGGTAAGTATGTGTGCAGTGTTGGGTTTTTTTCTGTGTGTGTGTGTGTGTGTGTGTGTGAGAGAGACAGAGTGCGCATTTAGTTTTTGGTCAGTGGAACCTGTGTTTCTCAACTGATTCTCACATTAAGTGAATTCTATTTAATTTATGGAACAAAGGTGAGATATTACAATAAATACTATAAAATACACTTTCAAACTTTGGAAATGAATGCTTGTATGTATGATTTGAACAAAAATTAAAGAAGTAAATCAGGGAACATCTAAAACACGTACTGGTATTACACAAGTTGAACAAAGAGTAGCATTTATCTGCGAAATGTTAGTTGGACAAGAAGAGCACAAAACTCGCTTTGCTGTAATCCTAATTGCCATGGCTGCTATCCCTGTATATATAACAGCTAATGCCATCTCCATTTCATCTGTAAGGTTTCTATTATCACAAAAGTTTGCTACTTACTTAACTAAGAACTTCAGTGAGGTCACGTTACATTGTCTGACCTTGCAACAAATATCCTTTTAACTTGGTCAGTTTTTTTTATAATGTTATCAAGAACAACCTGATTTGGACTGATAAACTTTTCACAGTCTCAAGGACCACTGTAGGTTATGTACACAAGGTCGTCATCAACACATTACTTGTGTTTGTCAGTTGACCCAAAAGTCTAAGTAAAACAAGATAGAAGAAGCTGAGATTTTCAAGGTCTCATTCTCTCTTCTTTGTATTTCAGGTGAACTTTGTCCTGGGGACTGGTCTGCTATGCCTCTTCGTAGAGGCTTCTCTAACTGGGCGAGATCAAGCCCTTCTCATGAAGACCTGGTCGGACCGAATGGGCGCCCTCTACAGAAAGATGAAGTCCGTCGGCAGTCGCTGTTCTGGGTACTTCCTGCAGCAGGCTCAGGAGGACATCCAGAAGCAAGTGTTAGAGGCCCAGAAGAGAGGTCAGGCTCCAGAAGAACAGGCAACAGAAATCATGAAGACCCTCGAGCGTAACTACGACTGGCTACGTTGGGCTGTGATGGTGCATCCACCTGTGGGTGAATGGAAGGAGATTGGAGGAGAAGCCAAGGCTGAAGGAGAAGATCAAGGGAAGGAGACGCAGGAGAAATCTGAGCATTTCTTGTATTTTTCAGGAGCGCCCTATTCACACGTAGTAGCTTGTCACAGGGACACGCCATCTTCCCTGGACAAGAGTCGCATTCATCAGCTGATTGTGGACCTGGAGTGGAAGATCCCAAACCCGCCACCTGAGGTGTACGCAGCCATAGAGGAGGATCCTGGAAAAGCACGGCTGTATTTGGCCAATCGGATGTTGAAGAAGCTGCAGGAGGGGCTAGGACCGGGCGTGGCTGTCTATGTAGTGCCAGGCAAAATGGAAATGAAATGTAATTTTCCTCAGGCATCTTACTATTTGTATGAATACAAGCACAGGCTGGCCTCGGGCACGGTCTGTGTCTTTGGGTAGATGCGTAGGAAGGTCACAGGTCATGTCTCATTAAAATAATAACCATAGATTTGGTTGGCTTGATTTTTCAACAAATGCTGGAATTTGTTTTAATACTCAGGAAGCACATTTTGTAACAACAAAAATGTGTACATGACATGTCAAATTTATGTAAAGAAGCACGACTTACAACTTAATAAAATTGTGTCATTTTCAATTAGAGAGATGTCTAAAGCCTCAGGTATTTAAAAACATCATATGAGTTCTCTGTACTTTTTAGCCGTCTCTTCTAATTCCCTTGCGACCTCTGGAAAGTCCTGTAAGACCTGATGAAAACTGTTCACAGACAGAGAGAATAACTGACATGTGGTCAGAGCTTGAGCAGTGGCCAAGTGCTTTCCTCCGGTCAGAAGACACGACTCTATGGAGGGTGAGAGTTAAAAAAAACAAACAAAAAAAACCACATGACATATACAGAGTCAGAGTGTTCTTTACAATGGGAAAACTATTAAATCAATATTATATGAATGGTACTACTGGTATTACAATCAGAATGACTGACCAGGGATTCACAATGACAACAGTTAATTCAGCATCTCACATTTTTCATATAGTTATATATCCATTAAATGATTTTGGGTAAGACCATATAATAACACCAGTATGTCACCACGCCCACCAGCAAACACCAAGACAAACATGAAGAGGCAAAATAACAAAACAAATGCTCATTTCTATAAAATGACAGATACTAATTCATATAAAATACAGAATCTTTGATTGAACTCACCTCCGAAATAGTCTCCATCACAGAGCTCTTTCTGAAAAGAGTCGGTTTGTACGAGGACCTGACCGCGCTCGATGAAGAACATTCGGTCAGCGCGAGCGTTCCGACGCGTGATGATGTCATCCACTTGGAAGACCTCATACTGCAGCAGGGGAAGGATGGCATTGGTGAAGTTCACGTCACGGCTCTGGAACATGGGAACTTTTCTCAAGAGGCTGGTGCACATGATTGTGAGAATTTCCTAGAAAGAAACAAGACAAAAGATCTAGCTCCAGCAGGAAAGAACATTACTACTGTTTGAAAAAATAAATCTCTTTAATAGCCTATTTTCATTAACCTAAATAAACAATGTATGTTAAATGCAGTGACAATGATGTGTTTGCATGTGCCTCAAAAATAGTTAATAACAGTTTATCAGGTTTATACAGTTGAAAATTTGAGTGGCACCTCTTTAAGAGATGAAGAGACCAAATTCAGGAGATCCCTCTCTTCATACCATTTCCCCCCATAACGTGCCTGGTAGTACTTCCTTATACGAATACGCAGGGCATTAGGCAGTTTCATAAAGGTCATGTAATCTTCCAGATGATTCATCTGTGAAGAATCAGATGAGTTAACACAATCTGCTATGCCTTAGGCTAATATGTGTGTCCACCGCCTTGTCCATATATGGAGTTTCCATGCACCTTGCTTTTATAAGCTTTTGCTGTGCTGTCCACATTGGTCATCATAGCTGCGGTGTTGGCAACCAGCACTGTGTACATTAAAGCCCCAGACACTATGCTTGTCATAACAATCCACAGCTCCACCTCATCTGAAAAGCAAACCAACAACGACATTTAAATATTTAACTTTTGAATAGACATTTGCAGTTTTTTTTTAACTTTTAAAAAAGCATTTTATAAACAAGCATTGGGCCTCTTAATGGACACTGAAGTTTTAAACAGACTTAAAAAAAAATTACACAGTGGGAGACAGAAAAATCGACCGAGTTGTTAACCAAGCGAATAATGAAAAGTATACTCCTTGCTTGTTGGAGTGTCGGAGGAACCATAGGATATTGCAGTCATGTGAGAGAGGGCACGGAAGACACCAAATGAGTACTTCTCCCCCACTGTGGCATTCTGGGAAAAAAATGACTGAAGTGAAGTTCCTGCATGCATAATTTAAACTTAATCTTAAACAGACCAAATTTAGTAACAGCACACGGTGAAAATGATGTTTAACGTTCAGATTAGGGCACATAGACTATAGACATTTTACAGACCACCGATCCCCTCTAGTCCTACTCTTAGCAGTAATCACATGTTAGTACATCAGGTATACCATTAGATTTTCTCTTCTAATCCAGCAGTCTGAGGGAAACTCCTCCAGCATGGGCACAAAGTACTGAATACAGCCATTCCAGTGGCACAGTAGGAAGATCATCATGAACAAAGACAGTATTCTGAGGAACACTCCAACCACCTCAAGGTTTGCATTTGAAACCTAAAGGGCAGAAAGAAAGCACGTTTTAACAATATCTCAGCTAAACCGTGCGAAACGCAACACAACAACATGGAAAGCGTAGAAATTTAGATGCCGCAAGTAAAAACAATTACCCTCTCTACTTCGTTGAAAAACCTGACGAGGCGGGACACACGAAGCAGACGAATCAGGCTGAGAATTCTAACAAACATCAGGATCCGCACCATTTTAGTTGCCTTGGATGACAGGACATCACTGTGGTAATGCAGATCCTGTCGTGACATATAAATCACAGTAAAAACATATACGCTATCCGTGAACAGGCCAAATTTGTTTTGTTTAGTGCGTGACTTTATGGTGGAGAGGGCACAGTGATATTACAGCAATAAGCAGCATGTAGCCAATGGGGAATGCTGCAATCAAATCAGGAATGAACCAGCTCTTTAAATAGTGTCGCCGAATGGCTTTTAGATCCAGAATGGCTCCCTGTGGAGAAAACAAAAATATCATCGGTTAAGCTCTGTTATTTCCTTCAAAGTAGTCAAGTAGTATCAGAAAAAAGAAAAAAAATTAGATTCCATTTAATACATCTCTGACATATACTGACAGTTGCAGAATCCTTGTCCACTTCAGCAATCATAATAAAACATATTATTACCTGTATAATGAGTTTACAGGCATGCAAATTTTTAATAAAATGTGATAGAACTCTATGTGTTTCCATAATTTCCATAATCCTATGCACATGAGAAAGGCTTGGTGTAACAAGACATTGTCAAACGATCTTAGATTGTTAAAACACTCATTTTAAACACATAACTAAACACTCTTACCGGCACAACCTGATGGCAGTAGTCATTCTGTTTGCGTGTAGTCTTACCTCACTATCCTCCGTAACAATACCCATCCTAAAATTCAGGGCTACGTCAATCAAAAACAGCGTGTCTGAGAAAACGTTAAAACCCTCCCAGCCCACACTGCCATGGCCGTCTAAAAAAGCAATCTCCATTGGGATTCCAATCAGGTTCAGAAAAGTTACGGCCAACATGCACATGGTGTAATAACTCCTGAACAAAATTGAAAAGGAAATCAAAGTTACACATACTTGTGTTACATATGAAATATCCTACATCATGACATGGCATCACATAATTTTATTGTTGAATAGAGTTCTGGGATCAACCGTATCGGTACATTATAAACTAAGTTATAAAGAAATAAATGATATAAATAAATGAACTATAAATTAGAAATGATAAAAACAGCTATAAAGTTATCTCAGCGTGCCATTACAGCGGAATTCTTCACATAACATTAACTTGAGTGTGCTTAAGCTTGAATACAACATTTGTCACTAAAATATGAAATACGGGTCTTTTCCCTTGAAAGAAAAAAAACCCCAAAACATTGAATTCATTCAGGATCGTTAACTAGGGCAGATGACAAACAGTACCTGATTGGACTGAAGGGATGGATCACCAGAACCCCTCGCTCCCTCTGTCTGATACACTCTTTCTCAACAGCCACCTCACTTCCATACACATGAAGTGATTGTCTGTTTAACTGGGGTAACAGCAGGTTCCTCAACCCATCCATGCTGCAGGGCCCAATAACTTTAGATCCTGGCTTTTCCATCTCGACTGGATCGTTAAGCCTTTGTGTATGTCCTCTACGGAGTGTCTCTGGATTCAGTGTCTGGACTCTGATGCTGGCCTTTTTTTCCCCTTCTTCTTCTTCTTTTTTTCCCTTGTCGTTGTTGTTACGTGATAATTTTCCAACACACTTCTTTGACCCTGTCTGAGAAGGGTGGCAAAGGAGACAGCTGGTGCCAGTTTCCATTCTGCCTAATCTCACTGTTGTCTCATCAACTATTCAGCATCTATGTTTCATGCACACATGAATTAAGGCCCATCTGAAATGCATCCTGTCACTGGGGTTTTAAAACAGACAATGACTGGTTTTGAATATCACTATTATTGTCACCCGAACCAGACAAGTGGTTCCAATAGCTCTGACCTCCAAGAAACAATGTAAATTGCTACAGAACACAAAAAGTGTGGTAAATGGTAAATTGCTAGAGAAGCAATACACACACTGAAGAAGACACAACAAAATGAGTTGAATTTTCAGGATAGGAATCACAAGCTTTTATGCAGCTTGGGTTAGCATATAGTCAAAATGTTTACCTTGTGGATCAATCTGGTCTCAATGACATAAAACTTTGATGAAGAAGGTGTGGAGTATTAAAGTCTGCACGACATCACAAACGAGACAGTCTAATGGCTTTATGGCTCATCAATTTCAGTATTGAATTACTGAGTTATGTTGTCAGGCAGGGCTCCCAGTAAAAACTTTATGAGTCTCGAGATAGGGTGTTGAATAACAGGGTGACGTTCAAATAATGTAACAGCCAGATGATCTTAAATTTTCAGAGAGTGAAAACAGTAAACGCGGCTGAAAAGTAAAATGTTTTTTTTTTTTTTTTTTAATGCTGCACAGTACATCGTCAATTTTAAAGAAGATCTATATGGTGCTTATGAGTCTATTTGTAACAAATAGCGTGTGTTGTGTGTATCCTTTATGGAAAAAGTCTGCCCATGAATAAAGGTAAATGTAAATGTAAATATTTAGTTTGTATAGATATGCAGCGTACGTAATTTGCCACGGGTATAATCGTCATCATCTTCCAAAGGTTACTTCATTCATTTGTATGTATTTAACGCACGAACTCTGTAAAATGAAAATATGACATATTGTAAGTGTTTCTCTCCGTCTGCGTATTTCATCTAACGGCATCATTCATGCCCTGACAAAAAAGACTATTATTTTGACGACATTCTCTCGCCTCTGACCAGGAAGCAGAAACTTACTCTTAAAGAGAACTTCATATCCTACTCTCACGCATGTTGTGTAAGTAAGGACGCATGTAAAATTGCATCAGGTTGATGTCCTAGAAATCGTCTCTGTAAAGGTACGTTTTTCATGAATATATAGTTACTACTCCTTTGTCTAATGTTTACATCCCTTGTCCAGAATACAAACTACATTTTTTAATACCAACCTCTCTATCGCTTTCGATCTACACGGGTTACACAGTCTGGTATTAATGTTAGACAACCATCCTTTTTGGACTCGAAGAAGCATCATTGTTTTGTTTAATGGTTTTGACTTTACTGATTTAAAGAAATGACTATCCTATGTCTGCATTATGTGAGCATACATAAAGATATAACACTGAGCTTTGTTTGTGGCGCATAATTAAATGATTCTCCAAAAGCAGAAGCCAGCGAATGCTAAATTGGACTAGCTGGTTAAAACAACGTGCGCGTGTGGTTATAAGACATCGCTTCTCTGTATCAATTTACTGTTCCGTACTCCCGATAAATGGATCTAACTGACCTCTGAGGCGTTATAATTCCTTACGCAAAAATATTAACACCTGTTAAGTCCCAGGCAAATCTCATTTATAAGCAGGGATGTTGTGAGTGTAAAGCAATTTTGTAGGAGAGACTGTGCGAAGCATATCTTGCACATATTTGTATTTGAAAACGAGCCTAAATTTGTATTAGTGGGAATTAGAAATTTGCGTCTCTCTGCACAAGAATCTCACTGCATTTATTGTAATGTCAAATTTCCTGTTGTACGACAGTAATCATCCCTTGCAAAGAAATGTCGACATTATCTGCTGCCAGTGTCGAGCCAACCCCCGCCATAGAGGGCGCTGAGGAGAAGAAACCATTGAAACCATGCTGCGCGTGTCCCGAGACCAAGAAAGCAAGGGATGCCTGGTAAGGATCACAAACAGTATGAGAAACTGGATATTAATATATTTTAATCCGTTAAAGTGCATATTGAAGAAATCGTTGTGGAGAACGGGTTATTGCCCTGTAAGAGGTGTTATAATGACACTCTTGTGTTTTAGCATCATCGAAAAAGGCGAAGAAAATTGCACGCATCTCATTGAAGCTCACAAGGAATGCATGAGGGCTCTTGGCTTTAAGATATAATTTCATCCTTCTGAAAATGAGTGGTAAGTCGCTTCTCATATACGTTAAAATTAATTTTCCTAAAGAGGTAAATCCATGAGAACGGAGCGTTGTTCTACTTTGCTGATCTGTGCGAATATTGATGACGCTGCTGAAGTGTCGTTTGTAGAACGCCAAATCTGAGTATCTCACTTTTGGACTGTGCATGCGTACATTATGTTCGAAAACTGAGCCAGGACACAATAAATGGGCGGGGCTTAGAGTTACATGAGCAGAATGTGCTTCCCAGAGCTTTCCAAGCCGCATGCGAACTCAAAGAAAGATAAACGATTTAAACCCCCCCCCCCCCCCATTTTCAACCATTGTCATGACTGACCTTGAATGGCACCGTTTATGTAATTTTTCTGATATGTAGGTAGAGAATTAAGTTTGTTTCTTTAAGTGTATGTCATCTGTAATGATTGGGGTTTTATAAAGGAGTAAACGCTGAACTATTGATTGCATTTTAATAAAGTGGTGCCCACTGTAAATCCCTGTCAATATGAATTTCTAAAAAAACCCCAAAAAACACAACTTCAGTGCTCAACCTTGATTTGATCCTCTCTCTTCTCTCCTCTCTTGCAGTTTGGTGTGGCTGACTGGATGTGTGGATGGGGACCTGGAAGCTTTTCTCCATAGTTTTATTTATAACCAGAGAAGATAATGAAACACTGAAATGTTAAGGTTCTGAATGAAATATTATGTCTTATTTTCTGAGTTCTGTGTACGTTGTTACAAATGTTGGATGTTCAATAAATAGGCTATGCAATATGTTTTTTTTTCCTTTCCTTTGACTTATTTTACTTACACATTGACAGTTACATGTATTCATTTAATGATGCTTTTGTTTTTAATTGACTCAAGTGAGACAGAGTACAATCCAAGCACCACAACGGGGCTGGTTGTGGTATAAAGCTAAGCTCAGTGACTTAACCATGCTGAAGTAAAAGCGTGAACTCAGATGCAATTCGGGAAACTGCTAATGAACAAGGGGCTACAAAAGGAAACTATTGTTTCAGTGTAGTGGATGAAACAGTGTTAATAGTTTGGATGCTATGAACAAAACAGCTGTACTACCTCAGTAGCAGCAGAACAGTTCTGTGGCATCATATTCTACAGTTTTTGATGTACCTTTTGAAAATAGAGTATCTCAAAATTAAGTGCTGGATAGTACCTTAGAGGTGAAGGAATCATAAATCATAAAAAAGTAAATGGACACAGCATAAGCATCAGCACAGAATACTTATAAGGGAGTGCCAGGTGATATACAAGAACTAAGAGATATGAGATTTCAGTCAGTAGGTATCCAGTCAGGTGTAAGGGAGTAGGTTAGTTAGCAGCATTTTGACTAAAACCGAAAGAAAATGCTTAAAGTCATGATCTAATTTACAGAAGATTTAAGCCTAATTCTTGTCTTATTTTTAGTTGTTGGAAATAGTAACATGGCAAGTGATACGTTAAGGTGTGTTTTTGAACCATTCGTCGCACTGAATGTGCACGCGTTTTTAATCATGTCAGAGGTGTTGAGAAACTGGTTCTGCATGGTAGCTGTACTTAGACATTATACAGGAATTAATCTGTTCCAGGAAAGAATCAGGAACCCGTCACCCATTTAGTGTAACAAACCATTCCCCTCGGGTTGAGTTTATACTTCCAGGTTAGGGAGTCCTTTCATGTAGTCCCTCTTGCCGTGGTTTGGCTGGTGACAGCTGCTGCGCTCTGCTATGTACACATGCTTAAAATAGAGCAGGCACTCCCACCCAACTCTCTTGACTTATCTGAATTCTTCCCACAATGAGGTGCCGCTAGGCCGCCTGAGCACTCACGATGGGCCACTTGAGTTGAAATGTGAACTGGCCACGGGGGCTATATAGTCCACCTCGGAATTCTCAGGTTTAAAGTCTCTTTTCGGCGTCTGGTTTTCTACCAGTGCAAACGCTGTTTCTGGCTGGCAGCAGACAAGTATGATGACGGTTCGTGTCTGAATCATGCGTCGTAGTGCAAAAAGGGACTTGGGGATGGATTAATGGGTCAATGACTAGGGTGATGTCATATAACTCGAGAGGATCTGCTAATCTGTGTAGATGATAAGTTTGAATATCATGGCAGGAACAAATGTTGCAAAATTATCTGTTTTTTGGGGTATTATGTACATGCATAATGGATAAATAATGTCATCTCAGTCACTACTAGTTTCCTCACACTTTTATAGATGTCCTCACAGTAGAGAGGGACTCTCTCTCTCTCTCTCTTTCTCTGGCTCAGTGCCTTGTATGGATGTGATGGTATATAAGTGTGCAAGGTAACCTTTGGTGCTTATCTGTCTCTGCAGTGGGAGGGGCCTGTGTGATCAGGAAAGCCACATGTAGAGCAAGCCACTGGCTTAGACCTGTACGTACAGACACACGGTTTGCACAAGAGAATGGGACATTGTGTCTGTGCTTACATTATAGGGGTAGAAGAAGAGACACTTTCCCCTGTGCATGCCAGTGTATTCCTGGATGTGAAATGTTGTATGTGTGTCATTCTCTCTCTGTACAATCTTACTCTCACACAGTGCTGTAAATGGTTCAGAAGCTACACATAAAGGACGTACACCTCCCCATTCCACACAGATGTATAAAATGATTATGTGTCACACACCAGAGCTCTTCATCAGATAAACCCAACCCCTTTGTATTTGCATATATGCATATTTAATATTATCAGTGCATTTAGAGGTTTTTTTTTCCCTCCCTCATACAACAAAAAAGTGTGAGCGGGGTGATTAGAAACACTCCTGAAACTCCATCCACTTTCTCTCTTGGACAGTGCGCAATACTTCTCTAACTGTCCGTGACAGCAGGGCAGAAGTATGTGAAACTTTGGTAGGGGGATAATCAGAGAGGGGGTAGTAAACAATGTAACATGAACCTCCACGTAGTTCTGTTCATTTCAGAATCTCCAGATATATGCCTCCTCCCGCCCCGCCCCCCTAAAAGAAGAACGTTTCTTCGAAGTGGGATTCCCAGTGTTGAGTCCAAACACACCGCGGTTGAATCTGCAGCATTAAAATTTCATGTGTCTGGTTCAGTCATGTAAGTTTCTTAGTTGGTGTGACTTTCGCGGTGACTTGGTGAAAGCTTTTCTCTCTGTCACTTGTTATCGTCACTCTGCTCCCTGTCCATCGGTGTGTTATGTTAAGTAGCTGGTCTGCTTTCTGTCTGTGACTCTTTCCTCCTTGGGTTTCAATTCCAAACATGGTTATCCTTCTCTGGGTCTCTCCCTCTGCCCCCACCTCTCCTGCGACCTACTGCCAGCGTTGCTTACTCTACCCTGGGAGAGGCAGAGAAAGAAGAAGTTGCACGGTGCAATATATTGGAAAGACATAAAGATGTGGTGTGAGAGAGATGGAGTGACTCACTCTGTGAGGAGAGTCGCATTCCATTTTCATTTTTCATGATTTTTATTCAAGGAAAGTAGTGAACACGAGGGAGCAATCTGTTTTCTCTGCATTTTTTTTTAGTATTGCTTTGTGTACAAATGCTCTGTACCCATGGGAAATTTTATGAAGCAACATTCAGAACAGAAGGCAAATTCTTTTACCATCATCTCCTGACGTCTATGCTTTCCAGTGACTTATTTTATATTTTTAACTGATCGTTTGCCAAGTTTTTGGGGTTTTTTTTCCATTCGTCCTGGTTGAGCCTCTGTAGTTCAAAAGCTAAAATGAGCATGAATACTGACAACTCAACCCTGTTTGAAACCATAGTTTATGGTCATTCACCATGCGATGGATGGACCAACAACACAGAGGGCGCCTTCTACCAGCTTGGAAACGCCATCCTCTTCTTGGGGTACATGGGTGGGAGCGGAGCGTACGGAGCCCTCTACATTTTCGGGTTCCTCACGCCCTCCTTTCTTTGCCATTCGCTGTGGGGCTGGTGGTCGGTCTGCGGCTTGGACGTCTTCATTTGGAACCTGCTTCTGATTCTCATCTGTCTGGCTCAGGTGGGTTTCCTGATCTACAGGCTGATGCAGGACGGACTGCACAGCGAGCTCTCCGCGCTCTACAACGCCGTGTACCTCCCTCTGGAGGTACCCGTACAGGTCTTCAAAGAGATCACCGCTGCCTGCGAGAACAAGGTTCTCTCCCTGGCGCCGGAGGAAACGTACGCCGTGGAAGGGAAGACTCCCATTGACCAACTGTCCTTCCTGCTCTCCGGGAGGTGAGTGAGCGTACGTTGAGTCAAGACGCTCTGTTTCTCCTATGTCAGAGTTTATTTTACAAACATCCATCAGCCATATTTACAGATGATACATTTTGGCAAACCATGGGGTGTATGCGTAAATATTAGAAGTGATTGTTAGTGTTTCTTTCTGATCTGTTTATGTTAACTGTTCTTAATGAGGAAGAGGGTAACAGCTACATCATTGTTCAAATTTATGAGTGATGTTTTTCACTTTTCTCAAACATATGACTCTTACAGTACTCTTTGACTTTGTTGTCCATTTTTTATCAGTGAACTATACATCTGAAACAAGGTGGTTCTTGGTTCTTGGTTTGGCATAAGCAGACTTGTCTTTGTGGGAAGAGTTCCGAGTTGTCAGCTGTTTACTGGAGAAACAGTGTTCTGTGAAGTTCTGGTACTCTGACCTAGCACTGAAATGGTCTACAGTGGTACTGAAACCTAAACCCTAGATCCATCATCCTGCAGGATTTGGACCAAGCTGAATCTAACATGCCTAACTCTGCTAGACGGGGTCTATCTGATTGCTCTGAGTCCTGGAACCTGGAATGTCAGGTTGAGACCGAAACAAGACCTTTCGGGAGGCTAGATCTTCAGCTGTGGAGTTGCAGACAATGATCTGTGATATTAACTGAGCAGTCAATGTTACAAGATTATCAAGAATAAAAATCACAGCACAAATGCCAGTAACTGTCCAGTTTTATGATGACACTACGTTAATAGTGTACAAAGCAAGACACCCCTTTTTTGCAAGATATTAGATGTAGTCATTCAAGTGGGTCACAGACCTCGCATGGTATGCAGAATCATTTCTTTAAACGCACTGACACTTGGCTGAGTGCAGAGTGAGGTTATTTACGACACAGCAACTGTGAAATTATGTGTAACATTTCTTCTGCGTTTTCCACAATCCCAGGTTTTCTTTTTCCCTGCTTTCCTTTTCATTTGATGCGTGACGTGCCCGGACCATGTCAGCCCTGTTCATTTGTCCTCCCTGTCTCGCTGTCTCTCACAGGATTCGAGTGTCATTAGAGGGACAGTTCCTCCACTACATTTTCCCACACCAGTTTCTGGATTCTCCAGAATGGGAATCCCTTAGACCGACGGAGGAAGGGAACTTCCAGGTACCAAAACACAGAAGCAATATAAAGCCGTCTGCTCCATAAACAAAGGCGTTATATTAAAGTTTTAGAATTTTGGACATTTTTGGCAATTGTTCTGGTGGAACATTGAATAGAATGATTAAATGTTCTCTTTTACCGCTACAATCTTAGGTGACACTGACTGCCGAGACAGACTGTCGTTATATATCCTGGCGCCGGCGTCGGCTTTACCTTCTGCTGTCCAAGGAGCGTTACATCGCCCGCCTTTTCTCCGTCATGCTTGGGAATGACATTGCCGACAAACTCTACTCCCTTAACGACAAACTCTTCGCCAAGAGTGGCGTGCGCCTCGACATCCGTCTGCCCAGCCTGTACCATGTTCTCACCCCCTCCCCGCTGGGCAGCGAAGGGGGGAGTGTCAGCTCACCTGCCCGGGGAAGTCAAGGGGACCAGACGGTAGTGACGGTGGACCCGGCCAATCAGAAACCAGACGCGTCCGCCGCCCAGCCGAGCCAGGGAAAGGCCCCCGTGCCGAAACCCCTGGCCTCCAGTCGCCAACCCTGGCCCTCGGACACAGAGATGCCCTCTGGTGAGGACTCTACCAGCCTGGTCCTGGAGGACTTTGCTGATATGACAGGCTCTTTAATGGACTATGGCAGTGAGAGGGACTATTTGAAGTAGAGAGTGGGTTGCTGAGGCTAACACACTGGGCCACCTCTTAAGCCACATGTAAGTACACGTGTGTGTGAAGAGGCATGAGCATCCGTTGTTGCAACACCTTTGCACTAACCTAGCATTGGACTGGCACCAAACACGTCGCCTAACATTGAAGATGCAGAATATGCAGCTTGCTTTTCTGTGGCGTTCTACATTGTTGTTTTTTTTCTCTTTCAGATTTTGTTGAAATATTTTGCTGGTCTTTTAACACTCTGTGTGATAAAGTCATTTTATACTAAGAAAACAACTTGTATTAACACTTGGTGAGTCAGATCAGCGTGGTATTTGTGTATGTGTATTTTTGTGTCTGAGGCAACAATATCAGGCCTTTCTTAGATAGTAATAGTAGAGAAAGAATTTTATAGTAAAGTAACACCGGTTACATATTTGAGTTTGAGCAGGTGGAAGTATTGGGAGGGGCCTCTATGTAGAGAGTGGCTTTAAGCCAAGAGGAATTTTGAACCGTGGGTCAGGCAGCATTGACTCACTTAGCTGAATGTTTTGTTTCTGTTTATGTTCTGGAGTAAAATCCTGGGAGTCTGGTTGTTATCCAGAGATCTCGACATACCACAGCTGAATAGATCTATTAAATCTATGAAACCCTCATTCAATGCCCTCTTCTCACCTAAAACATGTCTTCAACCAGTCGTGCGGATTGCGTTTCAGGAGGGGGAGAGGGTGGTGTTGGATAGCAGGACAGCTGCTTGGAGGAGGATTCCACTGAGTCCTGACCTTCACAAAGGCTCTGCAGAGGAATGAGAAATGTGGGAGAGGGGGAAGAGATAGAGACTGACCCTGCTTCACAGAGTACCCTTCTTCATCAGATACAGCCCAGTGTCTTCTCCTGTCTCTCCCTCTCGTTTCCTCTACCGTTCAGCTGAATTTTCTACAGCCTTAACGTTCAACAGGTGGCCGAGCTCTCTCTTGGATGACGAGGCTGGCGGATAGGTGGTTGAATAGTTTTGTGTCGTAAGGTCGACTGATCAATATTTTTCATTAATCTACCAGAGGGCGATAATCCCGGAGGTGTTCCGCTCCGGTTCCAGAGAGGACGGGCTCCGCTGGCACCTACGGATACCCCCAAGCTGTAAGAATGGTTTCACCCAGTGTCTGAGTCATACCCTGGCCCAGAGTGGAACAAGTCTCACCCTAAATCACACTACTTCCCTCACAGGACCTTCCTCCCTCAGACGTCATCCGTGTGAGGCCCAGCAGAGGGAAAAGACACAGGACATATCACGCAGGACAGAAACACTGGTGATGAGTAAAGTTTATTGTACTGTTTTCAAGAGTATTTATTTGAGGACACTTGTATTTCGACACGTGAATTCACTTTCACTGGTTTTCCTAAAACCACCCAGAAAAAAACCCCAAAACAAAACAAAACAAAACTTTTTTTTTTCTTCTTCTTGTTATGTATAATTTTGTTATGTATAATTCCACATGCTACTATAACATTACAACTGTTTAGTCACTAAATAGCTAGTGTGGACGAAGGTGTGTTTCGTGGATTTGTTTGTCAGAATATATACAACAGGTCACTGGATTTAATAAGGTTATGGGGCGGGGGGGGTATTTTGTCTGCACTCGTCATGTGTTCGGACACATTGGTCAATGTAAAACCAAAAGTAAACAGTGCAATGGTGTTTCTGGTAGAAAAGAGGGGAAAATGTATTGACATAGTAGAAGAAAATAGTGTATAAATAGTGTATTTTCATGGGGCCAAACTGTTCCATTAAAGCTCTTATTGAAAATTCATGTCTGTTGTTCCTCTTCCACGGTCATGTTCCGACTTAATATTCTCCATTACATTTTCTGAATTACAGCTCTTCCACACACATGTCTGAATATAATGTAGAGTGTGTTAAATTTTCTGCATTTTTCTACAATGCATAAAACATTACAACACCTTTACAACACGCAGCCTTACCCTAACTCTTGCAGTAATCAGCAAATACATATCAACATCCTGTCCTTTCATCTGAACTGAAACTTGAAAAGAGATATAGGTCATATGTTTAGCCAAATTAAGATTAATGTTGCTAAGCTTCCATTAGAGGATTAAGCAGTGTGAAGCTGTAGTCAAGACTACACACATGAGACTTGTCATCTTATGTATCTCACAGTTATGAATATTATCAGAACCCTAATTCAATTAACTTTAATCGAGTAGACAAAGTTACAATGTTTTACTGTTTTTTTGTTTGTTTGTTTATTTATTTCTTGCTTGTTTTTAACCTGTAGCACTTCCCATCTTCCTTGTTGTGAATTATGTAACTCTGGGCATGAACCCCTCTGTTTGTATTACTCATAATATGTGATTGTGCATTTCTGTAAAGGGTCTTCTCTGCCCACTCTTAAATGAGTGTTTTTGTAAATGAGTGTTTTCTCTCTTGCAGCTCTCACTTTATATGTAGGCCTCTGTGGGGCCCTCTGTCTGTCAGCACACCTGTACAAAGTCATGAGACCATGCTGCAGCTCGGCCAACGTCTACGTTCTTCACACACAGCGGTTTCAACCTGGGGAACCACAGACAGAGAGTGAGATTCGTTCTCAGTCTCTCCCACACACCCCATCAAACAAACACACACTCACACACACACACACACACACTCATACACACACACAGATATACAGATATATATTTATAGATACAGTGTATATGCAGTCCTGGTATATTTGTACCTAGCACTTACTCTTATATGAAATATCAGCTCAGTGTATTGAAAATGGTAAGAAATGTAGGAAGACCTGATACAGATATACACACGGTATCTTCAGATCCACTCAAGAAATTGGAAAATGTAAACTTAATTCCAGTTACTTGCTACTGTATCCTCACACAGTCATAAAAGTAAGAACAGAAACCACCATCACTCAAACACTCAGAAAATAATTCCATATACTTTCCTTATACTTGTACTATACTGTGATTATACTATACTATGATTATTAGATGTGTCAGCTTTGCACAGTGATTTCATCCATGATAGAATAGGATGTTTGGAGAGTGTGATAGACAGAAAGAGACAGAAAACAAGAGAGACAGTTTGTTTCCCACCTGTTGTTTGGAAAACCAGAGATGCAAACAGATTCGATGTGGATGTTGCTCTGTCTATAGAATCGAGCTCCGGTGTTCTTTATCTGAATAGAGTCAACTCTACACAGTCGCTCTGGATGAGCCAACACTCCTTTATACGCAGTGTTGTCCGTTTGTCTGAAATACATACACACACACACACACATACAGAGCTGTAACCACCAGGAGCATGCAACGGCACAATGTTGTGTACATTCACACAATGCCACGCATTATCCTGCTACAAACAGACATAAATGGTATGTATATGCGCGCAAAAAAAATGATCTTGTATAAAAGCTAAAAGGACATTAGATAGTTAATATTTATCTGTAAGGTCCATCTGGGAGCAACATGGATTCCAACATTACAGAAGAGTTAGCAAACCCACAGCCTAAGTTTCAGCTGTGTCTCTGGGAGTCCTATGGTAATGAGGGTAAACTGTAGTTCAGCACTCTTGCTCAAACGAGCCACCTCCAACTCCAGCAGGATATGATGGGCTGTGGAAAGAACAAGATGTGGTACAGAAGGAAGGGAGAGGACAAATCCATGAGTTATGGATGAAGGCAAACACTTATCGCACTTGATATTAACACACCACCTTTAGGCCCTTCATGATCATAAGTTTGTGTAAACTCGGCTTCTCAACGTTGTCCTTTTGCCCAAAGCATCTGGAAATGTTTTTTTTTTTTTGTAGTTGCTATGAGGTAATCAATTGTTATGGGCTACACAAAAACCGTCATGGTTTACAATGTTTGTACTTAGTACATACTGTATCATGAAATGAGGGAAGTCTGGTCTTTACAGTTAAAACTAGATGTCTGGACAGATGACAATCAGAAGAGTTGTGCTTTATGGACTGCTGAGCAATCAAGGATTTACAGCAAAAGCAGCCACCAATCCACACGCGCACACACACACACACACACGCACACACACACACACACACACTGTAAAACACACCGCAGAAGGGAGGAGCAGACGTAGTGAGGAAGTAAACTTTCCCCAGACTGGGTAAAGGAGACACTGTTAACCCACTGTTCTTCAAAAGACCTGAAATACACACACACACACAAGCACAGACTTGTAAGGGTGCATTCTGACTTTCATATCACATGTCAAAGACATTCAGAGCATTCATTTGCTGAACCAATGCTATCAGAGTCACAAGAGATAAGGTGTTGCTGGCTGACACACACACACACACACACACACACACACTCCTCTTGTACTTCAAAGGAAAGGTTCACTAGATCTTTTCTTTTTCTTGCCTTACAAAACTGAATCAGTGAGGAACAGATGAATTTCATTGGCTGTAACAGTTGAGTTTTGAACATACTAACAGTAGCGTCCTCATAGCTAGAACAATATATATAATTGTATTCTGCTAACTTTTCAACTAGATAAATTGTGGCTTTAAACTGTCATTGTTTACAGCTAATGGTGTTACCTGTTAGAATCGTGAAACTGAGAAACGATAGCCCATGCAACACATCATATTTTCAACAATGGAGACAAAAATACAGTAGGCCTAATGAAAAAAATATTTTTTTTAACCCTCCCTGACATAATGCGTGCGCTAAAATGAGCAGATGTGACAATATTCATTTCTCCCTCAATGGAAAAACATTTAGTTGCCAACATATTCTCGGAATACAAACTTGACCTAGATTGTTGTGGGCCAAACAAATGTGTTCCTTTCACACAAAAGCCAACTGTAAACACTAATGTCCTAATACGTAGTCTAAACGGTCTCTTTTCATAACTATAACCGTATCATTGAGTCTAATGTGAATTACACTCTTCTTTACATTTTGCCAACATAATGACAATAAAGTTTAATAAGCAGTGCTTTGGACCTGCTTGATTTGATGTAAAATCGTTATTCAAATTGCTCTGTACAGACAGTTTCCAGGCGTCACTGTAATCGAATATGAAACTATGAAACAATAGTCAGATGCTATACTTTAGGGAGGAAAAAGAGTACCTATTTGTGGACATTTGCCATCGAAATCCCCGTCACAGCTGGTACAACGTCCTGCAAGGAATTCTTCGTAACTGGAGCACGGGAACCCCATCAAAAGACACGAGCCATTCAGCGCACTCATATAGATATGCACCGCCCTCATGTGGTCACAGATGACATAACCATACACTGGAAAGTAGATAAAAACTGACAACAAATGCAGACTCTCAGGTAGCATGCAGCTAAGTGCCCGTCCTAGCATCTGTCCTCTATGAACCACTTACTGTTTTTTTGAACTGAAGTATTTTTAAAATTCCTGTTTGGCTTTAATATAACCCAAATGTGTTTTCCAATGTGTGTATACGCACTTGAAGCAAACCTCGAACGTGCGCATCCAGTCTGGTCCATTCCTCCGTTCGGAAAGAAGTCAATATGTCCGACAGGGATAGAGATGCCAAAGTCTGCCATGACCCACAGAACAATTAAACAAGTCTGTACTTTTATGCAAATTGAGTAAAGGGTGAAATGCACAAATTAGAAGTATACGAGAAGCCACAAATGAAACAAGTTGATAATCACTGACTTTTAAAGATGCGTTAAAATTTTGTTGTTGTTGGTTTGTTTGTTTGTTTGTTGGTTGTTGTTTTAAAAATTCGTTCTTACAGTCAGAGTCTGTGTGGATGGCTTCCACGAACATGGCATCTGAGGAATCCAGGCGGTCAAAAGGGTCTGCAGTTTTGAACATGGGTCCTGCAGGGTCCAGGCCTGCAAAGTCAAGGAAGGATCAACTTTACAATGCAGACTAGCAAATGGAGGTGAGGGAAACATAGTGAACTTTGTCTGTTCATGTTATTTGTGATAGTGAAAGAAGGACTGATGCTGGTCATTTCTCTGCATTGAAAGAGCAGTAGTCAGTGAGAACAGTAATCTGACTACACTTTTTAAATACATGATTGTGAGTACTCCCTGTCACTGTCTGTCACTTTGATGTCTGCCAATCACTGCATAAGAGCCTCAGAATTCACAGAATCTGTACAATTTACCAAGTTACCCAAAGGACAAACATTATAACGTTTTTGTTTAATGTCTAATGTGCTAATGGTAATGTGTTAATTGTATTGTCTGAGCTCTTCTCCTTCTGTTTGAAAGTTTTATTCACACATAAGCTCCTCTCTGGGATTTTAACTGTTTCAAGGAACAATGGGCTAATCCAATATGTCTGGACCAGTGCATTCTGGTTCCTCACACAGACTGGGCTCTGTCCCCTTAACTCTGCAAAATGGCCCTAAGATCAGTCCAAACACTGCGACAGAACTGTTTGACTGTCAGACTAGCTCCTTTTTATGAAGCATGCAAATGTCTCACAAGGCTATAATATATATAAGGCTATATGAGGCTATATGTATACATACACACGCACGTGTGTGTGTATGTATCTATATATAGCCTTGTGTAATACACATTTTTTTTTTTTTAACCAGCTGAACGTATAACAAAAGACACACATCAAAGACAGAATCCTCCATCATTTAAAATGCAGCACATGGAATCAGAAACAAGGATGACTGTCTCAGTTTGTCGGTAACCAGTGCTCATAAAAGGGGTTTTGAATATGTGTTACTCACCTGTGATTCTTCCTATCTTGCCCTTGAAGAGGGTTCCCACAAATCCTGCAACATGAGCCCCAAGACTTACGCCAATCAAATGGAAAGACTCCAGTGGGCTCCCATGGTTCTGGAGAAGTCAGCAACACAGCACAGTGCTCAGAAATATTAAATGGATTTTTCTTTTGACAAAGTAACTTTAATTAATCGTGCTCCATAACGTAGAATTTTATTGTTGACTTCATTTATTTGTAAGGTTGAGGAATATACAGAAATTGTTGTACAGATAAGCTAAAAGCAAACGTACCAACAAGGTAGTAAAAAGCTAAAGGGAGCATAAGAAAGACCCTGTTCTTTAGGGTTAGAGCTTTACCTTAAGCTGATTAACAAGCACTGAAATTTGCAATGCCACCTCCTTGTAGTTTTCTACCACCAGATTGTAGGCGAAGGATGCTCCATAGATCCAGTCTACCACCAGGACGTTCCCGTCCTCAGCCCTCAGCAGGGCCTTAGCCAGGTCACTCACCCAGGAAGGCTTAGTACCCAGAGCTCTGAGAGAGAGAGAGAGAGAGAGAGAGTGAGAGAGAGAGAGAGAGAGAGAGAGAGAGATGGAGAGTGATATAAGGTTACAGTGAGTAGAGTGTGAATATTCAAGAGAATATTGGAGAGCAATTGCACGTAAGGTCTAACGCAGTAAATAATGACCCAGTTTTGCTTGGCTCACCTGTACCCATGGACAATGACTTTAGTTGGGAGAGATGAATTGAAGTGTGGTGTGTGTTCCTGGGTGTGGTTTAGACAATCCTGTGTGAAGAGGGTAGCACAGTCTGCATTCTTGCGTGTAAGAAGCAGGTATTGCACCTGTAATTTGCCACCTTGTCTGTACTCCTGCCAGGTGGTGTTGCTGAGGTCTGCACACTTGGTTTGTGAGTGTTCATTGCCCCCTGTTGGAATGGAGAAGGAAAGAAATCCTTTCCGTTTTACTTTTTGAAATGAAGTGTAACAATAATAAATGAGTAAATACGAACACAATTTATCTCACAAATTTAATAGCTGAGCCAGTGGATGAGTGCCTGACAAAGAGAACTGGTCTCACAGTGCGAAGGGCGCTCAAATCTCAGAGCACAAATGAAGGCTTTCATAGTACTTGAATCAATAGTTCTAAAGCTTTTCAGTTCTGACGAGAAAGAACAAGGATTCTGTCCATGATGTTCCCTTTAAATGGTAAAGGGATTTTCAGAACTGTGCTCTGTTTGTAATGGATCAAAAAGCCTCGAAATGAATTCAGAGCAGATAATATACTGTGATGAAAAATATGTGTAAACAGGAAAACAGTTATTATTACAGCAGCAGTAAGTACATCAACAACAACAACAACAACAACATACTACTACTACTACTACTACTATTACCACTATTACTCCTTCTACTATTGCTGCTGCTGTTAATACTATTACTACCACTACAACTGTGACTGACAGTAGTAAACAAACAACATTTGCTTAGTTTTTAATGAACCCAGTGATTTATTGATGCCAAGAAATGAGAGAATACAGTAATGCCGGGACACACAAGTCCAACCTAAACAAATACTGTAGCATTCTTTAATGAAAAACTTTAAAATAATTTCTATAAATCATTATGATTTTAGCACAAGTGGTATGATTAGTGTATTTTTTTTTAATTTAAAAATAGCGTAAGTGTTATGATAAGTGTATTTCTTATGACTTTAAAATTTCAGAAAAGAAAGGAGAAGAGAAGAAAAGAAAAAAGAAAAACAGTGATTCTCACAAACTCTGTTGTTACTGTCTGCAACTCCTCACAAGAGAAATTATAGAGTTTTTTCCTCTGTTGTTTGTTTAGGAACAGTACACTTAACCAAAATTCAGCACTCGGTTTAACGGACAAATTTAGAATAATGAATTCATCCCAGATACACGTATTTTTTTGTATATGGAAGCAGGAATTGAAATACACTCACCTACCCCTGACAGAAAGTGTATCAGAATGCTGCAGAGGGCTACAGCTTTAATTCCGTTCAGTGCCATGGAGTGGAGCACAATGAGAACCAAACTGTCCTGAAAAGTCTTTTCTTCCCCCGTTTTCCAAAAAGACAAAACCAAACCAAACAACAACAACAACAAAAAAACCCTTTTCTCATTCACGGCCAGACTTCATTTTGTGGATCCCCTGGTAAGCACTGAGTAAGAGTCCCCTGAATGCAGGCATTAAGGACCTGAAAAGAAGGGGGGGGGGGTGAGAGAAAAAGAAAAGCTATTTCTCAACACTTGGCACTGAGAAATCCAAGTGTCACGTCAGTTTAAATGAGTTGAAGGATCTCTCGGCCAAATGTTTCCTTTAATTTTTTTGTTCGACACTGATTCGCTGTCACCCAGAGCAGAACGTAAACAGAAGAGCCGATTAATCCAGAGCTTCCTTCTTGTGGTTTGAAAGACAGTTCTACATACATCTAAAAAGCGATTTGTGCAGTCTGTTACCAAAGCAACAAGAGACAAATGAGCTGTGTCTCCCCCGTGGTGCAGCTGGTCGGGGACTCATGACCTCACCAGGGCTGAGGGGTGTTTGTCTTCAGGAGCTCGAGTCTGACCTTTGACTCACTGTTTGTGCTCTCTGTGAGGATTTGTAGTTTAGTCGAGTGATCGGACGCTAATCTGAAGGTAATGGAGTGACACGTGATGAAGTCACTGTGGTTTGGTGAAAATCTTATACTGATCTGAGAACAGGGTTTTTTTTTTTTTTTCTCATTTTCTTTCATGCTCGTGTCAAATAAACAGCCAGTACAAATACCTTAATGATGAAAAGAACAAGATTTTTTTTTTGTCTGTCAGTAATTTATTTATTTTGATTTGGAAAAAAAAAAAGAAAAAAGATGTACATCTTTTCGCAAAGCACTACATCTAATTTTGTGATTAGCACATTCTTGCAAAACAACAGATGCAGTTTCACAAGAGACCAAAGGGTATTTTTTTTTCAGAACACTACCCACGCTAAATCTACATAAAATACACGAGAATACAAAAGTCCAAGCGCTCTATTTACTGTGGAACCAAGAAGATCAGAACATAGCTGCTTTTCGATATTAGTTGCTTTTAGACAGTGCAGTGGACTTAGTGGATTCAGTTTTATGGTATATTAAAAAATACATCAGTGACAACAATAGTAAATATAAACACTTCAACAAAACTGAAAGATTACAGGTAGTATTCCCATGTGCCCTAGTCTACAGGCATGGAGAGGGACTGATACAGCATTTACGTTCAAAAACCAAGACCGTAGATCAAATTTAATGATTAACCAGGAAATCTATTTAAAATCCGGTGGTATGAAATCTGAGCAATTTGTGCCATCATCATGAACTATCACACAAACACACACACCCACACACACACGCGCACAAGCACACCCACACGCACACCCACACACACGCACGCGCGCACATGCACACACACCCACACCCACACACGCACACGCACACGCACACGCACACACACAATATTTTTATGTTAGAATAATCGTGACATGAATTCAAATCTTTTGGCTGAGGTTTGTCAAGGAGTCATTAAGCATTCATTTGCTCTCTCTCTTTGGGTAAGACAGACGCGAGCCAGTCAGTGGTGTTCCTTCGGGCTTCCTCCCAGTCATAACGAGGTGTGTATCCCATGTCTCTGTGGGCCTTCTGATAGGAGAAACTAAAAGGTGTGTTCAGCATGGTGAGCAGCTGTCGATTCAGAGGTGGGGTGAACCTCACAAAGGGGCGGAGCATCGTCTGAAGAGCTTCCAGGATAAAACAGATGAAGAAGAGGAGGCGTAAAGGTAGGAAGGGTTTCTCCTGGATACCGAAGCCCAGCGGCGACAGCACCGCGTGGTTGAAGTCGGAGTAACTAATCGGCGGCGTGTCGTCGGAAATGTAGTAGAAGTGTCCACCCACCACGGCTCTCTTCTGCGGGTCCCTTAAGGCGCGAGCCGCTTGCAGGTGGCCGAGAGCCGCGTTTCCCACGTACACGGGGTTCACCCGAGCCTCGCGGCACGACATACGGAGCAGCACGTTCCCGTTCCGGATCCCGTCCCTCATGTGTCCCACAGTGAAGCGACAGCCCTCTCCGTAGATGTACATGGGCCTGAGGGCGCACGCGGCCAGTCGACCTCCGTTTCTGAGCTCCTCTCCGTGGGCGCGGAGGGTGATCCTCTCAGCCTCCTCTTTGGTACGGCTGTAGGGGAATTTGAGGCAAGAGGAATAGGGTGTGTCCTCGTTGCCATTGACGATGGGATCACCCCTGGGGTTTGGACCAGCAACCTCAATGCTGCTTGTATAGATGAAGGAGGCCAGGTTTTCCTGGATGCATGTCTCTAGAAGCAGTTGAGTCCCTGGTATAGGGAGAGTTTACAATGAGGATATGAGATTCTGATGTATTAGATGACTGTTTTTTAAAAATTTACTGGTATTTTACATGCTACAGTGTCAGGGGTCCAGTTGTACACTTTTAAGTAACGAGTATGCACACTATCCTCAGAACAACGCTGTGCTTAATTTTCTTGTAACTTTACATTTCCACCAGCACAGGCATGACCTGTAGGACTGTTTCCTCACTTGATTTTACGGAGTGTTATATTAGCTTCTCCGTACATCCTAAGAGCACCAAACGGCTTCTCACCTTTGACGTTGACCTCGTATAGCTCTCTGTATTCAACAGCACCGGTGACATCGATTAAGGATGCGGTGTGAAAAACGAGGGATGCTCCTTTACATGCTCTCCTCAGGACCTCAGTGTCTCTGATGTCCCCCTCGAACACAGCCAGCCTTGTCCCCCCCCTGCAGTCTGATCAAACAGTTAACCAACAGTGCACTGATGAGTCGTGGCATCGTTTTCCGTCATTTATTTACGGTGTGTCCGACGAATCAGCCTGACTACGATTACTTAAGTCCTGCAAGTAGGCCCACAAAAGGATACACAAAAGACAAATAAAGAGAACTGGAAGGAGAGCAAAAGAGGAGGATTAAAAAGTTTTGTCTGATAGAGTTCATGTCCAAGAGCAGTGGATTTGCATGCACACTATGTGGGGGGGGAAAGAAAGAGAAAAAAAAAAAGAGGAGAAAAATCAAAGAAAATTAAAAAAAAAAACTTCTAAGAATGAAAGAAAAAGTGGCAGAGAAATGAAGAGGGTTACTGGCTAAAAGAGAAGGGTTTTGATATTTACCTTCCAGAGACTGTATGAGTTCAGCTCGCACGTCTTTGTCCAGCAAACGAATCTCTGCAAGATTTTCCTCTCGCAATAGCAGCCTGATCAGTCTCTCTCCCAAAAACCCACACGCCCCGGTCACCACACAGATCTCTCCTTTCAGAGACATGACTGCTCCCCCTGCAAGCCTGCGGTCCTTCTCTGTTTTCTGGGTAAGAGCTTTTCTCTGTGTCTGAAAAGTTAGAGAGCAGTGTGAGAATGGCACCACTCAAGGATTCCTTCATATAAAATGACGCACTTTGACGACTGACAGGCTCAACTGGTGTGTTTTTGAAGCTCGACTGCCTGCCAAGGACAGCCCCATTGCCATTAGGGAAGAAAAAAACTGTCTGCAAGGGCTGGAGTGTCAAGGTGATGCCTGTCTGACGATTGTGTGTTCGATTCAAAGTGTTCCTTCATGGGGAGACAAACTGTCATTTACTGGCCGGGAGAACTGGAACAAATGAATTCAATCTGTAAAACTGTCTGTGATCTTGATGATTTGGAAGGATCTGCTTGTTTTGGAAGCTACTCCTTGTATTTGTGTGTGTGTGTGTGTGTTTGCACTTCCAGTAATTGGAAGTGCTGAAGCTGCAGAAGGGAACTGCTACTGTAACCTGAATGTTACTGTAATTTGCAATCAGTGGTCAAGACTGCCTCTGAAATGTAAATTTATGTGAAAACTACCTGGCTTGCAGATCTTGGTCTCAAATCTATGGATGACACAAAAGCAAAACACATTTATGTAACTGTCTCCATTAATCCTGCATTATGTTACTGTGACATCTTGTACATCTACTATATAAGACACTTTTTGTTTCCTGTCGGTGTTGGAATACACTTGTACTCTATTGATGATGGTACAGGACAATTTTCCTAAAGGCACCAACAAATCAGACGCTAGCATTAACCCCACTGTCATTTCTGGTCTCAATTTTTTTCCACCCTGACTCTAGAAGACGCTAAATCTCACTGTGCTCTTGATCAGGAAAGGAACACTGACAGTATTATTATACTTATAACACCTTTTTGCACATCATTAACCTACTAACTCCTTGTCTCCTTGTTCGAGTAGTAGTAGTAGAAAATTAGTGCAAGGTAAAGCACTACATATGGGTTTGAGTTTGCTGTGATCACATCCACAGCGATATCATCACACAAGCCTTTCGCATGGTGTTTTTATGTGCTTTGAAGCGAGCGTGCAGACCTTGACACAGTGGGCTTTCTGTATAAATATCCGTCTGATGTCTTATCTGCATTAGAATGGATGGGATTACTGGGTCAAGGAATGTGGCCTTCTGACGTCATAAGGCACATCAAAACAAAACAAACCATTCTGTGTTGTCAGTCTCTGTGCTGTGGATGGGAGAAAATGTGCTACTCTCTCTGTTCCAGTTTCACAGGGGGAAATGGAGGAACTACGGTTTACTTTCCATTGACCTGCGAGGAGAAAAGTGAAGTTCGCTCACATCCAACGGACACAGCTGATTACACAGACAAACAAATCGTCCTGAGTTCTGGATGATATTTTATTGTAAAAAAAGTGATCAGATTAGAAAGACATAGAAAAAAGACATATAAAAAAAGAAATACAACAAAACGATAACCTCTCTTGCTAACTCATACTGATGTATTAATAGGCTCCTGTATGTAAAAGCATACAGGATTGTTCAAAAAGTCATTGAATTTCTGGTTTTAGACCTTATAAATGACAAAGACTGTTTACTGCTGATAAATGAAATATTGTGTACATAAATGGCTTATCTTAAAGAGACATAGCATATACAAACAACAACAGTGTGTATGAAGGACAATATTCGTTTTAAGTTCAATTGCATTACACACAGAGAAAAGCTGCTTCCTCATGAGATCGCAGCTTACCTTTTTCTAATTCATCACAGTCTTTGACAGTTTGGATAGGAATTATCCAGTTCAAACTGAAACAACAGGTTTTGCTGCAGGACATGTTGGATGTTCTGAAAATAATGTGGTTTCTGGGTTGGCCTGCTATTTGGCAAACCCCCTTTCTTATCCCGGGGCCTGTACTATGAAGCAGGATTTATGGGTTAGCGAGGTAACTTCAGGTTTAACCCTAGGTTTTCAGTGTCACGAAGGTGGTTCACTTTTTACCAGGGTACATCGCTATAGTAACTTAAGCTGCACACCTAACCTGCTCCGGAGCAGGGGGGTATTCCAGAAAGCGGGTTTGGTGAAAACTCTGAGTTAGTTAACTCACAGTAACTAGTAAACCTCCTAATAGAAGAGTCCTATGGCTTCATTCTCCTAGCAAAACAAAGCCATAAGGCTCTTCTATTAGGAGGTTTACTACTTGTTCTGAGTTAACTAACTCAGGGTTTTCACTAAACCCGCTTTCTGGAACACCCCCCAGGTTATGTTCAAGATAAGAGATCAAAACGTATAAAGCACCGCCTACTGACCAATCAATTCTCTTTGGAAATGGCGTCACCATTCCTTGAAGATCCTGTGGACCTCGATGCACAGATTACATGATTAATCTTATCATTACAATGGCCAAATTTCATAATCATCAATGTAAATTTACAGGTAAAAACCATGTTTTACTGCATTACCAAAGCGTTCAAATTATACATTTATTCGGTGCAACACTCCAAAACGGAAAGCAATTAAAACAGTAACAACTTGTACTACATTAAAAATGTTATTATACGGTTCCTAAGAATACCGTAGAAAGTTCCATCAAACTGAATGGGCCATCCCAACGTTCGGAGATCCTCTATGTAAGGAATAATATATAGTCCACCGGTCATTATCGAAAAATAAATCCCTTCAGGATGAAACAAGACCCCTCCACTGCGCATCGGGGTCCTGTTCGTACTATTGGGATTTATTTTTCGATAATGACTGGTGATCTCTACTTTATCCCTTACTTATATAGAGCCTTATTCCCCCCTAGCGTCAAACTATAAAAAATCTATAAACCTAATAAATAATGAATATAAATCTATAGATAATGTAGACCGTATGACGTGTACTATTGTATCTTGAGTGAAACACATGGCTCTAGATCTCTCCATGTTTGCGATTGGTCATCTGGTGCCAATCGCACCGCCCCGTTTATGTGAATGCGTTCAGTACTAGATTGAGAAAACCTGGGTTGACTTAACGACTTCATGACCACCACCGTGACATCGCTTATCCGAGACTGCGGCTGTCAGGCTTTGTCAAACCAGCTAACGAAAAGATACCCTGGGTATGCTGAACTTGCTTCGTAGTACAGGCCCCTGAAGTGTCAGGTTTTGTTCACACTGGTGATTATGCTTCAAGCAAGCTAACTTTGATTTCAAAGGGTGACACTTATTCAATGCCTGTTTTGAGCTACAGCTCACCTTTCAGGTATGGACTTGTTAACCACGGTCTCTGAATAACATTGTCGAGTTTAGCTTTAGCATCCCTCCTCCTGTCCTCTCTCAGTTATTGGCGGTAGGGAGAGGACAATCCTGCATTTGAGCCCCGTCCACAGAACCTTCTGGAAAATGGACGGTCATCGTACAGGCGCGTATGCCCCCCAGGGGCTCCAGCACAGTGAAAACCTTTTCCCATTCGTCTCTCTCGGGGTCATAACACTGAACAATGTCCACCATGCAGCGGCTGTTCCAGGAGTACCCCCCCACCACGTAAATCCGTCCCTTAAACACGGCCACGCCCACGTCACTCTGCCCGCGGGGCATGGGGCTCACCACGGTCCACTGGTCTGTGGCAGGACTGTAATACTCACAGCCCAGTACATCATCGTAGTCACTCGTGCCACGGAAGTGGTTTCCTCCCATCACGTAGAGACGGTCGCCAATGGTGCACATGCAGTGAAGCCCACGCAGCTCTGTCATGTCCGCTCGACGACTCCACGAATCTGTGATCGGGTTATAACACGAGAGCTCTTTCTGGAAAGCGTCTCTGGTTATCCCGCCTGGAGAAGGGAGGGAAATAAATTCGGTACATTAAACGTGTCTTTGGCCGAAGACGTTTTCCGTCAGCAACTTCTCTGGCATGAAATCTACCTCTTTTTCACTTTGTGACGCGCTTCGGCTGTGGTCGAAACGCAACAGAAACACCGCATGACATATCATAAATTTACTGAGGAAGAGGTGCCTCTGGGCCTTTATGGAAATTAATATTGTCACGTTACATAATATTTCACGTGACTGAAATATTACAGTTTAAACATGAGCTTCTGCCTCCAGATCTATCGAAACATACTGTACCCCTGTCAACTGATTGAACTGTTTCCCTGTGTTTTTAACTGAGACATTGACCTTTTTAAACAGTTGTAACCAACCTCTGAAAGAAAGCTGAAAAAGAAAAAGAAAACTTTTGTTGAAAGGCCTGGCCTGAGAGGCAATGGAAACAGGGTCATGAATGTAGAAATGCTGTTGCAGGAAGGATGTGGTGAGCGCTACAGGACCTGGCCGAGTTGCCATAAAGCCCCCCTCCTACTCATGTCACGTACTTTTGAATTCTCTCGGCCCCTCTCTACATGTGCTACCTAAAAGGGACTGGGTTCAGTTAAACAAAATGCACTTTTTAAACATGACGGCAAAATGCATGCTGAATTGGAACAAACATTCGAGTTACACAGCAGTGACTATTTTGTGACACCTGGTGTCAAAAAGGAGTCTGATATTTAAAAACTTCTTGTGTGTTTGTGAGAAGATTTAAAAATGTATGTACACGCTGTGGTGTTGAGATGTGACCCCTGATAAAGAGAAACGAGTGTCATTGACCCACTTAGGTCAAAGCCTGAGTCTTTGTGCAGTCAGCACCTGTGTGAAACTTCTATTTTACTCTCAGATCAACAACTTAAGTTTCACTTTCAGTGTTGCTAAGAGACCTTTAAAGATTCTGATCGTTCTGAACATTCTGGAACCACGACCACAGTAGAGAAACCTGTTCAGAGGGCTTAAGTGGATTAAAATAAGGCCAACAAGACAACAAAACGTGCTTTGTGTGCCTGACTTAATTAGCCAGTGAAAAGAGCTCTCTCTCCTCAGGCTGAGAGGATTATAGTTTACGTTTTTACATTTCAATAACTTAAATTCAGTCATTCGGAGAAACTGCTACTTAAACTGTAAGCAAGAAATGAGACATACCTGAAACATACATCAGGTCACCGTGTACTGTGCCAGCATGACCATAGTGAGGTTCACTCATGGGGCAGACAAAAGTCCACTCATTTTTGTGCAAGTTGTAACATTCCACAGAATCTGCAGAACAAGCAGTGAGGGTTTAGCACACATTAAAAAGGGACTTAGCAGGGATTTCAAGATTTGGTATTTTTTTCTGGTTCTGTATCTCTGCTAAAATGATTTGAGGTTATGAGTGAAAAGATATAGTTCAATGTTGGCTGAAGATAAAGAGATTTTGTACAGTAAATACACCTCTGTTAATACAATCCTCTTAAAATTTCCTGGAAACTGAAATGCTCTAACAAGCCTGAGAAATGCCAAGTAAATGTATGTTTACATGACATATGCACTTTAACTTTGGTTGTTGTTGTGTAATTTTTTTTTATCAATATTTCCTAACGACAGTTTCTCGCTGTACTCCTGTACTCACTTTTATTCACGAACCTTTTTTCTCTTTTTCTTTTTTTTTTCTTTTTTCTTTTTTCTCTGACAACACAAGAAAGTGGCATCATAATTTCAAAAATCGCATGCCTCACCAATCTCGCCCGTGGCGTTTCTGCCTCCGACGGCGTAGAGCTTGTCCTTCAGCGCGCTCAAATGGAAGAACGTTCTCTTCTCGTTCAGGGAGGCGATCTGGAGCCAGCGGTCGAACCTCGGGTCGTACCGGTACGCGCTGTCCACGGCTGTTTTGCCCTTGGTGTCGTATGTGCTCTGACCACCCACGATAAACAGAAACCCACCGAGCAGCGCCACTCCATGCTGGTATCGCGGCACTTCCATAGGTTGTAGGGCCCTCCAGGTACCTCCACCCTCTTCGTCGTAAAGCCTTAGCTCCCTGCTCACCACCAACTGCTGCCTCATCACTCCACCCAAAGCCAGAAGGTGGGTGGAACTGGAGCGAATGCGCGTCCGTTCCGTCTGCAGCGCCGGCTGGAGAAACGGCATCATCTGGTAGTTGCTGGCCTCCAGGAGCAGGTTGACGCAGCCGGTGTCCGTGCGCATGAAGTGCTCCCCACCCTCTCCTTTGTTCGCTCCGTCCTCCTGGTCCTCCTGGGATATCTGGAGGAGCTCGGAGGGAGTCATGAGGGGGAAGCGGATGTGTCGCATCAGCGAGTAGGCGGCCGGCCGTCGACCGGCCGGGTCATGGGAAAGCCAGGCTCGGGCGGCTCTGTAGAGCTCCATCTCAGAGAACCCCTTGAGGGAATCACTGGACAGGGTGTGGACCATGCTGGACTCAGACAGCTGTAGGAAGCGGCCGCTGTGGACCAGCACTTTGAAGTTTTCACACACAAAGTCGTGGATGTGGTTTTGCACATCTTCCAGAAGCAGGTCGTTCGCGATGCGCTCTACCTCCACGCAGTTATCGATTGTGATCTATAGTGCGAAAAAAACGAGAGAGAGAGAAAGATCGCAAAACTTTAACACTGTTAACCTATTTGCACATGCTCAGAATGAGAGCGAATGCCCGTCCGGAAGGACCTGTACCTCACTGCTCAGCAGCTGGTTGCAGAAGCTGAGGACAGGCATGACTTGCAGGAAACTCGCCGCCTCCAGTGTGTCCTGCAGTGTGTCCAGGCTCAGCTTGAGACGAGACGTGTAGATGAACTGAATGATGTTCCTTAGACCTGTGCTGCTCACTCCATGCAGTTTAATCTCCTTCAACTCCTGTTCCCTCATTCCTCCTGACACAAAAATGGGAAGAAAAGAGAGAAAGAGGCGGTGGTTCTTTCTTCATGTATTTATTTATTTTGTGTGTGTGTGTGTGTGTGTGTGTGTGTGTGAATGATTCGATGGAAAAAAATGAAAACAGATGTTAAGTCTGGGAAGAGTGTATTACATAAAAGTATTGTATTACACGTATTACATGTATTTTCATAATTAAACACACCCAAAAATAGAGTCAAGGACTTACCTGTAAACATGGCCTTGAAGTAATCACTGGAAGAGGCCATGATGACCCTGTGAACTGGGAATGTTTCGTTGCTGTCTCCAGGCACCAGAGTGACATCACAAAGTGTCTCATCATGGCGAAAGTGATCCAACCCCTGACAGAGGACCACAACGGCAGTTTAAACGAATGTAGATGTTTCAAAACCCCCGACTACCAGAGTGAGACGGTGAACAGATGGCTGTTTCAGTGTTAAAGCATTGCACAACTTAAACTGTGGTTGTGATCTTTGCTGTGAAACAGTGAGAAAGAGTAGATAGAGGCTCTGTGGTCAAACCACATTCTCTCAACCCTGTTACATGATGTGCTGTTTACCTGGAGGATTGCACACCCGTGCTCCTCACTGCAGAACTCTTGAATTTGAGGTTTTGGAGGGATGCTGGGCTTTGGGCTGACCTCTGGAGGCTTTGGATTGACAACCTGGGGTTTAGGAGGTAGCTCTGGGGCTTTAGGGGGAGCTTCAGGTTTAGGAGCAGGATCAGGAGGCGTTGGAGGAGGCGCTGCCGCTTGGGGTTTGTCTGATTGAGGAGGGGGTCTGGGGGGCTCCCTCATTTGTGTCCTGCTCCCCAGACGAGACAACCTCCGATGCAACTTCCCCTCCTCTCCACTGTTTCTGAAATAAAACAGAGTTCTAGTCAGTCTAGCACCTTCACCAGCTTTCACAGGCTCACAGTTTACTCTGAGTCATTGCATGACTTTTTGCTCGTCTGGTAGTCCTCACATGTACTCCGTCAACACATGGGCACTTTCTCTTTATCTTACCATGCTGATGAAAATGATAATAATATCATAACACTTTATTTGGATAGCATTTTTCCTACAAAGAATGCAGCTCAAAGTTCTTTTACATTTCAGCATATAACAGAAGACAAAATAAAATAGTGATAAATAGACCACGCAATAAAAAAAGAAAGATAAACCACACAATCCAAGGGGCATAAAACAGGGAAAATCATCTAAGTTAAAGGATAAAACAATTTAAGGAAAAATAATTCAAAGGATGGATAAAATGATTAAAAACCAATCAAATGCAGCGCATATGAAGGTGAGCCAAAGCTAACAAGAAAGGTCTGGCTGCGATATTTCCAACCAGGGTAACACACCTTTGTGGCATCGGTCAAAACAAACATTTACTTAATGGCTTTCCACTATTGTACACATGGCATTCATTTTTTTTTCTTAATATTGTTTTAACAGTCTGGAGAGGAATATTCCGGTGCTCTTACAACCTCATATTAAATTATTAAAAATACTCATAATAATAATATAATAAGCTAATAATAAGCTAGATTGAAAAAGTATGTTTTTAGTTTCTGTTTAAAAATGTCCACTGAGCCTGCCTCTCTAATACTAGGTGCATTGTGGATGAAGGCAGCTTCACCAATTTTATTTTTGGGGATTTTTGGAATGTTTAAGAGACCTGCTATAGAGGACCTAAGGGCTTGTTAAGGGATATCAAACAACAGAGAATGGGAGATATAAGAGGGTGCTAACCCATTAAGAGCTTTGTATTCAAGTAGAAGGACTTTAAAACCAGTTCTAAAAGATACAGGGAGCCAATGCAGTGTAGCTAAAAAAGGAGTAATATGCTCTCTCTTCTTTGTTTTCGTTAAAAATCTAGCAGCAGAGCTCTGAATTAGTTATAGTTTCTCAGTTGAATTTTTTTGGAAAACCAGCAAAAAGAGCATTACAATAGTCCGGTCTACATGAAATAAAAGCATGAGTTTCTCAGCATCCTCTTGAGTTAAAAGCGGGCATACTTTGGCAATATCCCTCGGGTGGAAGAAAGCTGTTTTGGTTACCTTGCTTATGTGGGCTTTGAAACTTAAATCTGAGTCTAAAATTACACCCAGACTTGTTACTTCCAGTTTGATGACCTAAGTTTCCTAGCCTAGTAGAAAGTGATCTCTTTTGGCTTTGGGGCTAACTAATGGTATTTCAGTCTTCTCTTAGCTCAGCTTTAAAAAATTATTACTCACCCATTGGGTGATTACGGACAGGCAGGTAGTCAGGGAGCATAATGCATTTATGTCATTTGGCTCAACGGAAATGAATAATTGTGTATCATTGGCATAGGTATGAAAGTTAACATTGTGGTCCCTAATGATATTACCCAGCGCCAGCATATATAGTGAAAAAAGAAGGAGACCAAGACAGCTTCCTCGTGCAACACCAAAAGATATGTCGTATTTCTTTGATACATGATCTCCAAGACTAACATAAAATTGTGTCCCTGTAACGTATGTATGGAACCAGTTAAGAGCACATTCAGTGAGACCAACCCAGTTTTTTAGACGATTGATTAGAAAGCTGTGGTCAGTTGTGTCCAATCTGCAGCACTCAGATCTAAGAGAATAAGAACTAAGACCTTGTTTGCAGCAGCACTGAGTCTGAGATCAGTGACTATTTTTGTTAGAGCATTCTCCTCACTGTGATTAGATCTAAAACCCGACTGGAACTTCTCTAGAATATCGTTGTTGTTTTTAAAAGCGGTTTAGCTGTTTAAAAGCTTCTTTTTCAACTATCTTGCTCACGAAGGGTAAGTTGGATATAGGCCTGTAATTGCTTAGCACACTCTACTCTAGATTTGGTTTCTTCAATACTGGTTTCACAACAGCAGTTTTGAATGCACTGAGGACTATACCAGTCTCAAGAGATGTGTTAATTATTTTTAGAACAGCTGTCGAGACACTGTTAAAGACATTTTTAAAGAATTTAGTGGGGACAGGGTCAAGAAAGCAAATCCAAGGTTCACTCTGTCTTACAATCTTACAGGGCTCTGCTTCGGCGATGCTACTAAAGTTTCTCATACTTGCGGGCCTATTACAGGGCAGATCATATGGGTTACAGGAGTTCCTGACAATACTCTTCCTGACAGCTCTTTGTTGTTGTTGCTTTGAGTTGTTATTTTGTTGTTAAAGAACTGTGCAAATTCTTCACATTTTGAGGCAGAAGCCAAGCTGAGAACGTCAGAAGCTAGAGCGGGATTTAATCATTTGTCAATAGTTGAGAACAGTACACTAGAGTTGCCACGATTCTCTGCAATGAGTGAAATGAATCAAATGTGACATATATATTCCTAATAATGGCACAGCCTGTAAGGACATGATAACTTGTTTGGCACATTCACTAAACGTACTAAACAAACATAATGCCATGAGAGCATAATTTAAATGTATTGACCATGTAGCATGATCAGTGATCAGTGCCTGAAAAATGCCAGACCGGTATGTTATCGTGAAAATATTTATTTTATCGTTAAAATAATGTCACACAATATTTTACATTTTGCAATTGTTTTTTTTTTTTTTACATCTTGATCTGAGGAAAGTGTAATGTTATTCCTGCCGTCTAATAAGGACGTAATAAGGACATCAGACTCTCACCCCATCTCTGCTTGTCTCTGGTGGTGGTGTCAGCAACGCTCATCCAAAAAAAAGTTCCCTGAGAGCCAGCGAGACGTCTGGTAGCCGCTCGGACGGACCTGACCACCGGTGATCACAGCATTGGAGTTGCTTGACTGAAAGACAACGTTTGATACACACTGTCAGAAGTGTGAAATAGGAAGTGAGAAGCAGGGGACTAAGATTTTAAACTCACAGCAATGCAAATGGGTGCAGGTTTTTTTAGACCATTTAGAGGATGTGGGCTTTTTTTTTCTTCTCTTCAACTGAAGCAAACAGGCAGAGTGGTACAACATCACTGACGCTGGAGACTAAATCGTTTGCTGTTTTTTTTTACAGCAGTCATGTCAAAAATGAACCCGAGATTCAGAGTCATGTGGTGTATTTTTTAAAAATGTAGTACATTTAAATCAGTTTTCAGATGTATTTGTTACATCATGTACCTTAGTTGGATATATTTTAATGTGAGGTCTACCTCAATCACCGTGGCTACAGAATGCACTGTGTGGGGCTGTTCCCATCAATGGACTGTTTGTGACATAGTATAAACAGTGCTTTTGAGTTCATGTTTTTTTTGTTTTGAGTTCTGTTTTAATGTTTCTATTTGTAACTGACTCTTCTTTGACATCTGTCAGCAATAAGGGAGATGTACACTAATAGAACAAACAGAGCAATCTAAATAAGGAAGCACACACAGAGGGTGTTCCTACCCAACAGGACTTACCTAACGCTGATGTTTTCTCTGCAGGTTCACAGCCTGTCTTCTCATCTCAAATTCTGAACAACTCACTGAGGTCTCACTCTGTTTAAAAAAAAAGGATGAGTAAAATGGTATACACTGTGTTTACCACAACTTCGCTGACTTCCTGTGTTACTTCTACTTCATCTCTCTCTCTCTCGCGCGCGCTCTCCTCCCCCTTTTTGTTTTCTCAACACTTACAGTTAGCGGAAAGATAGAGACTTTTCTACTTCTTCATTTTAACATTTCACTGATGTTGCCGACAGATAAGGGGCCGGGATCACAAACGAAGCAAAAATAACCACACTTCTGCTTTTGCATCCATATTATGGCCTCATGAAATCATCTTACAAACAGCAACAAAAAAGGGAATATAATCCCACGGTGACGCATGACAGCATGTGTGTGTGTGTGTGTGTTTGTGGGCACAGCCTCATCCCATATTCTTATGTGTGTTTCTCAGGTCTCTCATCTTTTGGTGTTTCCCCTCTGTTTGATCTCCAGTTCCAGGAGACCTTCCTACACAAGACTTTTGTGGGAGGTTCAGTGAAATTTCAGCGAAAGTTTAGCATTATAAAAAGTTAAAAAAAACAAAAACAAAACACTAAAAGCGTTATTTTTTAAATGATGCCTTGCTTCATGCACGACATAATTTTTTTTTCCACTCCAGTATGACACTTAAAAATGAATAAATAAAAGAAGTGAGAGGAAACACAGAAAAAGGATCATTTCTTTATTTTGTCTAATTTTTCTTTTTTTTTTTTTTTTACCCAGGTGCAGCATCAAAGTGGCTTTTCCATAGTGAATGAATATTCAGTGAATGGAGAGTTACAAGGCATTGCTGCTTCACTTGAAGTATACAGTGCTGAAACCATCCCTCCTTCCAATATTACAGTTTATGTCACCATCTGGTACCATCATATTACCATCAAATTAAAAGAGCAAAGTTTTCCTGGGGGAGCGTTAATTACTTTCTCATATATTCAGTAATTTTGCATTTCACACCACAATGTACCTGATATTCCACTTTCAAATCACTTCTGTTACTTTTTTTCTACTGCCTTTACTGACAGTCCCTCATGCTCTAAGCAATCCCACTCACAGGTGAAAATGAAACATCTCAGGGGAGAGCTAGTGATGTAATATAACCTGAGTAAAAAGTTGTCTTTGTTTCAGGTAAAAACTCAAACAGGATAAGATCCAGTCTGGGTTAAATAAACCATGTATTTTTCTAAGAGCCCAGGAGAGTTTCTGGAATTTACTTCATGTATGAAATGGAGTTACTCTTGACAGTTGATTAGAAAGAAAAAAAAATGCTGTAAATGTACTATGTGTTTCCATCATCCTAATCCTAATCTCATGTGCTGTGTTCTTAATGTGTGTCACACAAACACTGAGTACACTGGGCCCTGTGTAAAAACACGGCATGGGATTGAAAAGATCACTGTCGTGGCCTCGTTAATTACGCCAGCAAAGTCCATCCCGCCAGCGAGCGCACTTCTCGTTGCCGTCGGGTCAAAGTTTGGAGAACTGAATTAGGTTCCTGTTTATCTCTGCAACACTTCTGCAACCTGAAGCGAGAGAAACCGAATGTCAGCTTTGCACCGATGTGACATGAACTTCTCAAAAACGACCGATCTTGGTCTGCACACTGTAACCTCGCAGTCCGCTCTGCAGGAAGAACTTTCTGGAACACGACAGAAGATTTCCAGAACACACGCTGGGGTTATCTTACGTGCTGCGTCGGCACAGACTCACCGGACAGAGCCATGGACAGACGAAACTCGTCGTTCAGGATCTGCAGCACCTCCCTCACCCCTTCTTCACCCTGTTCGACAAAAGTCAGTCAGTCAGTCAATCTACACATGGTTTGGATTGAACTGTGGTTATGCCAACCCCCCTACACATATAGACACACACCCACACACAAACACAGACAGACAGCTACCTTGTATGCAAGGCCCCAGATTGCTGGCCTTCCGATAAACACACACTTGGCTCCCAAGGCCAGGGCCTTGAGCACATCGCTGCCCGTGCGGATCCCACCGTCCATGTATACCTCGATCCTGCCTTGCACTGTGTCCACGATCTCTGACAGACAGTCTATCTGTGGGCAGGTGGAGGGGGCGAGGGACGGAGGGGGGAGAGATAAAGGTGGAGAGAAACGGAGACATGCCTTAATAAAAATGGTTCTTCAATCCAGTGAGGCAAGGTACACTTTGGACATTTATCGAGATGGCCATTTTAGAGATTCTGGCCGTTGTGTTTTTCGATTAAAAAAAAAAAAGTCTTAATGAGCAGTAACGTGGGGAGGGAATGTGTTAAACATTTAATGTAGTAAACATCGCAGTAAAATACGTAATACACTGGGTAAACCTTAAGTAACAAAGAATTGCAGGAATTGAACCGTTAAAATTATGACATGTTACAGTTGTAAGGCTTCGCTTTTATGAGGCAATGGAATCTGTATTGTCTGGGGCATAAAGAAACCATGTTCCTCTGTCTCTCACCGTAGCCGGCCCTCCATCAAGCTGTCGCCCGCCGTGATTGGACACTATGATGCCTTGTACACCGTGCTCCACAGCCAGCTCTGCATCCTCCTTGGTTAGGATGCCCTTAATGATAATTGGCAGGCGTGTGAGGGATTTCAGCCAATAAACATCCTTCCAGCTAATGGATGGGTCCAGAGTGTTGGCAGGGATCCCGTATTCCTCTGGTCCTGCATTCTCCTGTAGGGAGCGAGAGTATACCAACAGTTAGGAACACACACACACACACATACACAGAATACATGAATATATTCATGCGCACAGAAAGGCATGCTATACAAGTGTACATGTTATAGGATGAATACATATATGTGAACATATATGTGAACAAAAACATTTTTAATCTGATTTTATACAATATTGGAATCTTAGGGGGAAGCATCTACACTGTTTGGAAAATCTCAATATGTTTATTATTACCTGGAAGACTCCATCAAAATTTTTGACCTTGAGGTGAGGTGGGAGTTTGAACTGGTTGCGAATGTCGTTGCGGCGTTTTCCAGTGTATGGTACATCCACGGTCAGGACGAGGGCTTTGTAACCGAGGGCTTCCACCCTGTGAACAATCTGCTCAGACACTTTGCGGTCACGGTAAACGTACAGCTGGAACCATCGGTAACCGTTGGGTGCCGCGGCAACAATCTCCTCCACGGAACACGTGGAATAGGTGCTGGTGATGTAGCAGGTGTTTACAGCCTCCGTAGCTATCGGCAGGTGGGTAAGGGAGAGAGAAAGAGGGAGAGAGAATGAGAGAGAGAGAGAGAGAGAGAGAGAGAGAGAGAGAGAGAGAGAGAGAGAGAAAGAGAAAGAGAGAGACAGAGAGAGAGAAACATCAATGTGGGAAATACCGCTTGAAAACAAAAAATATAAACATCACAATATCGCCATCTAGTGGCTAGACTACAGATAGACCATCTAAAAAAAAGCAACATGTAAGACCTTGTTTCTAAAATGCCAAGAACCAAGAACACTGCTCTGTAAGATAAATTCAGTATAATTACCAGCCTTTTTGTTACATTCATTATCGCTGTATGGCCACTAAACTGATTTGTCCGACATGTGTTTGTGTATCTTTAATCAGTGAGCCAATGTTCCTCTCACCTCTGGCAGTGGCCATCTCACCCTCATGCCAGGCCAGGCAGTGAAACGCAGTGGGTGCGATGCCCACTGGGAAGCTGATCTCAGTACCCAGCACCGTGGTCCGAGTGTCGCTCACAGACACGTCCCGCAGAATCCGTGGCCTCAGGCGGATGCTACAAAAAAAAAAAATTATAAAAAGAAGAAGAAGAAAAAAAAAAAAAAAAAAAGACAGGAAGCCACAATGAATATAAACTTAAGACAGCTGTTATTATCATCTGCCAAGAGCGTGATATTACGTGTTGGTAATGGAACCGAGCGTAGATGAAAAGGGAGAAACGGCACCGTTTGTAGGCCAGCAGGTTGTCATCTCTCGTGCAGCACTCGTCAGCGCCGGCTGCGTAATAGTCCCAGGTCGCCTTAGACAAATGCTCCTTGGCATACTCCTCAAAATCAGTGAGACATACCATAGCCATCTCTGCACAGCGACCTCCCTCTCTGCACAAGGACAGTATTATCATCTCTCTTATCGTAAGAGCCCTGATTCTCAGTCAGGTGAGAGAAAGAAAGCTTGTTTGTCAAAAGTGGAGCTTAGCTTTGGCACAGTTATGCCCAAACTGTAATAATCAGAGCTTGTTAGATGCATGCATAGAGAACTGAAACTGAGAGAACTGTTTTGAACTCCAGATGTTTGGTAGGTTTTCAAACGTTCAGCAAAAACGAAACTAAATGAAATTAAGTACAGTACGCTGTTATTTACAAAATAAATAAATAAATAAAATAAATGAGCCAACATTTATCTATCAAGACACAGTTTCACATGTTCAAATACAGAGCTGAGCCTAAGCTAATTTCTCACACGTTTTTCATCATGAATGAATCTCAGAAAACACCGTAAAGACATTTAAGAAATCTTAACATCAAAATAAGAATGATTCGATTTCCCGTCATGGTAACTTTAACCTTACTTGAAGCAAGTTCGTGCAGCACAAGGTCAAAGAGATACAGGCCGCTTTCGTGAACCGATTTCCCCCTGTGTGTATGTGAGCAAAACAGTCATTTACATATTCAACAGACTGAATAATGAGGGTGGGAACTAACCCTCAAACCACGGTTAAGGATTCTTTTTTTTTTTTTTTTTTTTTTTTTTTTGAGGAAAAGTAGAATGTACAAAGATGCAAATGTGTTTTCTGCTGTAATTCTGCATGAAACGTGTATTGTTTATCACACAAACAAATTATTTGCAGTATTTCTCCCTCACAAGTGCTACGATTCCATTTCAACTCCAACTTGAGGTTAATAGTTAAAGCCACATTACACAAACATGTTCCAGGCCTCGCCGGAACAGCCCTGAACTACGGACTCTATAATACATTAACCTTCTCAGCCAGGATTGTAGCCAGACATAAATCCATTCATCACCATATTAATCAAACAAAAACAAACTTCAAACAGTCAAAACAAGAACAATGGAAAACACGTAACAAAATCGCCGTACACTTCTGAAAAAGCCTGACCCTTTGGGCGGTACAGTATTCAAGCTTAACCACAAAAATGTGAAACTGCTAACCGTAACATATTTGCCAACATATAAGTCTATACTTCCAGTAAGTACATCTATTTTAATCACTTACCACTCCAGTCAACAGCATTGCCTCTGTAATGGAATCTCTGCTCCCACAGAGTGACACTGAGTGCCCTTTGTGTGATGAGAATAGATAATACTACCACAGATTAACACTGACAGTGAACGGGACCCCAGGATGACTCGCTTCTTCATTGTGTTTACATAGCCTGGAAATGTGCTGATTGGTGAGCAGATGGCCACACTGAGAGACATTTCTGTCTCTGTGTGTGTGTGTGTGTGTATGTGAGAGAGAGAGAGAGACGATGACCCTTGCTGAATTTTTCTTCCCCATAACCATGTTTATAATTCGGGTAATAATTTATGATAGAAGTGAATGTGTTTTATATTTTACTCTACCAGTCTTGCTCTATCAACTTGTACTATAAATGTGTATTTTTTTTTGGTAAATGTTTAACCAGCCCAAACTAACCAATTAAAGGCCTTAATCCACTTCTATCATGTTCCCTTGCTCTTCTCAGGAAGGGAAAATATTGCATGGTAATCATTATGTAGACTCAGCTACAGCAGGAAGACACAACTCAGACTACAGTTCACAGGTCCCGCTGGAGTGCACATGTCCATTTCTCAGGTAAAAAAACTCAGTCTCTAGTTGTTAGAAGAACTAGTGCTTCTAAAAGTCCATAGCCTCTACAGAAACTGCTTACTGACCAACACTGCTCAGAATATTCCCTTAAAGACATTCCAGACATATTCAGAATTTCTAATGCCACAAAGGAATTCCACCATCATACACTTCTGGCCTCCCATTGCTGTCATAAAGAGATCAGCTAAGAACCATGAGGAAACTAGTGATTATGCTCACTTGAGAAAAGCCAGTAAATAATGTCAGATTATCTATATTATCTTGAAGAAATGGCTTTTGTGTGAACAAAGACAAAAATGAAGCCTGATTTTTCTGTGACAGGAGAGGTTGCTTTGAGACATCAGGTGTACAGAGAATTTGTTAGAGTCAGCAATCTTGTTGAAAATCGGCTGTGAGGATAGAGCCAGGAATATTTTAAGAGATGGAGTTAGACTAACAGGGTTAAACTAACACCTCCTGCTGTATGAACTGGTTTCAGGGCCTAGACAGCCGTTTGGTCTCGCACATCACACTTCATAAAACAACAGCCTGCTCTATGCAGTAGTAAGAATCCTCACTCATTAAGACACTTTCACGTCAGGCAACGCTCTGCTTACTGCACTGGTTCCCACCAAATACAAACTGGATTTTTAGATTGATTTTTAGATTTCAGTTGGTCTCGTCTTCCACTCTAAATCCCTGCTTAACTCTTTCCCACTTTCTCCATTCCTAGTCTCTCTCGTCTCACTTAAGTTACTGTTTCGGTGGATTAACTTACCGAGCGGCAAGCTCTACAGAAATCCGGACCCAAGAGCATTTTAATGCTCTTTAAATTCTATGGGTCAACTGCGTCTAACATGACAGTTCTAGCCCTGCGGGAAGTTACAAAACAGCGCTCTGAAGACAGATACTTTCCTGCTGCAGAACTTTCTCATTCCATTTCCAACGAACTATATCGAGAGGACAAGAAAACGTGTTTCTAGTAGGCAAGTCTTTACTTATCCATATATGTTTCTCAAAGCGGAACACCTACAACGTCTATCCTCTCGTCAATTCGGCTCGCAGCTGACTACAATGAAGCCTCACTCTATTTTACGACCGTGAAAAACTCATGCGCGAATTCTTTCTGGAAACTGTTTTTTCATTGTGCGCGCTGATTTAGGGCACAAACTAGGTAGTGTAATTTTAGAAAATAGAACAGGACTCAAATAAATAACTTGAAGGTTTCCTACAGGGCAAAGCAATTTCCCCAAACAAACGTCATTTTTCAGAGATGCTATATTGCTTAAACAAGATGTACCACATACTCGTCAGTAAATTGCCAGTAGCCTAGGCTACGATTTGTGGATCTACAATAATAAAAGACCAAACATGAAATCCAGATCGATGTTTTGTCATTGTTTCACAACATAATTAATTGCGCAAGTCGCCTTACAGCAATAATAAACCAGACAGGAAAAAAGTGATCGTACCTAAATTAAGCAGCCTGTTAGCCATCTGCAATTTTTACACACCCCCAAGTGGCGTAGCTGAAGATATTTGGCGCAGTCTGCGCAAACACTGCCTGAATTTTCACTAAAGGTTCGTAAGTGCTGAGAACTTATTAAAAACAGAATGAACGAAACATTAATAAAGTTTTAAAAAAAAAAAAAGTAAGATTATCTTATAGTGTTCGTCTGCATTATCCAAAGTGTTCTAGAAGCGTTTGTTGTCATGCAAATTGCTATAAACTACTTGTAAAAATATAGACATAAAAGAAGAAACAACAACAACAAAACTCCATCAGCCTGAACTACATGGCACCCATACTGTTTATCTGTACTATCCATTCGGATCCTTGGGTTTTCTTAGATTTTTTGTTGATTTTTTTTTTTTTAAATTCAAACCAGACAAAACGTTTTCTTTGAAGATGTTGTTTCTCCCCAGACTGAAACTCAGAGTCCTTGCGTCACTTTTTGTGCTCTGTGGGGTAAACTAACGATAAGGAATTTGAGTCTGTATGGCTTTTGACAGATTAAGAGTCAACTACTTAACTGTTTCGTTGTTGTTTGATAAAAATTTGCTGGGTCAGTCGGATCTTCTCCTAGCTCTAAATCTGGGTAGTTTTATATCTTTTTAAATTTCGAATTTATAGGGGGGGGGGGGTGGGGGGGGGGGGGCGCTACCACAATTTTGCCTACTTCTCAACTGCTAAAACTGTTCGTTCCAATCCCGGTTTATGTACATCACCAGTTCTTCCGCTTTTGAAATGTTCCTCGCAATTAGAGGATTTCTTAAACTGGAGAAACGCAAGGGTCTGCGCGACATCTTGTGAGGATCTCGCAACCGATCTAAATTAACAGTTGACATTACTTGTCAAGGTAATCTTAGCGAACTTGTGAACTGCCGAATAAAGGCCAATTTAAAGTTTTAAAATTGATATAGATTTATAGAAAACGGTTCTCTCTCTCTGAAGACCAGCAAGAATTAGCTCTAGTTTTAATCTATCACATCCAATATTCAATATATTTGATTCAAAAAGGTCTGCATACTCTGTGGCAATACTCATGCCCTATGACTAAAAGGTCACTACGTCTCAGTCTAATAAACTAACAAATGAGAAATTACTTACCTGTTACAACCTAAAATGCTCATTTTACTGTGGAATCTGCAAACACCGAGGAGTCACTACCTGAAAAGAAACGTTTTACAGAAAAAAAAACACGTGAGTGATACGTTTATCAGTTTAATGTGACGTTGATCGGAATTGTAATTTTGGTTCTATTCCAATATTCTTCATAAAAACTGCGATACGTGCTCAGTATCTTTCACTGTCTCACAGGGTATGAACATTTTTTATCGAAGGACACTGGATGGCGGTAGAGGAGGCAAGAAAACACAAACATGCTGAAATACGCAGAAAGTTTTAGATTGGGTAGAGCGGTTAGGGAGACTGGACAACATGGCGTTACGCTGCAGAATTTTATCAGCGATACGTTCTACAGTCATCTTGGCCGGTCGCAACCTCATCAAATTTATAATGGAATTCTCTTGCACTACTACATGTGCAAACACCTAATTTGCATTTTTAGGCTTTGAACCACCTTACCATTCACCAACTACCATCGACCTATTATAATTTTAACCATGATGTGTTCCATCTCTCCTGTTTGATTATTAATAAGAGTGAGTTTCCAGTGGTAACTTCTGCATGCTTTTTTATTACACTGTTTCCCAGAATGTTGTTTGTTGTAGAGAGAGCTTGTTTTATGAATGTGGCTTTGTGTACTGTTTGTAGGTTGTGAATGGTTAGAGTTGACACCTACACCACTCTACACGTGGGCCATTTAACTGCTTTCAGTTAGTTGTAAAAGCACATTGTTGTGGTACACTTCTAGAAAAATTTTCTGTTTTTTACGCTAATACAATATATTTACCAAACTGTCGTTCCAACACTCTCAGTGTTCTCAGGGATTATTATGAATTTATACATACATGTCTTCTTTAAATTTTAAAGTGAGTAAACTTTTAAGTTTTATCCTGTATAATTTCTCAGTGTATCATATTTGTATTTATTTGTTTATTTCTACTTTTGTCAGTGTTTATATGTAAAAATCATCTGTGTTTTTAGTTTTATGCCGTGTTATCTCTCTGTCTCTGGTGAGTGTCCAGTTCATATGCGACGGCGAGCAAACAGATGAAGTTATAAACGTCTTACCTTGTCATTGAAGCTCTCTTGCTTGGATCCTGTGACCTGTTCTCTTGTCCTCCCCGAACACGTGTGTACCATAGGGTTGTACCAGGAAGGCCTAAACCCCTCCCATTAGAAATGGGCTATTCCCTTACCTTATGACCCTGTCCACAGACTCTCTCTCTCTCTCTCTCACATACACACACACACACACACACACACATACACACATACAGCTGTTAAGCCCCACTGTCAGCACTCTGGCTTCAACCCTCTCATTGTACATAGCTAAAAAAAAAAGGGGGGGGGGCAGATAGTCACTTTTTGTCTCAATTGTCTGTTGAGTCAGTGTCAATGTAGGGATCCGTACATGTAATGGATAGGAGACTGTGTCTTTAGGTTAAAAATTACGTACAATACTTGAATTTGAAGGTCATGATTCCATTGAATTACTTTTGACTGCAGTGATTATTCCACTGTCACGATACTGTGGTCAGAAATTTTGTTTTTATCTTTTATATGTAAAACTAAGAGGGAAGATCTTATTTTTGAAATTGGAACCAGAGTAACACTTTGGTATAAGAAATCATTTTCAGGCTAACCTGAGCTTCAGTTAATCTTTCTAAATCCTGGTTTGTTTTTTTTTTTGTTTTTGTTTTTTTTTTTTTTACACAGTTTCTGTAAAACACTCCGACATACAATTTCATTTAAAACCTGTTCACGCTGTGAGCACCCCGAAGCTAAATTAAATGCTCTCGGTTCTTTTTAAAATCGGGTTATTTCAGCCTGATGATCTCGGTCCGAAGACGAATGGCTTTACGTTTCACTTCGCCCTGTCTGGGGTTTTTAGTTTTGGTTTTGCCTTGAGACGGGGAAGAGGGTAAAACCCCTGTGTTGAAGACAAAGTCAGGTTGTTTGGACGGTCTCCGCTGAGGGACACAGATTGGTGGCTGCGGCCCCTTCAGTGAGGTGTAAATTGTGTTAATCCACAGCTGGCTCTGATGTTGATCGCATATCTTTCCATCTCACTCTTTCTCTCTTACTTTCTTTTGAGCGTGAGGTGTTGAGTTTGTGTGTGTGTGTGTGTGTGTGTGTGTGTGTGTGTGTTTTCTTTTGGGTAGAAAACCTTTTTCACATGCTGCTGTTGCTTTCTCTGACCTAGGGCCACAGGATCGGCCTTCACAACATGTGTGTTAGATTGTGTGAGGTGTTCTCCTGCCCCAGCCAGAATCTCTCCCTCTCCCTCTCTCTCTCTCTCTCTCTCTCTCTATCTCTCCCCCCTCCCCCTCGCACACACACACTCTCACAGACACAGAGACACACATACGCGCACATATTTCTGGCACTAGTTCTGGATAAGAGTCTTTTTCCTTTAGTTCCACATTGGCTTGAGCCAAAATAACATTGGCTGCTGGTCACAATATACTCCCCAGATCAAAAAAAACCCTCTCTGTCTGTCAAACACTGTTTAGGTTCATCACACATTCACACAGATCATGTGCCATAATATGTTTGCTCCACAGTATGTATTTGGTGAAATTTCATACCCCCCTTAGGACTCAGTGTCATCATGTGTGATGAAGTGGTTGTTAATCTCTAGTGGTGGCATCTGAGTCTTCTTTAATGTAACAGTCATTTCACTGTTGCCAAATCTAGAAAGCAGTAGGCAGAGTGCTGAAACAGTGTAAATCTCTCCCACTCAGTCAATCTATCTGTCTGTCTATCTGTCTGTCTGTCTGCCCCTCCCACTTTCTCTTCCCCCCTTTCTGTGTTCTTTATTCCAGCCACAGAGAACTGGCAATAAATGATTGTAGCTTTAGGTTCACTACTTTAAGGTAATTGGTATTTTAGGCTAGGGTGTCATGAAACACGTGTAAGAAGAGCAAACAAAAACAAGGAAAGGTTTCTTATCATAACCAGTGTGATGACACAAGATGCTCATAGAGACAAAACCATAGACTGAAAATGAATTAAAGCATTCTTAGGCTATATCAGTATATTTGCAAAGAAAAAATTCTCTTGCTTTTTCTGTGCTGCGGTTTTGTTTTGTTTTTTGCGCTGTAATGATAGAATGTTATTACGCTTCAGGGGCGTGTATTCAGTTGCCTCTGTAGGATGTTTATGTTGCTTTGGCAAGATGTTGACATAGGTTAGTTCAGCACTGGACAGCTCTCTCAGGATGCCATTTTGACATATACTGACCCCGGCAAAACACCATTGTACCCTTAAACACCCAGGTCCCTTCAAAAGTGAAACTATTCGTCTGTCTTTCTCACAGAATTCTGTGCAAGAGTTCTAAACCACAAATTATAAAGGAACAAGACAAAATGCTCGACTCTGCCAAAGTGTTAGCAGAGCAGTCCATTCTCACTCTTTGTCCATGTGTAGAAACTTGGGATAGAAATGTGTCCTTAGGAAATGGAGCATTTTAATGCTTATCCTGATCTGACTTCATTAAGAAGGCTTTCAGTCTCATAAATAGGGATTGTAACACTGTTGTTTTCGCTGTCTCCATGACTGTGGTATTTCCGGGAAAGTCCCTCTCTGCGCTAAGCTCCTCAGTTCTCTGGCGAATGGAAGATGCCCATAATGACGACTTTAATCCTCTGAGTTTCGAAAATTATGCAAATTACAAGTTTAGTTATGTGTGGCTGTTCATGTGTTAGCCCGTAGGTCCTCTCTGTTTTGTCTTAACCTTAGGTTGCTGAAAGATAGAGAGATAGAGACAGAGAGAGAGAGAGAGAGAGCGAGAGAGAGAGAGAGGAAGGGAGGAAGTAAGAGACCGTGTGTCTGTGTTTATATAAATATGTTAGAGCGAGTGTGAATAAGGGAGAGGTAGAAACGGAGAGTGTATGTGTGTGTGTGTGTTTGGGTGTGGGTGTGTGTGTGTGGGTGTGTGTGTGTGTGTGTCACCCTGCTGACTCTGGCTTTGGATACTCAGTCCTGGTGTATTTGGCTGGCTCTAGCTGGCAGGCAGCACCGTATTTGCAACTGCCAAACTTCTCCTAATCTATCACAGCTTTTTATTTTAGTCTGTACTTGTCAAGGGACTCACTGAGAATGATTTAATGCTCTTATTTTTATTGAAGTTATTTTTCAAAGGTAAATGAAGAGATAATTTCTCAGTTTGCCTTTTATTTATAGTGTGTGTGTGTGTGTGTGTCCGTATATCTGTGTGTCTGTGTGTTTCTGAATGAATAAGTGTATGCAAAGGGTGGTGACATATGATAATAAGCTTGTGTGTTTTTTGAGCGTCTGTCAGTTTGTGCCTCTATCTATCTATGCATATTGCATGATAATTAGCTGGTTTAAAATCCAAATGATGATGTTGCCTCCATAGCCCATTCCTTTCATACTGAGATGCTTTCAGAAATGATGAACATTTACACATGTGTTACAGCTGCACATAAAATAATAATAAAAAAATGGACATTTTCAAGTGTTCTCATTATTCCATTTATATTTAGCTCAAAGAATGGAAGGAATTAAATGTTTTTATTGGATTTTTAGATTTAATAACACAGAGCAGGGCAGATGTGCGTGTATGTGTGTGTGTGTGTGTGTGTGTGTTGGGGTTGGAGACAAAGACAGAAGTGTAAGGATAGCCACAATATCTTTTAATTTTGTGGCTTGGTGCATGGGTGGATGTGTGAACCTATTTTCTGGTGCAAAATGTTCTTCCCTGCCACCAAAGTCTGCATAAATGGTAAAAGAATTGAGTCTACACATAGGATACAAGATTTGTGTTGTTGAGGCAACAAGGGGGAAAGCCATGTCATGATGTTGGCTTTTGTGCATCCTAGGAAGGTACTGTACCCGACACACTCTTTGAAATAAGAGAACAAAATATAACAAAACGGGATCAAGGCAACAGGGACAAAAGCATGTTTGTTGAAAGAAAACTGGCGCCTCGTTCAACGTACACAATTTTTGGTTTTATTCAACAAAGCATGAAATCTCGAGAAATCAGCATCAGATCAAAATGGCAATATCAAATGGCAAATGAGAAACATGAATGTTTAGAGTTGATTTTAAACAAGACCTTCAGTAGGCCTCTGTATCATGTGCGTGTGTGTGTGTGTGTGTGTGTGTGTGTGTGTGTGTGAGGTTGGTGGCCGGTGACATAAAACTCCTTTCCGAATCCAGAATACACCTTCATTCTTAGCCACAGGATAGCTTCACAACATAGTAGACCCACTTTTTTTTTTTTTTTTTTTTTTTTACAAATACAGGGCTGACAGAAAGACTGGAACAAAGGAGAGTCTGAGAGACATAGATGAATGGTGCTGAAAACAAAGGGAAGAGAGAGTGTGCCACGTTGACGAAGGAAATGACGCTTTTGGGTGGATCTTCGCTTGTGGAGATGAACCAGTTCCCTCCTGCGCTCGTTTAAAAATCGTGCTTTGACATAAGATAGGGAAAAAAAAAAGAGAAAACAATTACATGGGCTGGATGCAGACTTGTAGCTGCCTAACAAAATGGACATTCGTTTTGTTTTTCAGTGAACCTTTAAACGATCGTGACTCGTATTAACACTGGAGTGGCGGATGCACTTCCTTAGTGTAAGAAAAATGTACAGGTAGCATGAAACAGTGATTGCGACTGAGAGATGATAAGCACCTTTGAGAGTGATAAGACTTTAAGAGTGTGTGTTTCTGTGTGTATGCATGAAAGTGTGTGTATGTGTGTATAAGTCTGTGTAAGTGTGAGTGTGTGTGTGTGTGTGTGTGTGTGTGTGTGTGTGTGTGTGTTAGAGTATGAGGAGTGCTATAGATCTGTTTCCCATTAAAAGCAGAAGCCCCTGCTACAAAGCTTGGGTTTTAGAGGACTGGTAATAAGGAGAGTGTCAGATTTCTTAAGTCCTGTGATCTGCCATTCTAATGTTTCACTTTCAAAGCTTGTCTTGCTGGCCAGCCAGTTGTGTTTCTTCCTAAGGAGCACTCTCCACCCAGACTTCTCTAAACCTCTGATTTCTGTGGGGAGATGGAGACAGAGATTGACTTAAACACATTCCAGTTTTTTTTTTTTTTTTTCAAATTTATGACATCTCCAGTTCTGGCAAAGATTCATGATAGGGCATTGTTTATACTGTAATTAATTCTCAAGTCACGATCAAAGACTGTGGATATGGTGTTCAGACCAGATGGATGGTGTAATGGGCTGAAGTTACTGGCACCTCCTACTGGTCAGGCCTGGGGGAGGTGGTTTGCACTGTGATTAACCGGACGTGTACGGGTGACTCACTCTCATTGTCACTCGGCAAAACTCACTCAGTGAAAAACACTGTCCTTAAAATCTAATCTCCTCGATAGACAACATCATACAATTCAGAGTGCCAAACTCAAGCGAGTGGTTACTGAAGAAGGGAGTGCTTAACCTCAATCACACCAGAGGTCACTTTGGAATGGGGGGGAGGAGGGGTGTGTGCTTCTGAATGAAGGGAGAAAGTAGTAAGAAATATATCTTCTATTTGAGTGGGTGGTTACAGAGAGGTAAACAAGCTGCCTCATTCTGATTGGCGAGCTTCTGTCCTCTCACATCAGAGCCAATAATTATCTTGTTCGTGTCACTCAGTCCGGGGAGAGAATGTGACAGCTGCCTAATCCCTTTAGGTTCCTTTGGTGGTTATATACATACTGCATGTCTTCTCAAACTATAGCTATCTATGTACACTGTTTATTACTCCCTATGTTCTGTTTGTCAGGGTCAACCTTACTGGATATAACCGGTGTTCTCCAGATTTTCCTCGTGATGTAATAGAAGAGAGGAGAAGTCATCTCCTGCCATGGTTTCGGAAGGGTTGTGTGTGTGTGTGTCGGGGGAGGGGGAGGGTGAGGAGGAGGAGGGTGGGGGGGGGGGGGGGGGGGGGCTGGCGCTCATGTGCTGTCCAGATCCGTGCGTACGGAGCGGGTGCCCGCCCCTGCAAAGAGAGACGGAGGGAAGAGGGAGGGTTATTATTCATCGATCTGGTATTTATGAGAGGAAGGAAGGAGCCTTTGATAGATTGTCCCTGCTCTTCTCCTCACGATCACACACACTCGTGTTGTTCGAGTCCCTCTCTCTTCCTCCTCATATCTCTGTCTTTATCAGTCCGGCGTCCTCCCCGCTGCGCTCCGTCACTCTCTTTTAACTCACCAGGGAGTAAAGAGAGAGCAGTAACGGTGTCACGAAATGATGAACTGCGTAGATTGAGCAGAAGTGAATTAAAATGATGGTCGGATTGAATTAGGCACCTTAAGCGAACTCGGATCGTGAGCATAAAATCCGTATCGTGGGTTCGTGAGGTGAAGCGTTCTGGAAAAAAAAAAAAAAGAAAAGAAAAAAAAAATCAACGATGAGATGGGAAGAAAAAAAGAAAAAAGTACGCATGTATTCAGAAAGAAATGCAAAATGACGTTAAAAGGGTAATAATCTTTCAACAATTGTGACAGGAGGTCCTAAATGGATTGGGATACATGTGTTTAACACATGATCATCGTTGTTGTTGTTGTTGTTGTTGACAGAGTCATGTCTCTGTTTTGGAGACTGATCTGCAGGGGTTCACTCTGCTATTCCTGTCCAGGACATGGCAAACCGCAGGAGAGAGCCCTGCAATCTTTACCGAGAGAAGCATTTACTGCCTCTTAAAGACAGCACAGAGCGACTTGTGAGGCTGGTGCACTTGAGGAGATCTTGTCAAAGACGCCTTCTTTAATGTCATTTCTACATTTAAAAAAAAAAAAAAAAGTCTTTTATGTATACGTATGCATCTCCAAAGGCTAAACGTGCAGAGTGAAAAAAAAAAAAAGGTTTGATACATTTAGCCTTTAAAAAAAAAAAAAAAAACGTTTTAAAACGTGCCCTCATAAGTCAGTGTTTCTGATGTTTGAGCTCTGTCAGTCTTCTCCCTTCGTCCTCCATCTCTGTCCGAGCGCTTTATGGCAAAACCCACAAACCTGTCAGCCAGGGCAGTTAAAAGGACCTGTTGCTTTTATCTGTTTTTTTAGTGCATTCAGATGAAAATGTGAACACCACTCACAGAATGGCTAACTCTGTCTCACATCTGCACTGCAGATTTCGTACAGCATGTAAGTACCCTGCTCTGTATGAGCACTGCAGGCCTCTGTGTGTGTGTGTGTGTAGGTGTGTGTGTGTGTTTTGTCTGGGACTGTATTTTAACTGCTTTGATACTGGCTGAAAGAGACCTTAAAGTGTGTACTGATGAGAAAATTTGGTCCTTTGCCTCCCATTTATGGAAAAGGCCACTAAATTCTTGCCACCGGCCTTTTCTCCCATGACTCTCCAAAAAGAAAAAAGAAAAAAACACACACCCTGAAATTAACAAGTCAACACGTAACCCGAGACCAACAACAGGAGTCTAATCTGAGCATTTTTGGGCATAGCTGGGGAGAAACACCATGGAGAGAACCAACAACCCCCCCCCCCCCCCCCCCACCCCCGGTGTCCCTCTGCTTCATAGGGCAACTCCAAAAACAATGAGGGAAAATTGGGAAGATTGGAGTTGGCACCTCACACTCTGGGAGCTCCAGTGGAGGGGACGCAGCCCCCCAGGCGGGCTCTGCCCAGCCGGGGTGAGGTATCGCAGGGGAAAGGAGAACTGGCAGCTCCACTTCCTCTTGGCTCTGCGGAGGAGGCCTAATTAACAAACCCTTTCATAGCCTCCCCGTCTCTCTCTCACTCTCTCTCTCTCTCTCTCTCTCTCTCTCTCTCTCTCTCTCTCTCTCTCTCTTTCTCTCTTTCTCTCTTTGTCATTCTCTTTTCTATCTCTCCCTCATCTTTCTTGCCTCTCTCCACTCCTTTAACATCAATATGGAAAAGATCCCATGCAGGGAGGTTGAGGACACAGAGTAAAATAAATACCAGATGACTGTGAGAGAGTAAAGGGTGAAAGAAAGAATGAGAGAAAGAATATCTTTATGGTCCTATCATAGTCCACCTCGGCGTGCTAGAGTAGAGACTATGATTGCGGCGTCGCCGGGATGGTCTGAAGAGGAGTGATAGGACTAAAGTCTCCACTGATCATCTCTGCACACTCACCTGTTACTGCCCATCATCTTCTCTTCACTGACTCAGCTCAGCGGGAACACTCTTTGCTGAGACTGCTTGTCTGATAAGATGCCATTAACTCTAATTCCTGCTAAATCACTCTTGCTCTAGAGTGCTGTGTTCACTTAAAGCAAGTGATAATAATTTATTCCAAAGGGAGAGAGTTAAATTTCTGGTATAGGGTATGAGAAGGTCAAGTGGAGTCTGCTTGTAAGGACATAATGTTGTATTTGTGTAGCTCATATATGGCTGTGAATACAATGAGACTGTGTCTCTCTGTGTTTTTGTGTCTGTATATAAATCAGACAGACAGAATTTAGACAGAAATATTTAGATGTTTCCACCTTAAGTACTATAGTTACTCTTAACTAACACATGAAAGTTCAATCAAACTAACAAGCTTCAGTGTAAAAAACCAGTGCCTTTCTACCTCTCCAATAAAACTATGGTTGTCGTTAATCGAATAATGGCGTTTGGTAACATTAAAGATGTTTTAAAGACTAGGAGGATATTCCACTCATGTTTCACAAAGGCATGCCTGGCTGCTTCTCCCACTTCACGATTTAACTGTTAATTATTTAGACCAAATTATCTCATAAAATTGTTTTCTTCCCAATCATTTAGTCCACTGATTATTTGATAAGGATGATGAGCGGGACGATTACCCATCAATATTAATTTCGATGTCTGATCTTAAACCGTTTATAGACTTCCTGAAATGGAAGAAAGGCGGTCAACCGAGTGTTCAAACACGTTGCGATGAGTGATTCCTTCCATCGACCACTGACTGGAATAATGACGTCAGAGGGCGTGGTGCGATGCTCGGAGGTGATGGCAGGAGCATTAGACAGGTGTGTGTCCTTTGCTCACTGAAGCAGAAGTGCTTCAATTCAGAAAAAATAAATACTCCGTTGCTGTAATAACACTCAGAGCTTAGACCCAAACCCCAACTGACTCACTCGTTTGATGTGAAGACATTTGAGTGTTTTTACAATTGGGCTCCTTTTAGAAGATCAAGCAAGGCGCATATATTCGTTCACAGTACGCGTAAACACACACTATCCACACAATGCTTAAACTTAGCTACCTATATGTACAGTTATATGGCCAGTCATTGTTCTGTTACTTCAATTACCTTTTGACAACTCATCACAGACATACATGCTTCTGATAGAGATGTGGACTTCATAAAGAGCAACAAAGGGATATCTGCGGTGACAGACGGAAAGAGAGAGAGAGAGAGAGAGAGAGAAAGAAAGAAATGGAAGAGGAGGATGGATGGATGGAACAGTAGTGATTCTGCTGGGGAGAAGCTTTCAGATTGGGGAGTGTTTTTTGGAAGAAGCAGGGTAATGGACATAACAGACAGTGGGAGTGAGTAGATAAAGATTGCGCAGAGTGAACTCACAGTGCTGCTGTCAGTCCCTGAGCTTGGCTTTTCATCAAGCACAGCTCCCACAGGAGGAATCTGCTGCCTGATAAAGACATGACTGGATACAGCACCAGACAGGTGCTCTGTGGTATTCACTCCAAGACACTGTGTGTGTGTGTGTGTGTGTGTGTGTGTGTGTGTGTGTGTGAGAGAGAGAGAGAGAGAGAGAGAGAGAGAGAGTAAAGACTGCTTGTCAGTAAATTGGACAAATGCCTGGGAGAGACAGACAAGGATGACACAACATAGTTGAGCACTCATGGAAGAGTGAAGCACATCAGGAGTGTTTAAATGCATGATCAAATGAGTAAAGCAGCACATCTTTGTCCTGTGTGAAAATTGAACTACATGGACAAAATGAAAAGCAGTTATGACTGTGATTGTGTTTAATACATCATAAGTTTAGTTCCCGTTTGGCTTGGGGATGTACTCAGTAAGCCTGATGAAGCAGGGTCTCTCTCTCTCTCTCTCTCTCTCTCTCTCTCTCTCTCTCCATCTTGCTCTCCACTTCCCTCTCTATGTCTGAATATCTGTCTGCCTCTCTCCCTCGCTGTCTCTCATTCTTTGATAAATACTCTAGTCAGATCCCACCCCCTCTTACTGTGCACATAGTTGAGTGCTCATTCGTTCAGTCTGGTTTCAATTTCTGGAAAAACGAAAAGGTTGTGAAAAGGAAAAACTCTTGCCTTGTAAATCCATTATTGTTCAGGATATACCTTAAATCCAGCTTTAATAGGACTGTTTGTTTAGGATATTCTCTCAATCCTCCACTACATAATCCCATTCACGGACCAGGGTTTAGCAGGACAAATAAATACGGTAATGGATCTCTTCACATATCCAGAGAAAGGCAGCTACGGCACCCAAGCCCAATCTCTTCCAGATGGCACCGATAGATCACATTATTTACATGTGCCGCACTCAGTTTCCACGGCAACACCGCTCCACTTCTACACCGCTCCCAACTCGAATCATTCTTTTATGGGCCTTGATTACGCAGGAACGAAGATCGCTTTCACTGGGAACCTGATGTTCTGGTGTTCTGACCTAAAAATACACCTTATCCACGAATCGGAGAACGTCCAACACGACACATTTGCAAAAGATATCTGATATCCTCATTCAGCACACATTAAAGGCTAATCATTTCTATCATTTCCATTAGTGCAGCGCGACGCCGAATCATTCACCCGTAAACTGATTCATTATTTGCTATCCGTCTCTGCTCTGTTATGGATGATTAGCTTTGTTCATGATGCTTAATTATTTCTCTCTGTCTCCACAGATCAGAACAGATTGCTGACAGATTTGTCCGTCCTCACAGCCAATGTATGGTCTGTCCAGCAGAGGGCGACCCAAGCAAAGGAAAATGTAGTGGGCTCATTTCATGAAGTTATAACTCGTTATGTCTCACGGTACGGACAGATTTAGATCTGGCATTGATTTAACTTTACAGTTGAAGTGGGGGAGTCACGCAGTGGTGTGAATATCTTTTCAGTTTAAGGATGTACAGGTTTGCCCGTGTGCTCAGTTTGTTACACGGCTTTTGTTTGAAAAGATCTGAGTTGAATGAACGGATTTTAACTAGCCTGTTTTGGATTTAAACATCTTCATATCTGCAAGCATTGTTTTAGAACACCTGAAATGTCTAAAACACAAAATCTTGCCGTGAATCTCTCGGTCTCTAACTTTTGATCTAGAACTTCATCTACAACTTTCTCTTTAAGAGGCTGTGGATGTATGATAGAAAATAGGCTACATTTCCAAACATTTGACAGAGAAATAGGGGAACATAAGTGAGATAACTGAGATGTGTTACTGTCAGATGAAGAAATGTAACTCTAAATATGTAGGCCTATATGTTTTGTTCTGCAAATGTTATTCAAATGTTAATCTCCAAACAAAACGCTGAGTTTAAAGTTTATGTAAAATTGAATTATTTTAGTTTTCCCAGTATTTATTGTAATCTAGACTTTGAATTTAAGATCTTGGTTTGGTAATAATTTTTTTAAAAAAAGACACGTAACAAAACACAATTTACAATTTCGGCATCAAAAAATTTACAGTTAAACAGTTTTGCGAATTCTGTATAGATGGAAGAGGGTCATTCTAATATCCTAACAATAATTCATTAATTCTCAGTATATAGAAAATAGAATACAGCTAAGTACACCACTTCCGTAATTGTGTTGCAAATTTCAAATGAAAACCTCATGTTCAAAAATTAATGAAATTATTTACTAAATGTCTGCCTGCTGGACAAATAGTTTTACCTTTTCCATTATAATGTCTGAAGTATATTTCGTGCAACATAAACAGTAAGTCTGCAATATCAAGCATTGTTTTTATTTTTTAAATATTTGTTTTTTGAAGATAACGGAAATGGCGAAACATTTCTTTTTTCCAGGTGTAGGCTATATACTCAGTGGGATGTTCCCCTGTGCTTCTGAAAATTTAATCGAACTCGTTCCGCCAATATTTTGTCTGTCTTCTTTTCATTTTTTTTTTTTTTTGTGTGTGTTTGTTTGTTTGTTTTGAAGCAAAACCTACGCTTGGAGTCCCCTTAAACTGTGCGGTTTAACGCTGTTAGGGAACATTATAACAGGAATAGTTCGTAGCCAACCTACAAAACAACTGTTTACCTGCGTTTAATCTACCGTACAGGGTTGTGGTCAATTATTCATAACCATGTGACAGATTGATGCACACCCAGTGTGAAAGTTGTTTTATTTGTCTGAGGTAAAATCCAAGAGTACAAATTTGCCTTAAAGGAAGTACGTTTTAAATACTAAATGAATAAAGCAGTACTCGCGAGAAGAAAGAGAATGGAGAAATAAGTGGATTCTACAAATACCGATTTAAGCAGCATCGCGAGAGTTTCACTGACGTGTCCACCACTAGTGAAAGTAAATATAAAATTGAGTGTCCAACAATGCCCTGCTTTGCCCTTGGTAATACTTTGCATGGTAAATGAGACTGAACCTGTCTAGCAAACTCGGTTGTGGCCTTTCATACTGTGATTTTCATTTCCAACCTTAACCACGACATTCCAGTATCACTGCCGGTTCAGCTAACTCTGTCACTTTACAGCAACCACCAATGATCGTGTAACAATCCGCCTGAAATGTTTACGGTTTGTTTAAAAACCTGTTAATCTCCGGGTAGCCATATTTAGGACATCAGAAGAAAATCCTGCTGCGCAGGGCAAGCGCGTGCTTCGCAAATCTTAATTATCCTGAAAAAGAACCGTAAACTGTAAAACCATAAAAACTACCGCCGTATCCTGAGTGTCTCAAAGCCCTCTATTGTAGCTTTGCTTTAAATTTCCCCCAAATTACATGCAAATTGTCTAAGAAGTTCTTGTTTCTGTGTTGGAACTTACTAATTTTCTGGCATGTCTGTGAACTGACTGGGGTGACACAACAGAAAAAGTATGAATTCCACGTCGTCGTTGCGGATTACGAAAATGCTGTTTTTTCAGTCGCTGTCTCCTGGTCTCGTCTCAGTGATATTTTGACGTACTTATTTTGGCTGTTCACGGGACATGCTGTGCGTTCATAGCTTTTTCCCTCTCCTTGAGGTTAACATTAGTTTCATGGTAACTTGTCCCTGTTTACTCGCTGTCTTTAATTGCGTAATGAAAAATAATAATTTTCTTAATTAGTAATAGTTTCAACCCTCAAACATCAGTCTCACTTCAAGACTTGAGTTTCATTACTGGTTCACTGGTTCTCCTCTCTTCCTTCTCGTGTAACAGCACCAGTTTTTTGTTTACCATGGAGAATGTAAAGAGATTACACTGAAAATAAAATGCAAATTGAAATTACAGGGTTTGGTGCAGAGGACTGGAGGAGGTTCCAGGCCTATGACTTCAGTGTAAAGTGATACCCTTTGTGTACTCTGAAGAACAGTGCACTGACAGGGCGGTGAGGCCTGGAGAGTATATGCACTCATTCACTCACACTCACACACACACACACACACTCACACACACACACACACACACACTCCCCAAATCTATGCAAGGATGTATGCTGATGAAATTGGGCTAAGAGGCTTTGTTTACTTGTCATCTCTGTCCTTTATAGGATTTCACCTCCCTCTTTTTTTCCTTACCACATCAACACCTTCCATCAGCTTCTACAGAGCCTCTGCTTGCCATATTTACACTTTACTCTCCTCATGTACACTACAACATTTCACAACTGTTTCTCGTTTTCTTTATCTAAGTATTCCACGTTCATTATGATTAACCGGTGCGTTAGATTCCTCTGAAATGTGGCAGTTGTTTTTGAAGAGCATCTTTGACAATATTTATCTAACTGATGTCAGGGCTGTGACTCCAGTGAGCTGACTCCGTAACTTTCGGCCATCTTTCGGAACACTTCTCACTTTATGTTTGACACCATAATACATCTGGACAGAAAGGAAAAAAAAATCTTAAGAACACACACACACACACAGAGCCATTAGTTTCTGCCCACAGCGAGTGCAGAGATCAGGACTGTAGCTTGCCTCCAGAGTAGGTTTATTTTGGCTTGACCCGTGCCCCTTTAATGATTAAATCATTTATTAGTTCAGGGTATCATTAGCCAACATTAGCACATGTAGTCAGTTAATGACAGCACTCTCACCCACCTCATTCACAAAAGTGATGAATGATGGAGTGTTACAACACAGTAAAGACTGCACATACAAGTGTGAATAACTTACTGTGTGTGTGTGAGTTCGCGAGTGCTCGCCCGTGCACGCGCGCGTGTGTGTGTGTGTGTCTGCCTGTCTGTCTGTCTGTCTGTTTGAGATAGATAGAGAGGTGGGGTGGGTGGGGGGAGTTACTTTCTAATGCCAACAAATTAGAACAATGAATGATTAAACAGGGTGAAATAAATCAGGAAGTATAAAACAAAACAAAAAAAAGAGAAAGAAAGAAAGAAAGCTGCAATCATTTAAAGATGATGAGCACTTCCTCAGGGTGCTGAATGAAGTGAACCCTCTCTCTTTCTTTTTTAACTCCAAATACATGGACAGAAATGGAGAGTTCAGAAAAACGACGTGGAAAAAAAGAAGAAAAAAACGAAGGGTACACGTATGAAAAAGAATATCACTCAAATTACATTTGGCTGAACTGCGCAGAATTTCTGGGTGGATGCTAGCACATGATTCACATCGAAAGAGACAATTATTGTTTCTGTCTCTGCAGAAACGGCGAGATCAAAAATGTCAGTATATCAAAATTTGGTGTTCTTTCATGGTCAAATTAGGGGAGGTCTCATTTTACCAGCGTCAGCCATCTGTTGATAAACCACAGTGATAATATATGCAGGGAGCTGGTTTCCATTATTCCAAAAATGACATGTATTCATCTCTTCACCTTTGTCAATTGAGGAAAAAAATACTCTTTCTCACTCATATGGTCGTGTCATTTTACATGAAAAAGTACCTTTATTCAGGGTAATAAAATCTCGAAAAAGGAATGAAAACTAAGGTTTTTATTAAGCGGCACTTAACACAGACATGGCCAACAGAGTGTCTCCGCAAGTGGACACAAAAAAGTTATCTTTTTATTATGTTTCAGGTTATCTGTCTCCAGTATCCATTTTGGTTGTTCTACGATATATTTCAAACCTTTTGTTTAATAATTTGGTAAATTTGTTATCTCATATGCACCGAAGAACTGAAGACAGGACTGAAAGACAGAACAAGAGGAGAGAAAAAAGAAGTGAGAGAACAGAATCCCCTGTCCTCTCTCTCTCTCTCTCTCTCTCTCTCCCTCTCTCTCTCTCTCTCTTCCCCTCTCTCTCTCACCGCTGCTCTGTCAGCGCTGTAACAGGGAAGCTAGACAAGGTGCTGAAACACATCTCTCCTGAGGGAAACCCCCCCCCCATACATACGTACATAGATACACACACACATACATACAGCTGTCTGCTGCCCTGCCTGTTTAAAAACACACACACACAAGCACATATGCTGCTTTAGAGATAGCGGACAGCTGGGCCACATTGCATGCCCCTGCACAGCACAGAACAGGACTGTGGGACTGAGCTGGAACGAGCTCTGGCCGCGGTGAACTCTGGTTGTGAGTGGGGTTTCTGGTGAAAGCTGTATCACAGGATTGTAATAGAGATAACTCCATTACGGCCCACCATGCGTGTATTCATACCGCTGTCTCGGCCTGTGCTGCAGGCTAGCGAGACACACTATGGTCCTAATAAGAACCAGACTCCTGCTCTGAGAAGCAAACACAAAATACTTCTCCCCAAATGTTTATTTTCTCCACCAAAGTTTCACACAAACATATGGTCGGGAAAAAAAAAAGAGAATTAAAATCTACAGAATTTTCCTCTTAACTGAACCTTTAAATTAAATCAGCCTCTCAGTCTGTCCATCTTGTCCACTCTCCATCTGTTTGTGCATCTATCTATCTATCTATCTATCTATCTATCTATCTATCTATCTATCTATCTATCTATCCATTCATCCATCCATCTATCCACTCATCCATCCTTCCATCCTTCCACTTGGGTGGCATGCTCCCTGTGGCCTCGCTGGACTGCTGTGTCAGAGGGTAAGGCCTGTCTGTCAGTCTCAGGATGCAGGTATGTAAGGAAGCAGTTGATCCAGACTGAGGCCCAGGGCCAGCCCCAGCGCTCCCAGAGCTCCTGCCCTCCTCGCCCAGCCTCTTGGTGGGCTGCGGCCCCCTGCCTGGGTGTATTATCACAGGTGGGCTGTCGGTCACCGCCACTCTGACTATTCTGTCTGCAGCACAGGAGGGGCGGTCAATAGGCCCTGGTCTTGATGTATACCCAGTAGGAGGTGGGGTGGGGGCTCATTGGACCTCATTTAAGGGAGAGCAGTGAGGCATGAAGGTGGTCACACTGACGGATCTGTGGTGAAGAGATGAACAATTAGTGATCAGGGCAGAGTGATGAAAGAGGGTGACTTTCACTCATCAGGGCTGACAGATTTTCGCTGTTCAGAGGATTTTCATCTGGGACCTTTCAGCACAAATAATTGTCCTCATAAACACAGCATTTGCCACTTTAAATCTGCCTTTTAATTTACCGTCTGCTACTGTGTGCAGTGGAAACACACACACACACACACACACACACACTCACACACTCACACATTGCATACAGAAGTCATGTGTAATTGGTTGTCAGGTGAATCAGATCTCTCTGATAAATTGTGGAAAAACAGGGGAATATAAAAGGACTCGGTTAAAGCGTCTGCTCAATACAAGGGGAGAGAGTAGATTATCTGAAGGTTTTTCATGAATAATTCTTCATGACGAAGGGAGAAGAGGAGGAGTAGAGCAACAAATCTCTCTTGGGTGGCCAGGAAACCCAGGCCAGAACAGGGAGGGGTGGGCTTTGGAGGTAACACAACATATCAGCCAAGTACAGACCTTACTCACACTCACTCACACACACACACACACACACACACACACACACACACACACACACACACACACACACAAAAGTTGCGTTACACCCAGATGTGAGGGAGCATTCACTCAGGTTTTCTGTGTTACGGTGCACAGTGCCCCGGGAGAGAACGCTGAATATGGAGTGATAGTTGTACAAATACAACCAGATGCAAAGGTGGGAGAAATGAGCAGCAGATGTGGGATAGAAGGGGTAGCGTGGGGCTCTGAACTCAGCAGACACAGAGGACTGCTTGTGCCCTCTAAACATGTGTAAGATAATCCGCCTCGGTGCATAATCACATAGAACTTCTCTCGTTTTGAGTAAGGTGGGGCATGTTAAACCGTGAAGCTGCTATGGCGGGTGGAATCCAGCCACAGAATCAAGCCAATTAGATATGGCTCTCAGGGGTGTAGGCGAACTGTCTCATGTGATTTTTTTTTTTTTTTTTTTTTAAGTGTGACAGAGAGATAGCAAAACCTGCCTTTCATCACAAATGACACCTTTCTGTTTTATATACATACTGAACTGATGTTCAAACTCATCAAAATACAAGTGTTTGTGAGTTTGTCTTAACTTCTTGTTATTTTGACATACTTTATGTACATGACAGTTCGCTTGCTATCCGACATAGATCTACCGCCCCCGCCCCCTCTACGGACCATTTTGAACAAATTTACCACTCGTGCAAATGGTATTTGGTCTTGTGGAACAGTATTGTTGCAAGATAAATAAAAATGCAAAATTCAACGTATTCCCTTTTCTCTTATTATGTATTATTATACTGTGTTTACCCTCTTTCGGTTGTTAGTTTGTGAACTGTTCTGAATGAAATTTCCTGGTAACGTACTGTATGGTCCTACAGGGACACCGTACTGAGCTAGGGCATCAGTATGGCGCTCCACATCAGGAAGAGCATGAAGTCGCTCTTTCGTTTCAATCAAAAGAATACTGTCATTAGAAGATTATTCAGCGCCGAAACATGTACAGAATTAAAGGTAACATATGATTTTAAATCTTTGAATCTGTGGGTGTGCGCGCGAATAAGCGGTGGCTACTAGGATTCACCTTCACTGGTAGTCGAATCTGGTCATACAAGCCAGTTATGGTGCGTTCCATTTGAACTGGGAAGTCGGAATTATAATCAGTCAATTAAATTAAATTAATTGATTAAAATTAAAGATAGTTATTTGTAAAAATTTTACTGATTTTATGTTTTACTTTTGAATCTTAGCATAATTAGACCTCGACATATTGTTCTGAATACAAGTAGCAGGTATGCATAGCCTTTCACTTTTAAACTGACAACTGCTGGCAAGTTCGCAAGACTTTTTAAATAAACTAAACGATAAACATCCTTATGGTCTGAAAGCTCTGTCCCAGTAAACACGTTGGGGGTTTGCAGTCTGTGATCGAGAGAGAGAGAGAGAGAGAAAGAGACACAAACAGAAACAGAAACAGAAACCGAGAGAGAAATGAAACAAATAATCCTGCGACTTTGTTTAATCGTGAAGTTGTATGCAAAGTTTGTGGTCATTCTGTGGCAGAGTTGTTTTTTACCAATGTGTAAGAGACTAATATGACCAAATTATAGTGAGCGTTATAGCCTACATTTACCTTCTTATTAAGAAATGAATTACACAGACTCAGTGGTTCTCAATCCTGCTCCTGGGAGACCCCTGCTCTGCATATCTCCTGTCTACACTTGCTCAAAACACACCTGATTAGTGTGATTAATATGCACTTGATTAAATCAGGTGTGCTCAGCCAATCAAAAGTGCCACTGATGAGTTCAGTCAGGTAGGTAAAGCAGGGGTCCCCCCCAGGAACTGGATTGAGAACCACAGACATAGACAACCGAGAAGGAGGGCCATTCAACAAGATCACCATGACGAAGCAGCAGTGCTGAAATGATGTGTCCTTTTCTCTCTGTGCATTTGGGACGTCCTTTAGGCTCGCGGAGATCTTTCTTTGTTTCAAACTCTGCGGTTTTCGGTCATTATCAACCCAAGAGGCTTAGACCGTTTTACTTATTTCTAGAACAAATGTCACTCTGACAAGTCAGTGGTAGTGAGACCTAAGAGTTTTCGGGTCGAGTTATATTTGTTTCATTTAGCTCATGCTCTTATCAACAGACGCTTGTCGTTCGTCCTTTTAGTGTCGGACGTCACGCACCCTAGAGGTTGAGGCCCTTGCTTAGGCTCCTTGGTCTGTGGTGCAGACCACCACACCATTACAGCTCTTATTGATGACAGTTTGAGCATGATTTCCTTTAAAGGGAGCTGGACCACTTGTTTTAAATTGATTCTTGAGGCACTCATTTTAAATCATTCATTCACTTTAAATGGTTTATTAGCTGTTCATTACATTGAATCACTCACTAATGTGGTACACATGATTTTTTTTTTTTTTTTTTACATAGATATTTTTTGGGCACTTTTGAAGTATGTTGTCCTCCTAAAACACCGAGCAACTCTGATTTGTGTGCAGTATATTGATTTGCAGGACTTTGACTGCAAAAGCTCTTGGGATATATAAAACATCTTCAGCACCTTTTGGCTGTGACTCAATCAGCAGTCAACGCACCATACAAATAATATTATTAACTGATGACATAACACTGAAGCTTTGCCATCCATTCTCTTCCACTGTAAGTTATTTGGAAGGTTTGCTATAGCTTAAATTAGTTTGAGCTTTGTAATTGTCTTTCCATGAAATGTCAGTGGAGTGACACAGCACTGATAAATGTATTTTTTAAGAGTCTTGCCTCTCCTCACATCGGAACACCGTGTACTTGATGAACATATTGTATAATCCAGTAAATTATTTGATTTTCTCCTCAGCAATACGCTGCAGTGTAAACAAGTCAGACATTCTGCTTTGTTAAGCTTTGGAAATGGCCTGAAGAGATGCATAATATCCTCTTATGTTTAGTGCAGTGGTGGAGAGAGTTTTCAGACCTTTGTTGTGTTACTCATTTAAAAAAAAAAACTCCTTAACTCCTCAGAGTAATCTACTTCCTTACTACGGTTGCAGATATGCCTTTTCACACCTATAGCTTGCTTCCCTGTTTATAACAGTCAATGCTTAATGACTGCCAATTCATTCGCCTGCACCTTTCATTCGAATAGGTCGGAGGTAACGACGCGCAGCATATGTATACGACACAAACAGTGATCACTGATCGTGAGCTATCGGATCATGCGTTTGATTCAGGTGTTACGGCGGTTGCAGCAAAACTATGTATACGTTACAGTTCTAATCTATTGAATGGAGGTAGTGTAGCCGCGACAATGGATTCACTGGAATTATTTGACGTTATTATTGTGTGTGACGTTATTCTGACACATATGAATATTACACAGTTGAGCCTGCCTGAAACATTTGGTTTTTGAAATTTCCTGACCAATTTTGGATATTTCTTTTTGTTTTATTCTTTATCTAAATCATCAGAACAAGTAGACATTGACTGAATAACTACATCAATGGATCATTATGTCATTTTCATTATGTCAGAGGCAAAGAATGGTGCTTAGACTTATTTCTCGTCACTCCACGCTTGAAATCCAATTACTGTAATAATACTTAGAGGAAATAAAGAAACCAGACATATTCTACTCAAATGCTCTGCCTTCAAAATAACACCAGACAGTCCAGGTAAGATAATGAACTGTTTATTGACTCGGTGACACCCAAGATGCTAGTAACGACGTAGACCGAGGCGCACGAAGGATGCTAATTGAGCGATTGGAATTTTACCGTGCATTCTTAGCCACCCCGCTCACCCCCAGCCTATTGTTGTTAATTTGATGGACGAGCTGTGTCTGATGACGGCTTCCCCATGCTCCGAGCCGGGAAAGCGCCGCGCACACCTGTATTTTGTTAAGCCAGTGTCATACAGGGCATGTTAGAGGTGTGGGACGTATGAAGTTGGTTGTACGCGAGGACCCTTTAAGCATCACAGCGGTGCTTCATTATGAGAAAAAACAACAGAAATGAAGTGTTGGTTTTCATTTGTTTTAATATTCCCCAAATGTGGACCACTGCAGAAAAAAATGACGGCTTTCATAACGTCCCGAAGTGTGATGTGCGTCAAAACGTCAAGTTCTTTTCTGTGTAAAGGGAACATATGAAAGGTCATTTAGTCATGGCAGATCATTAGACTCCTGAAGAGAAACAAGTTCTTTTGATCGGTGCCTATGCACAGACGATGACTGCGAGCAAACAAAACATATTAAGCGTTTTTGTTCAAGCGTGAACTCGCTTTAAATGAAAGAATTGGCAGGTCTAACGAAAGAAACTTCATAAACATTACAGCCCTGCAGTACTTTGGAATAAGATGTAATGCCGCTTTGTAAGAAAATAGACATTTAAAAATAATTTAGTCTATTAAAGAAATACATATATATTTGTGGACTTATAAATGTATGTTTGCATCTGAAGGTATTAGGAGGGAGAGGGAAGTTGAAATCCTTTGGCTATGTGATTAAAACACAGTTATTCCCTTCCCAGCCCTAAATGGCCTGTGGTCTTAATGGGCAATATCAGTCATCTGAGTGCCGTGCTTTCAGAGAGAGGAAATGACTCTTAATTCTCCTTCAGCTCCAAACGCTCTCACTCTCATGTCAGCTAAAACCATTAAACCAACTCCCAGAACCACACCGGAGCGGAAACGAGAGGAGAGGAGGAATACTTGAACTCAGTTTGATTATATTAATTAATTGCACAATTTGTTTTTAGATGTCAGCTAAGTACTTTATTTCAAGCTAAATGCAGGTTTGGTTTATCAAAGTGATGTATGGGAACGCTGAATCTCTTACACCCATAAATCAGGTGTACAACGGACATATTAAAGTACATTTACATATATATTAAAAAAAAAAAAAGTAGGCTAGGCTTTAGTGTCATGCATCCGATTTCTTATAAGTTCACTGGGCTAGTGGTGGACTAAGTGTCTCGCATGTAGTTTTATGTGTCTTACCTAACTTAGGCTTAAAGTTTTGGAAAGAAAATCTGTCATGTATAATTAAAATGTACTAGGTATCTGGTATCACACTTCTGGGCCATTGTCAATTCAGCATGGCCCTGTTTAAGAAGAAGGAAATTGCTTGGCTATTCATAGATGGAGAGCAAATTTTGGCTGAGGCAACTGCTGAAAGTTTCCAAAATGATATTAATAGATATGCACAAGTTATTTCTACTACTTTTTGAGTTTCATTTAGCGAAAGTGTTGTTAATATCTTTGCCTCTTAGCATCTTCCTTGGATCAGGAGAGTGGGAGAATGCATACATTTGAAACATTTATTGTTCTACTTAAGATATCTGACATGTCATTTTTACTAGTAGCTCTCTATACCATCAATTTAACGAATAAAATATTATGAATAATAGCTACATTCTATGCACACCCCAACATTTGTCATAAAAAAATCAGAATGAACTGTAAATGTGTCTTTGTAATGCTTAAGATAATCAGCAGCTTAGAGATGGTTTAGTAATAAAAGTCAGTGGTGCTAAACGGCTCAGGGTTTTGGGTCTGGTTCTGCTTGTGGAGCAGTGGTCCGTAGTGAGGCGTCTGTCCAGTCCTGGTTATTTTTGGAGCGAGGTCCAGCCCTTTCTGCTGGGAGCGCTGTTTTTGAAGGGACTCCAGCCCCATTAATCAGCCACGGGACCCCACGGTGCGAGAGGGCCCCCAGCTTTGGCTCTCCACACTGCGTTTTTCTGTTCCTCTCCCTGCGCTCTCCGCACAGTGTGAAGCATAGAGGAACCTCATCAATCTCACCTGTCCGAAACGTCAACCGCAGATTTAATCAAACGCTCCATCCCCTGCCCCTGCCTCTGCCCCCCCCCCCAACCCTCCCTTCCACCTCCTGTATACCTCCTGCCCTACTGAAAAATACTCTCTCTCTCTCTCTCTCTCTCACTCACTCTTTCTCTCTCTCGTTCTCATTATAGTTTGCCTCTTTTTGGCCATGCCACTCATACTTTCTTCACAGGTTTTTTTTTTTTTTTTTTTTTTTAGCTTTCATTCCATCCACTCCCTTTATTTTAGTCCATTCACACTTTGCTTCAAGCTGAGTGTATTTCAGTACAGAATAAACACACAATCCCCGCTGTATCACCCCTGTTAAAAAAAAAAAAGGGGGGGGGGGGCTGATACATTAAACGCGATTTCCTGCTCAATACTTCACTGAGGCATAGCTCGGTTGGTAGCCTGCCCTAACAGGAGCTGATGTGTGAGGGACATGGTGAGGGAAAGGGGCAGGATGGATGCCTGGCTTTCTGCTGTTCGCTGTGATGTCTGCTTTAATGGGCTGCGTAAGGTTGGACTGATTAACGGGTTAACAGTGGGCTCTGTGTGTCTGAGGCTTAGTGGGGGACACGCTCGGCCTCTCAAACTCAGCACCCCCTGTTCCTCACGCTGCGTCTGTGTTCTTGAGAGGTTCCTTGCACCCATGGAGGGGCTTGCGCTCCCCTGTCGAGGCACCAGAATTGGGACGGTGATGTGGTGAACTGTTGAAATTGGCATGTTAAAATGGCAGACTCTACAGGACTACTTGAGGCCCTCCAAGCTGCCTCAAACACATCGGTGGTACCCGCTGGTTCTTGTTACAGTTGTTACAAGTTTTTGTTACAATTGATGTATTACCAGTAATATTGAACTAGATGCATACTGTATGGTCGATTTGGCCATTTGTCATTGCCTAGTTAATTCTGTAGTTTAACAGCTTAATGTCATACTGTACAGCTTCCCAGTGGGGCTTTTCAGAGTCACACTCAGAAGTCACCAGTGAAAACTAGGCATTGTTAACCTGTCCAGAACAGCAATGTCGACCAAATGCTGATGTCCGAGTGAATGAGAGAAAATGGAGAGAGAAAGTCTATGAGAGTGAAATTTTGTAGATGTGGAGCATTTCATCTTGATATCTAATTGCTCCATTCAGAACAGTTGGAATTTATACCTTTATTATTATTATTATTATTATTATTATTATTATTATTATTATTATTATTATTATTATTTGCCCAGCTGGCCCATGACCTGCTCTCCACATGTAATTATGCTTCTAAGTATATGGAAAAAATGTTCCTTTCCTTTAGAAATTTGGTTCTCCGTGGACATGGAAAAACTGATGAATGCTGTAACAAAAAAAAAGAAAAAAAAGAAACACGTTACACTGTTTTTGCAACTAACCTAATCTTCTCCAGTTGAAGAACAGACCATTTTCCTTGCCAGTGGAAGTCAAGCTCTGCTTTGTTAAAACTGTTGTTTTTATATCAGTAGATATGATCCCGTTTTTCCATCTCTCTGCTCTTAACTCTGTAGAGATGTTTAACACAGTGATGTACTCAAAGACATTAGATATGTTACATCCATTACCTGCTGAAACAAAACACAAAACCAACACATTTACTCTTCAGTTTATGGATCCATACACTGTTTTCACTGGCCATGACATACTTACTCACACACGCAAAGACATAAAGACAGAAACACGCATTCCCGGAAAAAGAACATGAGTATATTACATGGATGTACAGTAAAGTGTACATAACCCTTAGAGCTGTTGGCATTGATGTCTCTCTCACATATACACTACACTACACACAGTATAATGCGTTGACCATCTGGTAGATGTGGACGAAGGCAGCTTTCGTCAGGTTTTTTTTTTTTTTTTTTTTTTTTCACTGTGGTACAACAGCATTGTGCCTGTCAGTGTAAAATATGGGGAGTAAATACCCAAAGTTAGCCCTCCTGCTGTGTCATCAAGATGAGAGGGAGAGAGAGAGAGAGTGAGAGAGAGAGAGAGAAGGGAGGGAAGAAGAGGTAACATGGACAGAAACATGAGAGGCACAAAAAGACAGGCTGAGGATGGATTTCCAGGATCAAAACAGACTGGAATGGACAGACTGGAATGGACAGACAAGATGTTTGGTTGTTATTTTCGTTCAATACCTCATCTACACTTTTGAATATTTTTTGAGTTTAATTATGGGATGTCCCTCCATTAGAGTAAAGCACCAAGGCTGGTTTCCATGTCCATAAACCATCTCAAGATTTACTGCCACAGGAGTCATGAGTCAGGGGTCTGTTGGCAAGTGTCACCCATTTTGACATCAGATCAAAGAAAGTTGAGAGAGATTCAAAATTATGCTCATCCAGTTGATCCTTTTTGTCCAAATGCTAGAAATTAGAACATGACAGTAATTCTTTCATCTTTACAGTGAGTAATAAATCACTGGATGAGTATAAAAATAAATGTTCTGTAAAAAACTATATTACTTCTCTATTAGAGCTGCTCTTTTGTAATAACTGTGTCATATAACAGTAGGTAGTCTGTTGATACATGAAAGGTCTAAAGAGACCAGCTTATCACTGCTGCCATGCTAATTCTTAAATTCTGTCAGCTCTGCGTCCTTTTAAGCCATGAGAAATATTTTGAGTAGCTTATTTGTAAATGTAAAAATAGGAGCAAGATTGTTCCGTTTTTTTTTCCTGAAATATAAGGTGTTTAAGGCAGATATGTGAATGGTCTGTATGCTCCTGGTAGAGTGTAACAGCTTGGTTTATTTCCAGTTTTCCTATTCTTCTCTTCACAGAGTTTTTCCTTTTCTCAAAGAGGCATGCTTAATATTCCTTAGGTAAAGGAAGTAAACTGTCAAAGAACATAACCCACATCTCCCTTATTATCCCTGGCATTTCGCTCTGTTTTGCTCAGAGCGATACACATTTTTTGATAATGCAGGAGCTGATTTTTCTATTTTCCCTGTAATTAAACATCACGCTCACATTTCAGACATTCCTGTCTGTCAGTAGATGTGAGGTGTGATAGGTTGATTATTCCTTCGGCAGTTGTGGTTGGCGTTGTTTCAGCTAATGTGCGATTGTCTCAAATGACACCATTACCATGTCTGAGTGGCTAATAGCCACCCGGGGGGAAAGGAGTAACATGCTTTTTGGGTGTCAACGCGAGGTGAGAACACACGTAAGCCAGACTCATGCCGGACTCCCCAAAATCGGTCCTGACACCTCCAAGAGGCCCTGTGCATCCGGGCCACTGCACCACGATTACTCACTCAGTAATGACATAAGTGCCTTGTTCCTTCCTGCCTTATGCCGGCCTGTCAGTGACTCTGGATCAGTTGTCAAAAGCTCAGGAAGACAAATGCCCGGAGCTGTGCTGACCTGAGATCAGTTGGTTGATTTTTAAAATGGATGTCCAGTATCTAGACGCTTAATGCAGCAAAATGGAAAGATGAGATATATAATTATCATATTTTTCATCACATTTTTTTCTTCTTTTTTTTTTTTTGAACTGTTGCCCCCTCACTTTTCTTTGAATTATTTTAATTTTTAAAAAATTTTTTTGAAAAGCGAGTGTGTCCTCCACTCAGAGAGAAAGAGAACATCAGACGACTGAACACATGAAAATTAGAACAGTTTTGTTTAAAGTAGGGAACATACTGTTTTAAGTCTCTTTCCCTTTTCTTTATCATCTGGTTCACGCTCTAAATCCTTCACTTTCTGCCTGCTGTCTCTCCTTCTGTACCTCCACTCAAATCACTGAACTGTTGGCTCACTGCCACAACCAGCTGGATTTGAGCAGCTCCAGAACCTGGCAGTTCTACAGAAACCCGTACCAGGGCTCCCTGCAGCCTGCCGCGGCCAGAATCCAGTCTGCCAGGCGCTCTGTTAGCACAATATTTGCTCAGGAGTAGATGAGCAAAAAGCAAATCTCTCTGTTTATTAAAAAAGGAAAAGGAGATTCCTCTGCTTGTCCAATTTTTGTAAAATGAGGTCTTTGTTTTAACCCGTCTGAAATGAAATAAAATGGAGTTTTATAATGTTAGTGTTGCTGATTTCATCCCTTTTTGCATTGGTGTGGGCTGCTACTGTAACTGTTGCCCAATGACCCACTCTCATTGGTTGGCTGTTGAGGCTAGAGTGTTTTCATTGGCCGTGGAAGTGGTTCCGCTCTAGCTCTCTCTTACCCAGTGGGATGCTATGAAGTGTGAGGCATGCTTTGGATTTATCGTTTTGATAACAACCATAAAATTGAGTGCAGGCCTCCCCTGCCTCCTAACTGTCAGCCAGACTAACTGCAGGTGTCTCCTCTTTTACTTCCTCCTGTACCTCCTCTCGCTCTCACAGCTTTTCTCCTCACTTCTTTTATTTTTCTTATTTCGGTCCATTTTTTGACTTTCTCTTTCTCGAATATCCTTAGCTCTCTCTTTGTTGAATGTTTTTCATGTCTCTTTCCTCTCTCTCTCTCTCTCTCTCTCTCAAATATAGGGTCCTTCGTCGGGACGTGTGTTCTCTGGGATCCAGCCCACAGGTGTACCTCATCTGGGGAACTATCTGGGTGCCCTGGAGAGCTGGGTGGCCATGCAGGGGCAGTATAGCTCCGTGCTTTACAGCATCGTGGATCTGCACTCCATCACTCAGGCCCAGGACCCGCAGCTGCTCCGACATAGCATACTGGACATGGCAGCCAGTCTGCTGGCCTGCGGAATCGACCCGAATCGATCCATCCTCTTCCAGCAGTCACAGGTTTGTGTCAAATATGCTCACTTGTGCCCAAGATAATTCTGCGGGGCCCTCGCTCTATGTTTGTGAAGTTCATGTATGAAATTAGCTGTCGCCTGGAATGTCTCGAACTAGAAGTATCAGGGAAAAATGTGGGTACCTTTTTTCTTTTTTCTGTTTTCTTTCTTCTTTTTTTTTTTGTTAAAAAGGTCCGTGAGTGTTATTGCTGTGGCTGTTTGTCCAAGCGAACAGTTGAGAGACTCAGCTGGAATTGCTGCCAGTTCTGCCCGTTTATTTAATTCTAACAGACTTGAAATGTTTATTTTACTTAGCTGATCCCTATCTCTTTTTGCCCACTACAAATTCCCTGGGATAAGGAAACCGCACAGATATATTTCCACTACCGACTTCAAAGGAACCCACAAGAACTCTGAAGAGTGAGATAATAGTAGATTAACCGTATGCAACAACTCACCAGTTTTGCAAAGAGATTCTTAGGGTTCTTTTGAGTTTAACCACTTTGGAAGGGAGCTATAATGAGTGTGGACATGTTCTTCCTCTTGGACACCTGAGATGATGGTTGTACAGATGTGTGTGTGTGTGTGTGTGTGTGTGTGTGTGTGTGTGTGTGTGAAAATATAGTTTTGTGTGTGTACTTGTGAAGGAAAAAGTCTTGTGTGTACCTGGTCCATCTGGAACATGCTCTCTCACTCACTCACATGCGCCCACGCGCACACACACACGCACACGCACACACACCTATTTTTATTCCAGTTTAGCTTCATGCCACATATCTTGGCAGCGCTGAGGACCTCCCGTTGAACACGCTAGCTCAAGTCTGTTCCACATGTGAAAATAAAACTGCCGCCCAAAGAAAACACTTGACTTCACTCAAAAAATGGTGACAAACTGAAATCAATCGTATCTTAAGTGAGGGGCTTCAAACAGAAATTTTGTGTCTGTGTGTCTGTGTGTGTGTGTATGTGTGTGTGTGTTTGTGTGCCTGTGTGTCTGTGTGTGTGCATGTGTGTCTGTGTGTGTGCATGTGTGAGTGTGTGTGTTTTTGTTTCTGAAGAATATTTTGAGGTTCCGCCCTGTGGAATAATATCCTCAGACCAAAGAGATTTATGGGAATCTCTCTGGCTGTTTCAGATCAGTATGTTAAACCAAGTGAGAATATTATTATTTTACATATCACAATCCTGTCTCTTGCCTAGTTTTTGATATGGATGAGGGAGATGTGTATTTATGTTTTGGAACTCATTGTTTTAACGTCTGCAGTCAATGGCAGTGCTGTATGGATTCATTCACTCAGGAGTGGACACGTGTTTTGAATGACGATATTAATCCTCTGTCCTCCTCATTAATCTTTATGACTCTGTATCACTTTCTCTTCAGTTCCTTCTCTGTCAACCCACCCTCTGTATGATCTTCCCACGCAGATGAACCGGCAGCAGTAAATTTCTCTTAAATCGTTTTTTTTTTTTTCGTTCGTTCCTCCTTAGGTTTGCAGGCTCCTTACAGTTCTCCTGTCAGTGGAAGAGACAGGACGAAAGATGCCGACACCCATAAACTGTAATTCTGTGAAACAGAGGGATTTCGCTCCTCTGTGTCTGTCTCTACAGAGCTGGAGGGTTTTTTGGCGAGAAGTGTGTGTGTGTGTGGGGGGGGTTGCATGCAGAGGGAAAGCTCTCTCTCCTGCTCTGTTGCGTAGTTTCGGTGTGAGGCAAAGGCATGTTTAACTGGCTTAGCTAAAGCCCCTTAAGATGTTTCTGTATAAATATGTAATGACTTGGAATAACCCTTTGTATGATGAAATTTTTTACACGTTGAACTGTGAAGAGACCCCCCCCAAAAATGTTTCACTTTTCCAAACAACGTCCTCTTTTGTTGTTTGGACCATTTATCAGGGCTGATTTGGCTGACAAAGTGACAACTAATTTCCACAGAGATTTTGAGATTTTGTTTTTGGGATGAAAACAACATGTACGGAGAGAAAATGTAACAACAGAGGAAAGTCATTTAGCTCTCTATTCAAGCCAAAAGAAAACTGCCACTCTGGTTGTGTAGGTGAAAAATGTCAAAGCAATAAGCAACCTTAAACTTCCAATAAATACCATAAATACCATATGTTGTAAACTATAAATTATAACTACTGGGTTAAAATGATAAAATGACTGAAATTCTTATTTTCGGCCTAAAATTGTGTATTTTTTTTTGGCGTTTTGCTAGTGTAGAATGTTGTGCAACTTCGAATGTTTTTTTGTTTTTTTTGACCAGCGCAAGGGGTAAATGCATACTGTTGAACTGGACAAAGAGAACAGTTCTCTGCAGCTCACTGCGCACCTGTTGGGAGGTGGGAGTACCCCTGCTATACACCTCACAGCCACACAGGGGGGCTATGGAGCCACCCCTCAGTGTACATGGTCAATGCCACACCTTATAATGTCTCTGCTTCAGATTTTAATCAACTTGTCAGGGTGTCGTGCTGTTTTGTTTCCCCCTGTTGACCTGTCTGGCTTTTCGTAATTATGCGGCGATATCTGACCCCGTGCTGGCGTTCCCGTGCAGGTATCGGAACACGCAGAGTTGTCCTGGATCCTCGGCTGTCTCACCAGCATGCCTCGTCTTCGACACCTGCCCCAGTGGAAGGTGAGCATCAGGAATGTACCATTCATTGGCACGGTCCACTTCTCACCAGATTCGACTTTGGAATCCTTTACAGAGTATAAGTTTGCATGTGACCCGTATAGCACCTCCCCCTCTTCGTTGTATAATCAGAAACATGAGAAGACAGAAGTATCGTCACTTTGATTTAGAGACAGGTCTTCTTTGTTTACCTTCATTGAGGGTGTGCGTGACAGTAATGGTCAGTTGTATAGACAGTGACGGTGTCTGAATACCTGCCACAGCTTGACAGGCACACGAAATGACTGTGATTTGCCCGAAGAGAACGGCGCTTTGACACTGCCACTGGAGGAGCCCTTGGCCAGAGGCGCGCTGTAGCAACAGGAAAACACACCTCGCTGTTTACTCAACAGTTGAGTGCATGTGAAACGTGGCGGAAAATAATCCCAGAACGCTGCCTTCTCACAATGTGAGACTCTATCGCTCAGACAGATTACATTTCACCAGGCAGGAGCAGAAAACCAAATCACTAAACTTTAAGGGAAAGAAAAAATGAGGAAAGGCAAAGATGTACCTCCAAATGATCAATGTAATGATCTAATTATCCATCAGCATTTGTGCGTGTATGGTATGCATGTGTACATATCTAGAGTACTGCATACATATACTGTCTCGTTATCTCTTTATCTCAATGTCTGCAGATGAAGAGTAAGCAGAAGAATGAGGGCAGTGTGGGTCTTTACACTTACCCTGTGTTACAGGCTGCAGACATACTTCTCTATAAGTAAGGCTCCTTTACAGGTTTATACCATGCTCTCTCTCTCTCTCTCTCTCTCTCTTCGAGCTACGTGTCACTGATATGAGTTCTCATAGAAACAGTATTGATCATTTCCCTGTCTCCCTGCTGCTTTTTGATATGTTTTTTTTGTTGTTGTTGTTTAATCAGTTAGTCTTTCCTTACTGTTATATACTTTCACAATTGTGCTTTTAGGGAGAAGTCGGTAGAGTCTCTTTGTTTTGTTTTTGTTTTTGTTTTGTTTTTTTTCCTACAGTGGCTGTTCACACTGAAAAGAAGTGAATGTAATTATTGTGCAGGTCCACTCATGTTCCTGTTGGGGAGGATCAAGTCCAACATTTAGAGCTGGCCCAGGACCTGGCCCGAATCTTTAACAACCAGTATGGAGAGTTCTTCCCTGAACCACGGGCTCTACTCAGTGAGTGGCCTGTCACGTTTTTTTTTTTTTTTTTTTTAAATCACTTACTATAACAATTCAAAGGATATGACGTACCTTTTTAATATAATTTTGGTTTGTTGTTCTTATACACCACTGTGTTTTTAGGTTTTAGTGATGACCAGCTGTATATGGAGACTTAGTGGGTTAGTTGTTTCTACTGGCAAGGTTATGGTAAAGATAAAATGAATATATATCTTTTTATGTGGAAATGGAAATAACACGTAGCGCTTACTTTCTGGCCTGGGAAGTGGGTTGCATCATGCCCTCTTACTTTTTTTTGGCGATTTCTGTGCCATTTTTATGGTGAACGGGCAGATCTTCAGAATTACAATTTAAAAAGCTCTTGGTATTTTGGCCTTGGTATTTTTATTGAAAGCATAGATACAATATTTTGTGCCTATTGCAATAAATTGACCAAAGTGTGTGTGTTTGTGTGTGTGTGTGTGCATCTGTTACATATGTAGATGCAGATATATCAACACCAGACATATCTTACACAAACACACGCGTACACTCACACACACACATGGCTGGCATGTTGTATCAGCAGTATGGAGAGTTTGTCTTTGAGCTGAACTCTTTTATGGTCCGTAATTATCAGCAGCGTCGAAGCACAATATGAAACCAATCATGCGTGAGATGGCACTTTGATTAAAGGAAGATTCCCTTTCTCTTCTGCCTGAATAATAGAGTGATAATAGATTTGCTGGGAAGGGGGTTTCCTCTAAGCAACTTCAGAGCGGACAGATAGAGGCAGAGCGGGGTATATGGCAGAAGAACCGGTATTGAGATGAGAATATGGTTTGCATTGGTCCACTTTCGGTTGTTAACATTTGGAAAATGTATGTGGATGCCCCTAAGCCGAACTCGGAACCAGAGACAAGAACTAAAGACAGTTATTGGACATCTCTGCAAACCCAAATCAAAGTGCTGCTAATGGTTACCCATCTGGCTTATGATGTCATCCTGTAAGATAAAAATGAATAAAGTTAAATAATGCAACTGTTGGACAGGAGAGTCATCTCTTGTGTACTATGTAGATGTGAACCAAGTGTCACCATTTATATCAGTAATTTTCATACTGGCAGTGAGTTAACTTTTCATATAAGTGCTTGAGTTTGTCTTAAGGGAGAACTCGCTTCTCCACATGGGCATCTCAGAATAGGTGACTACTCGCGATAGTGATTTGACTGGTGAAATAGGTGACTGGTGAAATAGTTGATTTTTTTTTTTGATGTTTCCATGGACTTTTGTTCAGTTTTGCGCTTACAGTAGCATAAAGTTATGGAAAAGATTCAAACAAGAAAAACTCTACTTTATCTACTTTCTTCTTAGGTACCACTCGGAAAGTCAAGTCCCTCCGAGATCCCTCATCTAAAATGTCCAAGTCGGATCCTCAGAAGCTCGCCACGGTCTTCCTCACCGACACACCTGAAGATATCGCCTTCAAAATCCGTCGCGCGGTAACAGATTTCACCTCCGAAGTAACCTTCGACCCCGAAGGACGACCGGGCGTGTCCAACCTGGTCTCCGTGCACGCCGCCGTGTCCGGTCAGAGCGTGGAGGAGGTTGTCAGGCTGGCCCGAGGCCTGGACACAGGACAGTACAAAACTCTGGTGGCCGAGGCCGTCGTCCAGAAGCTGGAGCCGATCCGGCTTGAGATCCAGAGACTGAGGGCTGACAGGGGCCACCTGGAGAGCCTGCTTACCCAGGGAGCAGAGAGAGCCCGTGCACTGGCAGCTCCAGTTCTCAGAGAGGTCAGACAGCGAGTGGGTTTCTCCTGAGAGATGGGGGATAGAGACTGTTCTTTATCAAAGCGACCTCTTTTACTGTTGGACACATACTTACGAGAGCCTGGGACGCCCAGAACCCTCCTAAGGGGGTGAGATGAGTTTATTCTGTCAGCCCGAGATGTACCTGTGAACAATCTCTTTGTCAATTACATTGGCTAATTACATTTGTTTGTTCAAATACACATGTGTACTGTTTTCCATCTATGTGTTTTCTGTCAGTTTTTTCCCTTCTGTTTGTTTTGAGAGAATAGAGTGTGCAGTTGATGAGGTTTTTAAATGGAAAAATAATTACATAAACAAACAAATGTTGGTTGCATAGTAGCAACAGAAATGTCTGTCTACTCGCGGTGTTTGACTGTGGTCAGAAGGAGATCACAGCCTGTAAACCCTCCAGACTCACTGCTGAATGAGCTGGGCAGGATGAGCCAAACCTGACTGTAGGTAGGATAGTACATTAACCCTCTGTTGTTCATCACTATAATTTCTCCTGCTGTCCAGTTTATCCCTCAAATAATCTGTTGATGCTGGACATCAACTAACTTTCCAGATGGATGCTTAACTTTCGACCTGTGTTCATGCGATGACACGGTTTTACGGGTAAAATTGCGCAACAAGTCCCATTCCAGCATGCAGAATAACATGTTGGATTGATTTGAACAAATTGCATTTACGTGATTTAAGCTGATTCCTCCGACTGTGTATAAGGGCGCACAGAGCAATTTTAAACCAGCGCTATTTTCCCTTGTTACATGTATTCAGAGTGACTCATTTTCGGGAGCTACTTCTGCTTTAAAGTGTGTAAATTACCGTCTGATCTTAAAATAGGGACAATGATAAAAACGTGAACGAACTGAAGCCTAACAATAGGGTCTCAGATTTCAAATGAGGAGGTTGTAAATTGATGTCTCTGCGGTTCCAAAGGGTGTGCGGGCTGTAGCTACGCTACTGACGTCAAATTAATTGCGGAAAAAAGGGGTAAAGCAGACCTGGTGGCTACCCATCATTAGCTGTGAAGTAAGGTAGCCTATATCACAGTGTAAACTGCAGGCGCCTGAATTAAAAAATTGTGACCTCATTCAGATTGATTAATTGATGGATTGGTTGTTTCTCAAAGTTCGCAAAAAAAAAAAAAAAAACGATAGTAGCTCAACACGAAACCGCCATTAATGTAAATGCAACAACATTGAGAGCCCTTTGCTAATGAATGGCCGAATGTCTGTGTTTTTTTTTTTTTACACTATTTCCGAAGTTATTCAAATGCGTTCAGCCTCTATCAGAATTCCATCAAAATGAGACGTGTTATTCCTTTATACTCATTTTATCCCTAATGTCAACACCCTGTGAGAAGACCTCATTTCAAAAAACAAACTGTTACTCTGTGCGTTATGATTACTTAAGCAAATATTATTACAGTTTTGGTGCATTATTTTCCGATTTTGCCTTGAAACAGATTGAAAGCTTTACCCAAATAGTTTCCATGGAGAATTGTGCCTATATGCGCAAGTCTTGGTAATTACAAGTGAAATATTTTTGTAGCTTTTAACTTCCAGGAATACTCCCCTGGATTATGGCTGCTAAATCCTAGACAGCAATTAACGAACAAGCTAGTAAAAAGACTCGTTTGTTCAGACCTTTTGCCCTGTGTCGCATTTGAATTACGGCAGCAAATCTTAAAAAATACGTCACCTAGTGCTGCATTCTTCGTCCAAGATGTCGAAGAGCCTATTCATTTGCTGTCCCCTTGGTATATCGTAGTCAAAATAATTACATTTGTTACGTGGCCACTTAGTAAATAAAATGATTTTTTTTTTCATCTTGTCAGCTAGGGCTCTGTGGCCTGATTGAATGTACCCTGTGTTTCGGTGAAAACCTCATTAAACGATGTACATATGCAATTAACTCAAGAACGGGCTACTCTATCAGTGCCCAACATTATGTCGGAACGTTGACATTTTGTTAGATATGTTCTGGAAAGAATAATTCTGCCAATAATGAATCCGCTACTTTAATTTTGTACCACGTCTGTTGAACACCTAACAGTGAGAAATATGTTTATTTTCTGCAGAGCTTCTTTGCTTCTTAGTGTTTGCTTCTTATTGTTTTCAGGGGTCAAGAGTTAAACGACTGTTTCGCCAACTGACTGTTTATAGGCTAGCTATTTTTTGAATTAATTTACAATCGTTTACACCAACCATGCGCAAAGTTACATTTCACTTCGATCATGTCATGTATTGAAACTAAACGTAGCCTAATGTTATCATTCGACTCGTATGTGGGGTAGTGAGAAAATAACAATTGTAACTGATCGGAAATCCAAGCGTTTGACAGGTACTCCGTTTGGAGCAATAGCTCTGTAGCGTTTTCTAAAAAAAAAAGGAAAAAAAACTTTGTGTACGGTAGGCTATGTGACTCGGCGTTTGAAACGTGTACATATATATTATATTATACATATAAGTATACTTAATAAAAACGTGTCTGGCTTTCTGGCTATGCTGAAAATACTTAATGTGAAATGAAATTTCCGCCATCAGACAATGACGCGATGCCCCGATACTGGACGCTGCATAAAAAAAACCCCAGCGGATGTTATATTAGTGCAAGCGCAAGAAAAAAAAAAAAAGTCGTTGATTTTTTCCGTTGATTTTTTTTGGCGAATCTTTCAACAAATCTGTTTCCAGGTAGTCTGCTCCACAGAAACCAATACTGAGAAACACAAATATATTACCTTAATTTGAATCAGCTTCCGCACAGTTGGAGCATCTGTAGAGGACAGGTAATACGCAACGTAATAATCGAATATCGTTGTGAGGCCACGTGCTGTGATGTTTAACTAAAATAAAATATCTTTGTTTCAATGGTAAATGTAATCATATAGAGGTATTTTGATATGTGTTTTTATTCCTTGAAAAAAGGGAATAATTGTCATGAAGTTAAACACCAATATAAAAAGTTAAATGTCTGTCAATTTAAAAAAAGTGAAAGAAAAGCTTGTCTTGTCTCTGATTCAGAACAACTTTTCTTACGCAATTTGTTCCGCTGAAATGCGATATGATGAAGTGTGATCATTTTCGCACTTTTTTTCTGACTTAAGAGTAATTACCCAATTTTACAACTCTAAGGTACCCTACTAGCCTATCCATTATATTATTCAGATGGGGCGCGGATTTGGGTTTTATAAACCACAGACAGTAAGTCTGTAATTCAGTACGAATAAAGGAGATAAGGACAGGAAAATCTTAATTTTGTCAACGGTTACTTATCCTCAATTTTCAGTCAGAATGTGAATGCATGTAAAACATATTGCAGTCTTAATCTGAAAGTACTATGCATGCTTTCAGACATCAGGAACCAGTGACATTTCTTTTATAAGACGAGCAAAATTATTATATTCAGTATTCTACTTAAGGAACTGTTGGGGTAAACATATTTTAAGGAGATTTGCTAGTTTTGAATACAGGCAAGATCTGTCTTCGTAATGAGTTTACGAAGATTGAAAATTTTATTAATTCTGATGTTTAATGGCAAGGTTTCAGTTTCAGTTTTATATTGAAGATAAGTCGCCTTAAATGTTTAAAAATGACAGCCCAATTCTCCTTTTTAGTGTTGCTTTCAAATGCCGACCCACCCAACGCCCGACGACATGATAAAATATTCACAAGTGTAGATGACACAAATGAGATGCTTTCCCAAATAACGACCATTTGAAGATGGCCGGGTTACACGGCTAGGCTGCAGGGGAATAAATATTGATTCACAAAAAGAAGAAAGACACAACCAAGAAAAAAGAGCAATTGCATTCAGTTCCCAATGCGATTTGTGTGATCCCTGGGAGACATTGCTTCGCCAACTTCAACTGTAGGGAGGACCAGCTGATCTTTTACTCGACGCATAAAAATAGTCCAACACTTCATTGACCCAAAGTTTTAGTCTAATTTGCTACCTCAGTGTAAAGTAAATACTCCAGATTTTCTGTTTAGATGCGAAAGAAGCGAATGGGGTCTGATTAAATATACTCGGGCAACAGCGTGTGTTTTAGATAAATCCTTTAGGTTATAAAATGACAATTTAAAATATATATTTGATGTGATTTAAGTCCGTTTGTAATAAGAGACCGCTGCGCGAAATTAAATTGCAGGAGAGCTGGCAAACAATCAGCTCTCAATATTTATGTTGTTCGGTGCCAGGGATGAATCTGAAAATTTTACATTGATTTTTACTGATTGGTTAGTAAATGCATCAGTCTTTGGGTAAGTACATATTCTTAATGTATATGTAGTGATTTGATGAAACCTCGCGGTTTGCCCACAGGAGCTCCACTTCACACTTGAAGGTGCACTTACATTTTAAAGTAAAGACGAAGCATATGCAAAGCAGCATCTTGAAGTTTGAGGAGTGGACATCAGTGATGCATATCACGAGCCAAGAATGATGCATGTAATGAAATAAGAAAGGCATAGAAACTTGGATGGCAGTTCTCTACCTTGGTGGAACTTCATCAAGAACGTAATATTTGGATAGCTGCACTTCCATTTGTCCTAATTATTCCAGAAAAGATATAAACTATGTATTTTTCTCCGTTTAGTCTCGACAAGGTTAATTTAGTGCAGGATTCCTAGGACTGATGGACCAACACAAAGTTACTGCCCTTGGAGAAGCTGTTTCCCACTTCTGCTATTGGATGATATATTTTGGCTCTTTCTCCTTCCTCGTTTCTCATTGGACACAGGGGAAATGACAGGGAGCGAGAAGGTTGCCCTTAACGCTTCGAAAAAAAGTTTTCCAGAAGTGAGTATCAATCAGAGAGAAGGGGGGAAAGACAGAGAGAGAAAGAGAAGTAGGAAGGGTTGACGGCAACACAAAAAGCGGCACAGGCATGAGTAAACTATAGTCTCTGACGAGGTGATTATCTAACTAACTTTGCCTATGAGTGGCATCTTATATCTTTAGACGCTCAGCATTCGCATGTTAGTCATAGATTTTTGGATTACTATTGCCACTGGAGAACTCTTCGCCGTTGTAAATACCGCTCTTAAGCATTTCACTTTGCTTGCTGGCCAGGAGGAGTTTTTGTTTGTCCTCCGCTGGATTTGTCGTAGGAGACATGAGTGACAGGAGGCGATCTGCAGCCGCGCTTAGTTCAAGAGCGCACGCCTTTTCAGTAGAAGCCTTGATCGGGACAAACAAGAAGCGGAAGCTCCGAGGCTGGGAGGAGAAGGAGCTGGAGCTCTCAATGGAGAGTCTCGCAACCAACGGACAGTTAGGAGACGGCGAGGACCCGGCTCATTGTTTGGATATCGATCCCGGTGAGTGCATTAACATCGTTGTAATCTTGGCTTGTGAATTAAGCCACGTAGCCTATTTTCAGGATAAGAGGAGAAAGGAAAATACCAAGTTTGAAACGTTAACTTTGGCATGCTTACCATATCTCACCAATTCCTTTGAAATAATTTAGTTTCATTTTAAACCAAAGAGGCCCATCAGTGTAAATCGTAAAACGCCATCACAGCAGTTAAATAAATGCGATTAAATTACTTTAGAGGATTAGATGTAAAACTGAGCAAAGAAAAGGAGTCAACACCAAAGATATTTTTTATCATTGTGTTTAAAGTACGAGGATAAAACACGTTGTTTTGAAAAAAAAAATTCATCTCCCAACACAGCGTAAGACTATGTGCGTATTAATATCAATTTCCATCACCACTACTTTGTTCTGGGTCAGTGGAAAATTCAATATGTAAGAATGACTAGTACACCTCTCTTTCATCAAGGCCTACTCGTCTCAAAGTTGTCTTGTACCCTTCAGGTGTCGCATACGTTAAGCCCTGACAGGTATTAAAAAGGGGAAAAAAATGCACATCAACACAACACATATTTCAAAGTACGACGAAGAAGAGCTAATTAGTCAATGTATTTTTAATAACTTAATTTTTGTATATTTTCAATTCAATAAGTTTCGTAGGGTATTTACGTCACCGTTGTTTTCCCCTCTTCATACGGCTAGGTCACCCATCACCTACCGTCCAGGTTCTCTGAAAATAACATTCGAAAATTCATCCCTGTCAAATAGATTGCAAATAGGCCTTACGTGTGTTTGTGCGCCTCTACTTGTGATAGCTATGGCACACGCGTGTGTCTTGCGCAAGAGTGCGCGTGTGTATCTGTTTATTGTATTGCCACTACTCATAGACTGAATGTTGCAGCTTTGGTGATCACTTCATCATCTCGCTTCAGCAACATCTGCCACGGGGTTAATCATCCAGTAGCACACAGAATGCGTCTATTCTGTTATCTTCTCTTTTGATCATAATTCTCAGTTACGTTGCCTTTCTCGTGAGTACCGTTTTATTTACTCATTATTCACCGAATCTGTCTATTAAAATACAGGCTACTAAAGACATCTGCGTATTCGCTAATGCTCTGCCTGCAATGCCAAACCTCAACGGACGACTGTCCTCTCCGAATATCTGTAATCATCATTGACTGGAATCAAATTATTATGAAAAATATCAACATTTACACGTCTTATCTCTGAGTGGGTCTTACCTTTCCTCAGAGTAGAGAAAAAAAAAAACAGAAGTAGCAATGCTAGCAAACGGCAGTTTTAAATATGTTTATATTTTTATATCATAATTATTTTGTCCGGCAGTACATTTATAGTACAAATAATAAGTTGTTTGTTAGATTATACTCAAAACAACATTCTGGCACTTAAAAGAGCACAAGTGTGTAATGCCTACCGCCATAGCCCATTGCTAGTCTCGGTAAACAGCCCAGTCATCACAATGGACTTCTTCGTTTTTATTCAACATATTCACAATATAATTATGAACATTGTTTAGGATCACACAATCTGTTAATCGAATGTTTGTGCAATGCAAGGATGCTGCTCCACTCAAATCAAAACAGATACATTTTTTTAAATGTATTTAGATGATTTTGACAAACGCTCGGCCTAGAGGTTTTGCTATTTTTATAATAGGCCTAATATTCAGTTGCTAATGTTATTTTTCCACATTGATTAATATAATTATATTGCTTGGTGTACTATTCCGTTTAATGTATTCGGCAATAGGCCTAAATAACGAGTACACTTGCTTATTAAAATGAAAAAATGCGCCATGGGCTCAGTAATAAAAAGAAAATTCATCTCATGAATTTTGTGTAGTATCTGCACATCCTGGCAAGTGTATATAGATTTATTTCCAAATACCATGTTCACATATTCTTGGTATGTAGAATTGCACTTTTACCGTGCGTTACATCCGATCATTCACGGTGTCTTTCTGAAATCACTGTTCCGTTTTGCCCCCAAATTACTAATGGAAACCCGTTTGCATAATAAATTACAGCCACTTATGTAGTGCTGTAGGATCCCCACAACATTTTGTTCCAATAAAGTAAAATATTATTTCGTGGGCAAATTGTTCACTGGGAAAATTCTGAATATGTAAATATAATTTAGATTAATGGTATGGTCACAGTTTTTGAGATGAATCTACTATCAGGCCCTATCAGGCACTTGACGAAAGAGCGCCGAAGACTGTTTGTATTTTCTGTCACTACAACTTCTACTACAGGACAGTAATTTAAGTATGTTAAGGGTGGTAGTAGTAGTATAGGTGTATTTAGTATTTTTAAGTATCGTTTAAATATTTCTACGTTCTTGCTTGATAACTGATTGTAACCCAGACTGTGTCATTTGATGAACTGCCTTCGAGCTGTCTTGACCTGCGCTCACACTTCGGAGCGTCTGCTTTTGATGTGCGGGACAAGTGCTCAGTCATTTAAAATGCTTTTTAAAATGCTTCCCAAATGAGAATGAGGATCAGGGAACTAAATCTGTTTACGGCACAGGCATGAGATATGAACCTTCTGCAAACAGATTTGTCAGTCAAGGACGGTTAATGTCCACTCTCCCCAAGAGTATCCGCGAGATCTTTCTCGCAGAAGACATCGGATCTCAGACGTCCGGGCCACTGGGGGTTTTGCTCTTGACATCATCGTTAGGCTTAGAGTAACTAGGCAATGTTTAACCTTTCGTTAGCATATCGCTCCTACTGATCAGCGCGGGTTGAAAACAGACGGACACCGTGGTCAGTCTCTGGTTGGTATTTTTGTGATCATTTTTACGTGTCGAATTTACCTTTATCTACGACTTCAAACCCTCACGTAAAAGTTGGACTGAAACGTTTTTGGGACGCAAAGGAAGACAGTATAACAAGGAAAACCACAAAGGAATTACCGAGTATCTGAAGTGAAAGAACTCTCTTTTGGGATCCCAAGTCAGTCGGTCACTAGGTGGCTCAACATTTATCAAACGTTAATTATCTAATTATGCCGTCTAGTTGTTAAGATGAACTAAATTTGATTGTTGAAACTCAGATTTGTTAGTCTGTCAAAGGAGAGAAAAACCGGTAAGTTGAGGCACCAGTGTGAACCTGTGTTCACGTTGTCATCTTAAAGGCAACCTGCTTCACAATCTAAATATTTTGGGATCAGTTTTAACCCATTGTGGCCCCACGAACTGTCATCCTTCTACCTCCGCTTAAAGTGAACATTCGCGTAAAAATAACCTATATTTTTGTTGCTCTGATATTTCAGCATCTTTTCGTAAGTGTGTTATGTTTTATCATTTTAAAATGATCACAGCAGATAATAGTTGATATTAAATATCTCCATAGTTTTTTAAATTTATGTATGCATACATACAGAAAGGAATCGTACAATGCCGAGTGATAACGCCCGTTGGAAATCATTTGGATCACAACTCTTCATAATTATGCTTAAATGATTAAATATCCCGAGGAAACGCAAAATAAGGATGTGTTTATCCTGAAGAGGTTTTGTTATTGAAATTTTAGGTTTCGTAATATTTTTCAAATAGTCCAATTTTTTTTTTAAATCTCTCCCCTGAAAGAAAAGGATAAATACAACAGTGAACAGATGTGTGCACTCCAAAGAGGTTTTAATCTTTATTTTTATTGCCTCCCTCTTACATGAGACTGAATTAAGTCCAGCGGAAACAGGTGGTTCTGTTCCTTAAGGATTAGGTTACTCTGCAATTTCATGCTTGGTGGATCGCTACTTACCCAAGTTAGACATTCCTGTTACAAGGGCATTAAAAGCATATTCTATTCATAAATCTTGCAAGACATTTGAGTGATGTAACGGAGAGGTGCTGTAATATTAATTAGGGGATAAATGTAAGCACCCAAACATATCAACTTCTTTCAAGAACTAAAAGAAAGAAAGAAAGAAAGAAAGAAAGAAAGAAAGAAAACAAAAGGAAGGAGAGGATACATGGACTCTGCATATTGTCTTTTGACAAATCAGTTCTTCTTAACATTAAAATAGTAAACAAAACAGACCTCTCTTCAGACTTCTTAACCTCAAAATGTGTGTTAAGATGAGCGAATAAACACTATTGTGCCTGTTTTACTTTCCACCTTCCAAACTTATTCTAACTCTATCCACTGTGCACATCCACTCTCAGAGGCTGATCTTTTACCATGGGAAAGGTTAACTGATCTCTCTCTCTCTCTCTATCTCTCTCTCCTTCCTTCCTTCTTTATCTCTCTCTCTCTCTCACTCGATCTCAGCACTTCTTGCACTTGGTCCTCTAAGCATTTGATCTTCTGTGCTTGTTGGCTTGGTTCATTATTAAACAGACATTTAACACTTTTCAACAAAAATAGATTTGAGCACTTCAAGGCTTTGTTCTAGCATTACCTATGATGTTCTGCTTCTGTTTTGAATTCGATGTGGCTATTTATGGGGTAGTGTTGATGCCGGTGTAATGGAATTGACAGCTCAGCATGTGTGTGTGTGTGTGTGTGTGTGTGTGTGTGTGGAGTGGATATGTAAAGGGAGGCCCTACTTGATATGAGTGCTGAAATGCCAGTCTGAGATGCGTAGGACAGAACTGAATGTGTTGTTGCTTTTTCTATCAACAGTCACTCTCCCGTTGTGTGTGTGTGTGTGTGAGAGAGAGAGAGAGAGAGAGAGAGAGAGACAGAGAGAGAGAGAGACAGAGAGACATACAGAGAGTGAGGGAGGAGATGGAAGTCATCATTGCAATCACGATGATAGGATCTCTCAAGAAGATGATGAAAAGTCTTTCTCCTCCCTCCCTCACTCACTCTCTCTCTCTGCCTGACCCCTGGTTTCGGTGCTACAGAATCCTCTCTCTCACGTGTCCTCAGAGGGCTTTGCTGGTCCGGTTTGTTGTTTGGTCTAGTTTGTTTGAGGTGCTGTAGATTCAGTGGTTTGGCATGGGCTCCTGCCCAGCTTCTCTGCAATCTTACATTTGCATAGACTCATTTGCATCATGTGTACTGCCAAAATAATCTCCCCCTTGTTGATTGACTGTGTACATAGTAAACTTACACATAAAATACATGAGCAAACCCAGAGTTAGAGCTAACATTTGTAGCCTTATCTTGAAAAAAGTAGTGGCTATGTATTAGCATCTCCTCTCACATTTTAGTCATCTGTAATTGCTTGGAGGAAGGTAAATGGACACATAATTTGACATTTTAATTGGCAAACACATTTTTGACTACCCATTTTTTTCCTGCAAGGAGGTTCTCCATTGTCATGCATTTTAGATGGTATTACTCTCCATTTAGTGGCAAGGTTTCTAATTTAACATAAAAAGGACATATAACATATAACACACACACACACACACACACACACACACACACAAATAAATAGATAAATAAATAAATAGATCAATATAAATAAATGTAAATATACACACACATATATACATATATACATACACACACACATATTACATATATATATATGTGTGTGTGTGTGTGTGTCTGTGTGTGTATGTATGTATGTATGTATATCTGTATGTATGGAAAAGGAGAGTAAACAGAAAATATAGCTCCTTTTTATCTTCAAAATGACCCATCACCAAATGCATCATCTTTACAATTTCTTGCTGCTTTTTCTTCAAAAATGAATAAATATTTTTAAGAAAAGTTTTTTTGTTTTTTTTTTTTCAAATTTTTGATATTACATCAAAACATGACTGCATTGTTGTAATTTGTGCTCATGGTTACTTCGAATTTTTATTCAATAATTTATAAGTCAGCCAGTTAATTTATTTGGGACTTCGTTTGTCATACCACACACATAACAAAGTAGAAAAGTAGATGAGAGAGAGAGAAAGAGAGAGAGAGAACGCGAGAGAATGCTATATTGTTTACTTTCTGTCGTAAAACCCATGATGGTATGATTCCATCCAAGTTATCCTTCGCTGCTGCAGGTGATTTGGCGGCAGACCGAGCGAAATCCCGTGAAAAACTTCAAGCTTTCCTGAGGCTTCTGTTTGTCTTCGGACGCTTTTATAATGATCTTATTTACTCATGCTGCCATTCGCAGATTCGGAAGCCAGTCCCGGTTCTGACGGCGAAGGCCTGGCGGATAGGACGTCGTGTTCGTTCGGCTCCCCCGCAGACCTGGCCCCCGCTTCCTGCGACCCTTCGCCCTCGGCCTCCATGGAGGAGATCCAGGTGGAGTTGCAGTGTGCAGACCTATGGAAGCGCTTCCACGACATCGGCACGGAAATGATTATCACCAAAGCGGGAAGGTAAATGAACCCTTTAAACCTCATTGCTCAGATCTGTAAATAAAGACTTTAATGAATAGATAATAAACGACATACAACTGAAATAAAAATGTGTCCGGAGTGTATATTACACGTGATACCGCTCAATGGCTAGAGACAGCAGTTTCCATTCAGAGAGTGTAGTGTCAATAGCAGAGCTCAGGGAAAATGTATTTGATGTAGGCCAGTTGACTGAGTGAGGCCTAAACGACGCCTTTTGTCCTACTAAAATTCTTGGAGGGCTGAATGTATTGAGGCAATATTAAAGGCGCATTGCGTGAACACTTTATGGAGAGTCATGGCTTCACTTATTCATTCAATTAATATTGGTGACCAAAAGAAGAAAGTCATTAGAAAACGGAGCAAGACTACCAAGACGTTCAAATACAGCAAACAGGCCTACATATTTGCCCCGATTCTGACAAGTGGATGACTTAGCCATTGCTGACCAGATTCTTTATGAAATTCACAACGAAACAAAACCTAGCAATTACAGTTGCACCATACGCTGTTATTAAAAACATATTTCTTCTCCATAACGAATGAAGTAAAGATCCCTCTCTCTCTCTCTCTCTCTCTCTGTCTCTCAGACACACACGCACACACACAAACACACACACACACTCGCACGCACGCACGCACGCACACAAACACCGTTGTTTTACACTGAGAGGCCGTTGCGCTGGGGGAATAACTCTATTACGCTATGTTTTTGGGGTGCTAATGTGTTGCACATGGGGACAGGGCTCCGGACGCGCGAGAGCCGTTGTCTAATCACGCACCAAGCATGACGCTCTGGGGTAGTCCATTGCTGATGACAAAGAAAACCGACAAAAAACGGAAACTGTTTCTAATTAATTTCTTTGAAATATGTTTTTGGTTTTCTAGTTCTTCTGGGCGATAATTACAACCTAAACCAAGTTTATAACTTAACCTACAAAGTCCCCAGCTAGACCTTTACGCTTTTGTTTCTCTCGGTGGGATTCGCAGGTATTTCCGTGCTAGTTTCACATTTTACGACCAAATCAATATGAAAACTTGTCTTGATTTATTAATGTGGCGTTCTCCTCGTTTTAAAACATAGACTAAACATGTACTTAAGCGGACTTTATTATTGCAGTAGATGTCTGTAAAACTAAGGCTATTAATGAAAGGGTCGAGGTTGAGACGTTTACCAGGGGAAAAACATAGCCCTCATTAAATGGACTTGTGACCTACGCAGTGTGAGAACTGTGTTGGCTGACGGGAATTAACCAAGCAGTCTGGTTAATGTTTATAGCGTCAGCGTCGACCGAATATTGGCTTTCCTTTCATTTCAGAACTCTATAAGTTTAAACGAACATTTTCGCGCTTTTGGGCCTTGTGCGCGGACTTACGCGTCTTGGGTAAGCTATGTCAACGTTATCCGAAGCAAATGTCACCGAGGTGTTTCTTTTATGTTCTTACTCTATTCAGCTATTGCGTATCGAGAGACTTATCTTTCCTCCTCTCTCACCTCCCTTTTCACTGAGCGCCAAATAATCAGTACCAATATTCTTTTTTAAATTTTAATGATAAAGTATATATATATATATATATATATATATACACACACACACACACACACACACACATATACAATTAGAATTTTAATAGCACACTCAGACCATGGTATCCCTTTTCCCAGGCTATGTAAGTTACAGTGGAATACGTTTACAAGTGATTAAAATTGTAATCATTGTTTAAATTGTTTAAACCGCTAAAATAGTGAATTTCGTCATAGATCAGTTTCCCTTTTTCTTTTTCCATTTTTTAAATTAAAAGGCTTTGTTTAACAGTGTGTCTTGAACGTTATCGGGAGTCAATTAAAATGTTAAGCCATGGGGGAGGGGAGAACGGGGTTTAAGAACATTTAAATCATATTGTTTTACCAAGCCCAATTGTCCAATCGCTAACTTTAGTAGTGTCTGATTCATTACTTCCCAGCTGAGTTGTTCATTCAAATATAGAATGCAGTTGTTTTTGTGCTATAGTTCAAAAATTAGATTTATACTGGTAATCGACCTTGAAACGTAATTACTCTCTCTGCTATCCAAGACTAACAGGAATAGTAGTGGATATTATGCCTTTGCTAATAATAAGCCTATAAATTCCGAGGAGAGGAGAATAAGAATACAGCCCCTTTCCTTTTCAATGGGAAAGATTTATGACGTTTAAATGAAAGGGGGAAGGCAACGTTTGATGTGTAAACGGAGGAATTAACTTGAAATGTCTCACTATGCAATTTTGCGTTTTTAATATGGATTCTTTGTTCACAACTTATTTTCCTCATTTGCCTTCATGTAAGCCATCTGAGAGCCAAATTAGAAGTTTGGGAGATTATTGCTGTTTAGGACATCAAGAAAAAAAAATGGCTTTCTTGAAAATTATTTTCTTTCCTTCATAGGCTGATAGCCATTTTTATTAAATCTTTGCACTAAGTATTTGAAACTTTTAGCTGTGTATAACACTTTAAGTGTATATGATATTTCAGTTGCTGTGATTCCGAAGTCTCTTAATGTTTTCCATTCTTTTTTTCAGTGTAATTGTGCCATTGGTTTAATGTCAAAATCCATCATGACAAACATGTTTGACAGCTTGTTTTGAAATTTCAGTATTTCACTGATCATTTAGAGATGTGTTTGGCTCATTTGGAAATGTAGTGATTAAATTAGCATTTCCTAATCTCTCTCTCTCTCTCTCTCTCTCTCTCTCTCTCATGTTAACTCCTAGAGTGGTGAATTTCCTGTGTACTTGTCTGTAACACCAACTTTCATTTTGCTCGTCCTAACATTTTTGACTTTGTCCTTTTTTAACTCCATTGGCACTGAAGTGGTCTCTGACATTCTGCTGTCTATTTTAGGAGAATGTTTCCAGCCATGCGAGTGAAAATCGTCGGACTGGACCCCCATCAGCAGTATTATATAGCCATGGACATAGTGCCAGTGGATAACAAGAGATACAGGTATGCAGTGGTCATATATACTCACAAGGGTACTTGTGGAGACAGGCTGGTATATGACTGACACATGTGTATTTCTCCAGAGAATAAACATATAAAAATAGAGAAATACAAGTGGAAAATTAACACTATTATTTTGGTTTAATTCCCCGCTGGTCATAATTCTCTCTACTCTTTGCTGAGTAAGAGCAATGTGACAATTTCGGCTACCACAAGGCATGAGGCAAATGTCCAGATCCACAGTAAGATGGTTGCTGTGAGGGAGAGAGAAAAAAAATGATGATTCAGCGCAAATGGTGACTTACTGAGTCACTGTGATTACAACCAAACCGTTTCCATCACACTAACTAACACATTCAATTAATTTGATTGGAAACAAACACTGCATATCTGGATAGTATTCAATATGATATAAATTCATGAAGTATTACGATTTATTCCAACCTGCATGTGACATAACTTGTAATAAGTTCAGTTTTGTAAAAAAAAAAAAAAAAAGAAAATTAAGTGACTAAAACATTATTCATTCAGAGCAGACATAACATACAAATATATTTGGAGCGTATTTAGTGCTGACAATTTTTTTTTTTTTACTGTACCACATTCTCCACAGGGATTATGTGGAGGTGAGCTAATTAATAAACCAGTCTACCCGTTAAATAATATGCTGGTAAAATATATATTCATCCACGCTTTTTTAGTAAGGGTAGAACACCTCTATTAAAATCTTATGATGGCATTTTTCCCTCTTCTTTTACATGTTTAAACAAAACATACAGGAGAATGGACCAATAGGCAAAAGACAAAGTGCGCCAGTTGGGCTGTTGACATTTTCTTGAGTGAAAAAGTCATTTTTGAACTGACAAGTGCTTCATGTGACCGTGGATATGCAAACGGAAATACGTTACTATGGCGTCCATAAGATTCAAGAAAAACATCAGTGTTTCAACTGATGTATCTTAGTTTTAGTCCTGCCCCCCCCCCTCTTTATTTTCCTTGTGCTGCTGCTCATCGTATAGCCATTCTGTCATTAATCTAATTAATTCCGTAATTAGGTTAGAATGTGTCTATACTCACCAAAAATAGAGCCACAGCCATGTGAAGACTGTGACGGGGGCCTTGAAGAGAAGCATTTAAGGGGAACCCAAATATCATGGAGGATTTTTGAAGCCAAAAGATCCTGTAAAATTAAATGGGATTTCTTCCTGGCTTGGGAGTTTACCACAAGGCTTTGCAAACTTGCAGTGCGAAGCTGTCACTGGAATTCCTCATGTGTCTCGGGGGCTGAGGTCTGGAAACACGGCCTTTATTGGAATTTACTCACTTTACTTAGGCTCGTTGCCTTTTTAAAAGAACGTTCAGTTTATATTAGACTTGTTAAATCTTCGTATATGAATTACTCTCTCCCTTTCATGTGGGCACTTGGTACGTTCACATTTGAAAGCACAAATAGGAAAAATGCTATTTGGTCCAGCTCGTAAGATCTCTCTCGTTAGTATACATAGCCATTGTCTGTCTTCTCTCTCTCTCTCTGTCTCCTTCCCTCGCCCTTTCTCTCTCTCTCTTTCAAAAAGATCAAAAATATAAAGCAAAACTACAAAAAATAAAGCTGCAAAACCATGTATTGTTGCAAATTCTGAACACAGTTCACTCCATAAGGTACAAATTTAGGGATGCTCACTCAGGCAGTCAGGTAACTTAACGTATGACTTCATCTTGGCTTCCGGTGTGTGTGTGTGTGTGTGTATTCACGTGTGAGTCTTTTATTCCTTCTAGCTGTGGCCCGTGTGAGGGTATGCGATAATTTCATCTTTCCGTATACTGCACATATGTGTACGTATCCTAAGCGTGTTCCTGTCCTGTTTCTGGACAGCCGTGATCTACAACCCCACCTCCTTTGTCCAAAAGGGTGTCACATAAAGTGGGATCTTTATTGATTGTGCTTGGGCCAGATGGCAGATTTATGAAAGATGAAAGGGGACTAATCAAATTTCCAGTCCGGTTTGAGGCTTAGGTTTCCCTCTTCTTTAACACTTTCCCTGCTACACAGAGCATAACCCTAAACAGGGCTCCAAACAGGAAATTACAGAAATGCCTGGCATTCTGTGTGTGCGTGTGTGTTGTGTTGTATGTGTGTGTGTGTGTGCGTGTGTGTGTGTGTGCGTGTGTGTGTGTACGTGTGTGTGTTTTGTTTGTGTGTATGCATGTGTGAACTTCCCCTATATATTTTAGTGTGAGTGAGAAAACAAGTGCTACCTTAAATTTGTTTGAAAGTCTATGGATGCAGTGGTGTGCTCATATGTGTGCTGAGGGTTACAGTATGGGGGAGGAGATGCAGAAGAGGGTATGGGGGACATTTAGCACTGCCAAGCAAGCAATAGCATGAGGTCCAAATGAAAGTTCTGTCCGTGTTTTAGTACTGAGTGATGACTTTGGCAGAGGCGATACAGCTAAGCACTTTCAACTGTGCACATAACCAGAACTAAAGGCAAGCAGCTGTGCCTCTCGGAGCGGTGCAGAGCCTCTGGTTTTGTCCACAAGAGGAATGCAATGAGAACAAGCCGACAGGGAGAGATTACACTGAACGCCGTGCCATTGAAAAGCTTATTACAACCAAAGCTTAATTAGGTACTTGTGGGAGAATAATGTCTTGAAGATTATCAGCAATATGTAAAAGTACTGGGTTTTGTCTCTGCGGCAACTCCTTGAGATGGCACGTCTGTCAGAACGTACTGTGGAGAATATATACGCATCATGGCTGTTTATCTGTTTTTGTTTTTTGTTTTTTTTTTTTTGCACGTAACAGGTACGTGTATCACAGCTCCAAGTGGATGGTGGCAGGGAACGCCGACTCCCCGGTGCCTCCGCGGGTTTACATTCACCCAGATTCGCTGGCCTCGGGAGACACCTGGATGAGGCAGGTGGTCAGCTTCGACAAGCTAAAGCTCACCAACAACGAGCTGGACGACCAGGGCCACGTGAGTGCGCCAGCCGAAACCGAACACGCTCAGACACGTACAGTATGATCTAGTATGATATAGTTTAGGGCTCTGCAGGTCTGAGAATGCCTGTGCACTTTTTGACCCAGACCATCTATAAGAGGACAGAATATTATACCTGCTTAGTGACACAGGCTTTACTTAACGCAGAATGAAATTCGTTATTGAAATTAAACTACGTACAAGAGGGGTGAAAACCCTCTCTAAAATGCTTTTTTTTTTTTCTCCTATGGGAAGTGATTCTTTTTGATGCTATGCCTTTAAGATTGATAAATGTCACTTGGAATGCACACAAATCTCTCATTATTTAATAAAAACACCCTGAACGGATCCCTTCTGGGCCTGGCTCTGAGAGAGAATACGCAGCGGTTGTGCGGTTCATACAGTGAGTTCACAGAGATGGTTTTAGTATGAGAGCATCAGACAACAGTCGCACATTTCCAAAGATGTTTCGGGGTGTTGTCATGGATATGCCTTGTCATGGTTACAGCGAAAGAGAAAAATGGGGTGGTAGTGAGAACTCCATCTGAGAAACGATACCCGCAAAAGCAATAAGCCTGACGCTCTCTGTGTGTTTTGAGATGGCTGTGGAAGTGTGAGCTGTATGGTTTCAGAAAAATGCCTAACATTTAGCAAACAGAAGTTCAGAGCTAATCAGAGAGACGCTAGATTAGACTGGATCTATGGCTAGGTTAGCTTTCGTGATATTTCTCCTCTTCAATCTAAATCGATCTGAATGGTGTTGAAACAGGTACACTTCAGACACGGTGATGGCAAAAAGACAACCTGACCTTCCTTTTGAGGTCAGTGGACAGGAGATGGTCAGATTGCTTTGATAATATTGACCATTCCTTGGTCCTCTGAGCTGAGTAGCGAGTTTCCGTATGCAGCTGTAAGGTTAACGGTCCCAGCTCTGGACTCGGGTAGTAAAAACTTTGTTTGAAAAGACTTAAGATTCGCTTGCCGTGAATAACGGACACTTGGAATGAGCCTTCAAGATGCGGCCCCTGTTCCTTCAAAATGGCCGCCGCAGGGCATGTGTAACACAAGCGCCGCCGAATGCCATCTTCTTTTCATATGGAGCTGTTTTCGCTCTAGACGCTGATGCTATCATTCGACCATTCTGACAAATGCAATAACATATGGGTGTTAGAACTGCAGTGGGATGGTGTTTTTTTGGAAAGGGGAGAGGGGCTTTTTGCTTTTTTTCTTACACCACAGCCTCGTAAAAACATTTTTTTTTTTGTGTCTGCCTGGAGGAGGAGAGGCGGAGGGGAATGAACTGTGGAACGTCCTGTGTGGGATACCTCACCGTGCCGAATATCTGCCTCTTCTTCCTCTTCTTCTCCTTCTTCTCTTCTTCTCCTCCTCTTCCTCATTCCTCTACCGAACACACGCTCTGTTATATCGCAGTCCAAATGGTACAAACTATTGTCAAGCTGTGTATAGTTACAGAGTGTTATGCAGTGTTATTTTCTGGTGATTTATTGTTTTTGAGAACAAATAGTCACTTCTTGTGAGGCTCAGATGGCAGCCACGTCCCTTGTTGGGTACTGGCTCTGAGGTTAAAACGGTTCAGACGAGTTCAGACGTCTTTCTTTGTGTCGAGGTCTTGGCAGGCAGTCTTCATAACTGTGTATTTAGAGGGGGGAAAAGTGCATTATTGGACCTCAGCATGCCTCGATACTGGGAACAAACTCCTCAGGTCTTGCTGTCACGGACCCAGCTCTGTTAACGGTGGACAAGCGCTGGATCATGTGCAGTTCCCTTAACGCTGTCAGCCCGGGTTAGGACATGAGTCACTTAAGTTTATTGCATCACTTCACTCCAGTTATACACATGATCCAAACATTCTACCCAAGACATTACTGATATGACACAGACACGGAGATGATGCGGTCAATCATATCAGCATGGATATGCAGAGAGTGTAACTCTTACCCTCGTAGAGCAGTCAGGGACTGCGGGAGTTCAGCCGTAGCATTCTGAAGAGTTCCCTTGGTGACGCTCTGTGAACCCGTCCGATCTTGCCTCGGGGCAGAACTCGGGTCTCGAGGGTTGTGCAGTTGTATAAGGTGATGCGGAAAGGAGGGGGGGGGGGGGTTGAGCTAGAATATTAAATTTACCAACACCAGTTTTTGGCGCTGTTTTCGCAAAGTCCTCTCTTCTCCGGGTTGACCCCCTTGGTTGTGGCAGGCCCAGGGGATGCTCACTGACACTGGCCGTAATTAGAAGCAGATTCGGGGCCTGAGGGGAGGCTGTGGCCAGCTTGCTCTGACGCCGACACACACTAGTGTGAAATACTCACCCACGGCCTGTGCTGATTCATATCTGTGTGTATGAGCACACACACAGATGCACTTACAGACACACACCCACACACACACACACACGCAAATAAATGGGAAATAACTACGTACCATATACCCAGAAAAGCATTAGCAGATACCACAACATTGTCATAGGGATGTACAATCAGTACCACTCGTGAACATTTCTGGTTCTTCTCCTTTTTCTCTCCAGATCATCCTTCACTCCATGCATAAGTACCAGCCTCGAGTCCATGTGATCCGGAAAGACTTTAGCAGCGAACTGTCTCCCACAAAACCAATTCCCAGCGGTGAGGGAGTGAAGACTTTCAGCTTTCCCGAGACTGTATTCACCACCGTCACTGCCTACCAGAACCAACAGGTCTGTATCCGCCTGTCTGTGTACAACACCATGCAGTCCAATCAGGAGTAGAGTAACAAAGGCAGTGTGATGCAATGCACTGTCCAATCAAAGGAGGGTTGCTCTCTACTGTCCAATCAGATCTCTGCCTCAAGCCTGCAGTTTGTGTGAGCTGTTGAGACATTCTACTGTTATGGGACAGAATAGTTGTTGTGGTTTACTCTCAGTTCTTTTGGCTGTAGAGCATCATGGGAGGAAGGTATACCTCCAGCCTTTCTTTTCGTTTTTCATCGAAAATAGGATGATGCAATGCTGAACTTTCAGTGCATTATCATTCTTTCTCTGTTAAATCGAGTGGAAATTAAATTACTTAAAACCTAGTCTCTGCAGAGTTCTCTACATCCAAGGCATTTTGTTTTTCAAGGTTGTTTTAACTTTTTAATGTCATTTCGCCTTTTTGTTTTTTTTCAGATCACCCGACTAAAAATTGACCGCAACCCATTCGCCAAAGGATTTCGGGACTCGGGGAGAAACAGGCAAGTTTTCACAGATTGCAGATTTTTGTCGTCGCAGCACCTGTCGTAGTATCATCTGTGCCGTGTGTACAAATGCTCACGTTTCTCAAAAAATGCCTTTAATATCGAAATAATCGCCTGGAGGTCCCAAGTGTCTCAACACAGAGAATCACTCATTCACTGTCCTCCCTAGAACACTCCTTTCTGTCTGTGACATCAGAATTCCATTTAGCGGAAGGCAGAGTGAGCTTCATTTTGTTCTCTCCCTCTCTTGTTTTCTCTTCCCCTGTGTCAAATATGTGCTTTTTCAGTTATTATTTTGCTCTGTTCTGTTTCTAGCTCTCGTTCGTTTTTCTCTTCACTCTCTTTCTCTCTCCCCCTTTCTCTCACTCCCTCTTTCTCTCTCTCTCTCTCTCTCTCTTCTCTCTCTCCCTCTCTCTCTTCAAGTCACTCTCCATCACTATAAGATGTGAGCCCGAATTATCATATAACGAGGGAGAGCCTGAAACAGACCCTCAACACATGAAAGTGCACTCCCATCTGGAGCGCATTATTGGCACAGATATTTGAGACATCTTTTTTCATTTTTCAAACAATAGAGTGCCTGATTTATGAACTAGCATTAGATTTTCATTGCCGAAAAATACAGATGAAAAGATTATGCAGGAGATATTTATAGGGAGAAAATACACTTACCCTCACACATATATTCTTATTTAGCTCATACTAATGAATGTTGTAAATATTTAGTCTTTTTCTATATGGAGTTGCCGATACACCGCAAAATAATGACCGTCCAGTCAAAATGACTCTCATGGTATGAAATGTCAGGTATTACTTTCCACCTGAGTTTAATTTAGAGATAAATAATGCATGCATTATAAATATTGATATTTTAGTAAAATGGCAAATTTGTGCACAACACGTCATCACTGTCAAACTTTTTGTAGTTATTATAACAGATTCTGTTTGTGATGACTATTGTTTTTATAAGTGAAATCCCCAAGAAGGGATTCATTGTTTTAGTGGATTTTTCTCTCTGCTGAACAATTGTGAATGAGTGGCGGCGTGGTGAAAGCCTGAGTGATTAGCGTGTCTCGCTAACGAGCAGAAGTGACTGGAGAGTTACAGCCTCTAAAATGAATCAGGCAGGGGCAAGGGAGTCTCTCTCCGAGCCGGGGCCCAGTGTTGCACAGGGGAGTAAATCACACAGGAAGGAGAGCCATGTACACAGCCGAGATGAAACATCACCCAGATTTATGTGCACAGTAAAAACCTGCTCCTTTCTACAGGCCCCAGTTTCCTCTGACTCTTTCTTTTCTTCTTCTTCTTCTTCTTCTTCTTCTTCTTCTCCCTCTTCTTCTTCATCTTTTCTTTCTCTCTCTCTCTCTCTCTGGCAGATGAGCGCAATCTAACAGTCACTCTTTGTCTCTGTGCTTATTCCCTCTGTTTTTCCCGCTTTCTGTCTCCCTGTCCAATACACCCATTATTTTTTTTAAAATCTCTCTCTCTCTCTCTCTCTCTCAGGACTGGTCTGGAGGCAATCATGGAAACGTATGCATTTTGGAGACCGCCAGTAAGGACGCTAACATTTGAGGACTTCACCAACATGCAGAAACAGCAAGGTGTGCAAAACTAGACCACAGCTCCTTAAAACCACCTAATCAATCTCATCAGGTCTAACTTTAGATCTGTTTCAGTTTTTTTTTTTATACCAGTTACCTCAGATTGTTCAATAAATATCGAATTCTGTTGGTGGCCTGCTGAAATAAGCTTGTGCGTGACTATGAAAATGTACCTTTGCTTAAATAACCATCTCTAATTGCATAACCGGACCTTGGGATTAGGTTAGCAGGAAGATTTCTTTGAGTTTTAGAAAACATTATATGCACTGGGCATCCTTACCATGTTTACAGTCCAGAAATCACTGATGCCTGATGCCTGTTCCAGCACAAAAACACATCCTCTATATCCATCTCGTCTGAAGGACATTGAAAAGACAAAAAAAAAAAAAAAAATGCAATTAGCTTTCTTCTTATTATCATAATTGCCTCCCTCTTTCCTCTGCCCAGGATCTTAGTCATGGCTAGTGTCAAGAGCACTGACAGTGAAATGCAAACTTAGTTTCCTCACTGGTGCTCCCACATAGGGCCACAATGACGCGAGTCCAATATTTTGTCTGTGCGGACATCTGTTTGTTATCATCAATATCCTCCGAACGGATTAAATTTTAATTAAAGAACCTGCTCCGTTGATGAACTTTTGTTTTGATGACAAGATCACATCAACCCCCATCTGCCCTCTCTGCACCATTCGGTCTCCATTTTGTCCCCTGAACCTCCAGGCGGTCTACTGGAGTGATCACTGATTCCCTTAGCAACTGCGAGGGCCTTCTCAAACTTGCTTGAAAACAATGGGAAACCATGACATCATCAAGAGATCCCCTCAGACTCGGCCAGCAGAGCAGAACCACGTTACGACAGAAAGGAACAGAGCAGAGCAGACCAGAGCAGAACAGAACAGAAGAAAGCAGAGCAGATCAGAAGAGAGAAGAACAGAATACTTCTCAGCTGTGTGTTGTCCAAAGGCTCATGGAACCGACCCAAACCTCAACCAAGAGAAAGTCCTGAATTATTTAGTTGTGCAGGGTTCCCCCTCCCCTCCTTCCTCCTAACCATGGATTGAGTCTGGATTTTCAAATAAGAGGATGAATGCTGGCCAAATTCTCATTAATAAAGAAATATGTGATCGATACCCCCACAGCCATCATTCAGTTCCAAGCGCTTGACTTATGCGATGGGCATCCACGCCAAGCCTCTGCTCTCCCCCCACTCCCTCTCTTTCTGAAATTCATGCATGCATGTCTAAATTATGAATTCTGCTCTCTTAGAAATGAAGGCAAGCACCACAGAGCTCTGCTGACCAGACATGTTCTGAACACCAAACTCAAGCCACATTTAGGTTTGACGCATGCCGTGGCATTTCTTAGAGGGGTCTTAGCAAGTTAATGGCTGAACATCAAAGAATATTCATAAGTTTTTTTTTTTTATGTATCTTATAAAAGTTATATATTTTTAGAACTTTATATGTGCACATATATATATAAAACTTGATTTGAACTCGAAAATGGTGTGAGGATTTCAGATATGAGAACGTGCACGTACACACACACACACACACACACACACACACACACACACACATATATATGTACTTCAGCTTAGACTAGAGGACTGTTATGTAGATGCATGCTCTTTAGTATTCTTCCAAGTGGCACTTGTGCCAAACTTAAACAATCCTCCTTTATTCTTACAGAAAGTTTAGGATGCAGCGCAGTACTGAGGAGCCGCTGGGACGGCTTGTAGTCCAGAGGTTGAAACAGGGGATACTCTGGCAGTGTGATTTTTGGCTGCTGCCTGTGTTTTTGTTTCACTCTCTAGAGTTGCCCTCGTCTCACCGTTCCTCTTCTCTCTCTTTCTTTGTGTTTGTGTGTGTGTGTGTGTGTGTGTGTGACTTTGCCTGTTTTTCAGGTGGAAGCACTGGGACCTCTCCCACCACCTCCAGTACTGGTACCCCATCTCCCTCTGGTGCAGCACATCTCCTCTCTCCCTCCTGCTCTCCTCCCACCTTCCACCTGGCCCCCAACACCTTCAACGTGGGCTGCAGAGAGAGTCAGCTGTGCAACCTGGGCTTGTCTGAGTACCCAGCCTGCGCCCGAAGCAACATGGCTGCCCTGCAGGGCTACGGAGGATTGGCCGACGGCTCCTACAGCCGCCTCCAGACGGCAGGAGGTACCGTGTCCTCCGCCCAGACCACGGAATCCTTCCTCCCCCAGAGGACTTCCTCTCTAATCGCCGCGGGGATGCAGGGTGGTTCCCATGCCTCGTTAACAGCCAGCGGGGGTGGTGGAGGCAGCGGCGGGAGCAAGATGGATGCGTACGGAGGTCAGCTGGCCTCCTTCCCCGCTTCTCAGCTACAGTATGTAATGCAGGCGGGAGCGGGCTCCACCTCTGGCCCCTCCTCTTCACCTGGAACCTCCCCTTCCTCCGCCCACATGTTCACGGGGAGCCATCATCACGTGCAACAAAGCTCTTACAATGCATTCTCCCTGCACAACCCCTACAACCTGTATGGATACAACTTCCCTGCCTCGCCTCGTCTGGCGGCCAGCCCAGAGAAGTCCCAGAGCGGCCTGCTGTGCTCTTCCTCCCCTGCTGGGCCCTTTGCCGAGCGTCAGTACCTGTCCAACGGTGGCATGGACAGTATGCATATGATCAGCAATCCTGCCGGCAGTCAGCAGGGGGCAGTGGCTTGCGACGGGCGTCAGTATGGCTCCTCCTCCCAAATGTCCATGCACATGGTTTAATAAAAAAAAAAAAAAAACTCAGAGAAACTCAGAGTCTACCATCTTTCACCATAAACGGCACTACTCATTTTTTTTTCACGGTTTCACTCATCTCCCATCGAACCCTCAGTGCTGTCATTGAAAGACAAGGGTGTAGCTGTGTGTTCGGTGATGGAAATACCAGCAGTTGTCCTTGAACGTATTATAAGCAAACCTTTCAAAGGAACTAATCATCTCATCATATTTGTGCTTACAGTTATTGCCAGTTGGACTTGTGAAATAAGTGGATAGATATGCACGCTTATAAAGTCTATCCATACTGACTGATGCAACTGCCAGTTTGTCCGAGAGAGACAGTTTGAAAAAAGGAATTTCCAGATGCTGAAGAGTTTGCTAAGGATTCTGGTGAACATTCACAATAGGTGCAATAACAAAAACAGTATTAAACCTGTCTGGGTGTTGGACTCAGTGGATTATTCAGCCCAAAGGGTAGTAATTTCAAGCACACAGTGCCATTGCTTTTTTTTTTTTTTAATTTTTAATCTGACAAAAATATATACCACACGTCCCTCTAGACTATGTGTGAGTGTTGAAAGTTGGTAAGATTGTCAGTGTTCGTTTTTCGGAAACAATGGAATTCTAATGAGTGTGTCAACTAGACCTACGTCTCGACAGAGATTTAAACTGGTTTATAGGCTCAGCTGGGGAGCACAGGATATGGACACATGATGTCAAAACTCAAATTTACAGTGGATCTCTGTCACTGTGTGTGTGAGTATGTCTGTGTGTGTGTGTGTGAGGGTGTGTATGTGTGTGTACGTTTGTGTTAGTCTTAGAGGATACAGAGTTACAACCATATTTTTGAAGGATTGATTTTCAGAGGCTCTGGACCTGTCTAAATCTGTCGCTTCTGGATTCAGAGGACAATTTTTTGAACTATTTTTTTGCCAGTTTATCATTGGCTTAACTATATTTTGAGTGGGTGACCTTTTTAAATATATACACAATGGTGGATGCACGCAAAAAAAAGTAAGCTTTAACGTTGCTGTGTGATAAAACTAAGAAACATAGTAAATCACAGTAAATAAGTATGTTTTGGAGTGTTGTAGATAAATATATTTAAGTGGTAAGCAATAATACAAGTTTATTGGCCATTTATGGTGTATTAAAAATTACAGTGAATAAAGGGGCAGAGCAGACATATTCTTTCAAAGGCCTTAAAAATCTGTACATTCAGGTGCCAAGCACAAAAGCTCAATAAATAAACAATTTAAATTGTTTGCTGCATTGATACATGTTTGTTTTTTTGTATACAGCTTAACGATGCTTGTTAATAATGCATTTATTATTGTTATCATCAATCACCCTAGCAAAACCAAAGTCAGTAGTGTAACAGTGTAACTCAAGAACGTAATGGAATATTACTTCCAAAAATTTCCGTCAGCTTAATTGTTGTTAAAACACTTGTGAAAAAAACAAACAAAAAAAGTGAATATCCTATTGTGGTAAATGGTGATACAAACATTCATCCCAGCTGTACACTGTAGTTATCTGTAACATCACCCATAACACAAAGATAAAAATAGGTTTATTAAGCTTGAGTATCATTAAATGCGTTTGTCCTCCTCTACTATGTGAGCGTTGGACTTGATCGAGAATTTTTTCTATGGACGGACATGTTTTGACGGGCCTGAAGGTATGGGCCTGCATATTCATCTAAATCTGAATGAATAAATTCATCAACATCAGAGGCTTTGTCCTGTGGATTCTGTTTAAAACAAAGAAAGGAAAAAAAAAAAAAGAAAAAGAAGGAAAAGAAAAGGCATTCAGATCATATGTGCCCCATTTTTTTGAAGGCGGATGCATATAAATATGCCACCTGCCTAAAAGAGGGTGAAGTGAAGAGGGTGGGATGGATGTGGGTCGTTTTTACATTTCTGGTTTTAATATCGCTCCACTTCATACATTCCCAGCATGTATTTACGATCTTTCTAATCTGTCTCTGCCTTACTCCTCATTATCCATGCCTCAGACTCCAGTGATTTAGCTGTACAATCAGCATCTATTACATGGATGTCCTAAAAAAAGACTGTTTTTTTCTCTCTCTCTCTCTCTCTCTCTCTCTCTCTCTCTCTCTCTCTCTCCCTTTCGCTCAAATCACCTCCCATCAAGCATTTCATTCTAGCCATGAAATATCATATCTGAATCATCATCAGAAAATGACGGCGGTAGAAGACCGTGGAGCCATCACTGTGTATTGGAAACACCTGTTTTCCAAGCTTAGCTCTAGTAATGACTTGATATACCATAAAGGAGTGCATGATTTCATAATTTGGCATGGCTCCATCTATCTGGACATTATTTCCAATAATTATTCACGTTTACTCGTCTGATATCCTCTATTATGGATCCAGCAACATTGAAAATAAAGTATCCTTTTCTACAAATGTAGCACAGCCTGATGTAGTAAAGAATGGAAATAAGGACTGAGAACAACACAGTGTGCAGCTATGCACTGTGCGGTGAACATTCTGTGGTTTAGATTGAACTCTTAAAAAGCAAAAACGTACTGCCCTTCTTTTGTTGCTTTGAGGTATAGAAACACAACCTAAAATATGCAAAGAGCCTTTGTCCAACAAAATTACTGATTAATGTAGACAAGTTATTGTCCTGTTCTAAAATATGAAACTGGAAAATTTTGAAATTTCCAAGCACACTGATCACAGAGTAAAATGTTTTCAGAAGCTTTTCGTAATGAGAGTTCTCCTTACCATATAAGGTTGTTGCGTTATTTTGAGTGACAACATCTTGACTGGATTCCATAGTTCTTTGTTCAGTCGCTAATCTTTTCTTTGGAGCTCCCTTTGGACTTTGGAGATACTATGGCGTGACATCACTCTTCTGAACGCGCTAGCAGCCCATGCTTGGATTCTAGTTCTGTGGAAAATGAAATGAGAGGGCAAAAACTGGTGTCACTTAATTGAGAAATTCAAAGAGTGTCTTCTGATGGTTTGGACAGCTGGTTTGAAGTAAGACCAGTTTTATAAGTCTCTCTTATGGTCTTATAAGACAGTCTGATGAGATTTCTGGTAAACTATTGCCCTCTTGTGTTTATCTTTTTCTTCGCTAGGGATTGCTTGAATAAATCAAGACCAATGTACGGACCTACGCCGGATTTACTGATAGTGTTGTGATACTGAGTTCCAGCAATAGACACATAAAGACACAGAGCAGATTAACTGGTATTTACTTGGTGATGACTCAAACCCAAAATAAGCATACAAAAAATAGCCATTTAACACACTCACTAGCTCACAAACTCACTCACTAATTCATTCACACACACACACACACACACACACACACACACACACACACACTTTCCATCTCAACACAATCCAATGTCCTCTACTTCTGTAAAGTACTGAGAGAGTCCCTTTCAGCTTGGGCTGATGACCTATCTAATTGTTTTCACGTGGGGTTTCTCAGAAGAAAGTGGCTTGACTCCCTGGCTTGTCTCACTATACACCCATGATAAATCTTGTCAATTTCTATAACTCATGGTCAAAAACCTTTTTTTTTTTGGAATGCTCATCAATATTTGTATTGATGATACTTCATGAACAAAGCCCCTCAAGAGGTAAAACATACCCACAACCCCACGAAAAAGGATTTTCTTAACATTGATATTTTTGGGAGTTTAAATCAGGCAATTTTTAACTCTGACGTACCTGTAAACTAACATTCCTCTCTGCACTCACTGATTGCGTTAACATTTCCCCATGCACTGTTACAATGCTCATTTTTCACTGGTTGTTTTGATATCTTTCTTGCAGGGAACCAGAAAAAAATGACGTGTGAAGTGGAGTTTTAAGCCTTGGGGATGTTGATTTATTCACGCAGCAGTCACATGCTCTGTGTGAGAAAAAACTGTACTGAGCAGCTTACATTTCAGAGCCCAAACACAAATTCATTAAAACGTACACACATTCATGGACACTCACTTAAAACATTCACAGGAACACTTTGCCGAGGGATAACCCTTCCAAGAAATGCCGAAGGTAGACACGCGGGTCAAAAGGAAACCTTTGAAACTCTTTTTTTTTTTTCATGGAGAGGAAAGGAGATGTTTGAGATACCAACACTCCAGAGATCAGTGGTTCTGATAAAGCGATAAGACCAGATGGAAACACCTCAGCCATGGGCCAGGACTTCTCTCCTGTGGCTCCTTACCTGCTGGGTACAGAGGACTCCTACAGAGCCGCTTCCCCTTCTAATGAGAGACATCCGGTCCAATTCGACCTGGTCTTGGTAAATGGGGCTCTGAGCCAACACCCTTTCACCCCTCCTGAAGTCTTGGACAAGGGTTTAAGTGAAGAGTGTGGAGGGAGATGGAAGACTGAACTGTTGGTTTTGTTTTAAGGGGGTCTGAGGTTGGTGAAAAGCGTCTCAGGTTGCGTCCCCGGTCCTCTGAAGCTCTACGCTGCCTAGGAAAGTTTCTCTTGAGAGTCGAGCCAGCGGCTGGAGAAGAATGGTACCCAGATGTGAAGTAAAGAAAACCTGGGTCGTTGTGGTGGAAGAGGGGTGGTGTTTTGTGTAGGCCTGTACCCTGATACGGGGAAACAGGTGTACCCAACTCCACTGGGACAAGAATTAAACACAAAGCTGGTCTTTACTCTACCCTGAACGGTGCTAAGCACAGAGAGCAGAATTTTGTACTAAACTGTTAGGGAGTTAGCCAGTGTCTCATGGTAAATAGAGCACATTTATATTGTATTATATTATATTATATTATATTATATTATATTATATTATATTATATTATTTATAAGAGCTTTAATACTGTAAATATTACAGTTAACTGCAATATTAAAACTGTAAATGTATTACTAAATTAGCATAACTTGACCCACTGAAAGCCAAGAGCATTTAGCAGTTTCATTCAACAGTAGATGGGAATCATCTAGTAGCAATGAGAGTTTAATAATGACTGTGTAAATCCTAATGCTATGAATGCGTAGCATCAGAAAAAAACAGTACAGTGAACTGAGCCTGATTTTCATCCTTTTTGTGCAGTGATGTTCTTCTCCTGTCCATGACAGGGCCTCTGCTTTCACGTTCTATAAATCCGATTTGTGATGCTCATCATTTTCGCAGGAAGTTTGTTTAACCATTGATAGATGGACGGCGCAAGTAACCATCATTCAAGCTGCTTTAAAATGCAGAGCTAATCCAGTCCCCCTATGCACCCACCAGTTAAATATTCTGGGAAATACGCTGCCAACACACATGTGTACAATAAATCACCTTTATAATGCTTGTCACATAAAGTGTTACTTTGACTGTTGGCTTAAGAGCGCGTCCACTGTGTAAGGTCTAATGTGGAATGGATGTGTTGGACTGCATCAGTGCCATGCCTTTCTTTGCTTCTCCTCCATTTATCTATGTATAGAGGTCTGAAGATATGTATTGAGTGCGTGTCTGAATGCAGGTTTGGACAACAGCCGTTGCATTCCTTCTTGGCCCTCACCTGGGCCAGAGCAGCAAAAGCCAAAGTCCACTGCTGCTTTTCATGGAAATTTCACGCCAGCCTTTCCAAAAAAGCCCCAGTGTAAGCATTAGTCTGACTGATTACTCGGATAAAAGGGGCATTGTATCCCGGTCACAAAAACACAATCGGCATTGCTTTAATCCGTGATAACAGGATTGCTGAAAGCTCCCATGCACCCGTGCTTGTCATGCTCGTGCTGCAGTCATGGATATGACCACATAGTGACATTCATTTGGCTGTGGAAAACAGGCAACTTCGCCCCGCATACCGCCCCCCCCCCCTACCCCCACCCCCTTTATGGAATTCAGCATTGCTGTACACATTCATCCAAGTCTCAAACATCAGGGCTTTTCTGTCCAGAACAACCACAATAGAGCAAATGGCCTCTTAATTACCAAGGCAAAACAAAAGCCCCTCAAGTCTCTCTTGTGTGGCACGAATAGTATCCCAGTCTATGCTAGTCCACATACTTGTGCAAATTTGTTTGAATGTAGAAATATGTGCCCATGTGTATGCTTATGTTTGGCAGTCTCGATTTCAGTAGTTGCCTCTTTGTGACAGAGGACGAGAGGAGGTTACCCTTTGACCCCTCATGCTATGATGCCATAAGTAGTCGGATGTTGGGACTGCGAGCAGCTTTAGTTTCACAGCCTGGTGGGCTTTTAAAGGAAACAAGAAAGGTTACGGGCAGCTTAGCGTCTCAACTCTGTGCATTTGTCCCCTCAGTATAAATGGCAGGTGCTGAGAGGAAACACACAAGGGAGCGGCCGCAGGTGTGACAAGTGGACTCACTGTTTTAATACATGTATAGACGTACATGCATGTGCACACACACACACACACACATACACACACACAGACAGAGGTCACAAAGCGAATATTTTTTAGAAAATAACTATAAATGAAATACATGGAAAACAAAACAACAACAAAAAAAAAAAAAAAAAAACCCCACAATTTTTTTTTACGTTCTGGGTTATGTCAAATTGCCACACACAATTTTATCCCTTGTTCTTTTAATCTTTCTACTGCTGTGCTTTCTAAAAGAGCTAAGATGGTGGGAATGCCAAACAAGGAGATGTGTAAGTCAGAAAACTGGGTGAAAGGGAGACAGAACCCCCCCCCCCCCCAAAAAAAGGTCTTAATATAGGTATGGTAAGATGTTCAAGTTCAGATGTCCAACAACAACTGTATCATGGGCCTTTCTTTCCACCCTGTATCTTTGTGATCACGCCCCCCAACCTCCTCCATGCTCTTTCTCAGACCAAGGGTCTTGCCTGGTAATCCCTAACACCTGCTTCATACAAAGGAATGCTAAGTTAAATTTACGACAGTAAGGAGAGCCCTAGTTGGGTAGAGATCCTTTTAATTGGAGGGGTTTCACTATTGGACTCTGACACAGTAATGACACTTCCTTTCATTTATGTCAGTAATCATACTCTTCCAGCTGTGCTGGTCTTGAGAGACCAGTATATGCAGGTGACAGGTATACATACACAAATACACTGAACCCAGCTCATGTCACTTGAAGCCACTTCATGAGTGTTACCTTAAATCATCTAGGCATCATTTCCTACTCATACAACATCGACTACATGACAGAAAAGATATCCCAGTCTCTTTTCTAAAAAATTTGGTTTACTCCTCCACCTCTCCCCATATTTTTTTCTTTAGTTGTGATTTAGACTGGTAGCAGTGCAAGGACTGTGGCAATCTAAGGACAGAAATTCTCTGTGGCAAATGGGCAGATGAACTAACGGGCACGTAAACTAACTTTATAGAGCACTCTTGCACTTTTTTTCACTCTTGAGTGCTGATATTGATCGCTCCCTCTTAGTCATATACCCTGTGGGTCGACTAAGTGTTGTCGCGGAGTTATTTAATTTATGGTTTGCCGTCACTGTGTTGTAATTACCTCGCTCGGCAGCCAGGTAAAAACAACAAAAAGAAATGGATTGATTTAATTAATACTGACTGATGACTTCAGCTAACTTATTACGATCACTTATAGGTAGTGTATTTGTCCCTTCGAGTTTTACTAGCATTTAATTAATAATCCATCTCAGGTCTTGAATTAGTCGGAGGATTGACTTTTTAATATGAGGCCACACAACCGTAGTATTTTAGCTCATAATCTTACATAGGCTACTACTGTTCTATGAAAAATAATTTGGCGGCAACAGTACCATTTTTTACTTCCTCGTGACAGCTGGGTTTACATGTACACCCTGTTTGTTTTAACCGAAATTGTTTCCCTTAGCAACATTTCAGATAACTGTAAAATTATGATAGCGCGTGGATTTTCCGTTGATGAAGTACAGCTTGGTTGACAAACTGTTGGCAGTAGGAAAGAAATATGTCGACAAGGTAAGGGTAGACAAGATTTACTACCAAGATCCTACCAAGCTCTGAATAACATAGATCGGCTAACTTAAACAGACTTTATGAAAGTAAGAGTTTAACACACAGAAGTAGTTTTACCTGTACTTTGAACGTGGTTGTTGGGGTATTGCCATAAGATGTCGTGTTTAACGCCCCCTTAAATTATTATTATTATTATTATTATTATTATTCTTTGACTAGGTTGGCCAAGCGGTTAATTTACAATTTCAGTGTCACTGTCCCCATGTAGAGCTACCTGGTAGTTACGGCCCACAACAAATATTAGCTTCAGTGTATTTACTTCGTGACTTTAGCAGGAGAGTAGCTGACACGAAACAGTGTAGCTAATGATTTATGATAGGCTCTCGTGTATGAAACATTAATCAAAGTTACATGCTATAAAGTGTATTAATAAAACGTATAATGATTATTATATCACTTAGAGACTGCTGTACAATAATTCATGTTTTTATCAATAGGGTCTTAATTTTTCAGTCGTACAGTCGGTTGAATTCTTGCAAAACGAGAGAGACCTTCCTCAGTTTAACAACAGCCTATATGTTCACAGATTTAAACAAAAGAAAGATTTTGAAGTCTCATTCTAAGGCTGTCTCCATATTAAAGCCTCAAGATGGTCATTTAGAGACATTAAATTTCATGCTCAAATTAGCACAGCAGTGCCTTTCTCTCTTCAAATGAAGATCTATTGTGAACGCACACGCTTGATCCTGTGCTTTTGAGTCTGTGAGGTATGTAGCTGTATGCAGGCCAGAGCCACACTGGTCTGCCTAGGCCCTAATCCACTTAAAACCAATTACAAGGCTATTACTGTGATCGCCCTCCCGAATATGACAATGGAGCCGCGACACAGTGGAGAACGAGAACAATGGCAGCGATTCGCTTCAGCCCTGGCCTTTCCTGTCCTCCTGCTACAGCCTCAGGAAAAACTGACTGCGCGGTGGTGGTATCTTGATCGCTGAGGGCGTTGATGGACGCAATTAGTGTTTTGGCAAGAGGGCCAAGGTGTTGACTGACGGGTTCTGAGCCTGGAGAGTGAGTTTAGGGTGTTGAGCTCACTGTTTTGGGGCCATTTTCAGGTCAGAAGGATTTAGGGGTATATCCGTGCACCCCCAGGCTCCTCACGGACCGTGACACATTAGTTAGCCAATATTAGAGATGATAAGGTATTCGTGGCCTCGCATCATGATTCAACTGAATAGGAGTAAGCAATAATCAAGCATTTTATTCAATGTGATAGAAGCTGCTTCAGGACCTAAAACTAAAACTATTGGTGTTTTAAAAATTTTAATCATCACTTTTAGTTCTTACGAGAGCTTTGTTTAGAATTGGTTTTGAGATGAGGGTCTACCCTCATGATGAGAATGCATGATGAAATTGTTCAGTCGTTTCCTCTTGGTTTTCCTGCTTGAATTTGGTCTTTTAAAATTTTATATGTTTATGATCCCTTCATTTTTTTAAAAAAACAAACACAATGGAGGGAGGAGTTATACGAGTATATGTCCCTCTTAAATCAGCCCCCCACTGCTTCTGGCGTGTATTTCTTTCCTCTCCAAATGTCCAAATGTGGTCAAGTGCAGTCTAATAAAGTGAAACTGGAGCTGGAGTACTGCCTGCAGTCATCTTTATTAAGAGATCAGGAGACTGCTTTATGTTCATTCAGACTTTGTGTGTGTGTGTGTGTATGTGTGTGTGTGTGTTTTGAAATTAGCAGATTGACAAAATTGTGTGTGTGTGTGTGTGTTTCAAATACATGTGGCACACACAAACACACACACACACACACACACATTCCTAACACTCACAACACTAGTCATTCATGGCATCACACACAGCACGTTTATTTAATTAGGCAGGAAGCAGGCCCTGCGACATTTTCCTGCTTATTTATGATGTGTTGCCGCCAATACTGCAGCCAAAGTGCTGCAGTGGAGGAAGCCCCCTGTTTTGGAGTTTGTTACGAATTTATTCCGAGTCATAATTCTTCTTAGCATTTATGTTCCTCTATACGTTGAAGGGAGTTGCAATTAGTCAGGAATCTAAACTACATCTATGTGGAGGAAACAGTGTTTCTCTGTGAAGTCAGAGGCATTTGCACTGAAACAAATTGGAGCCAGTAGGCGCTTTCATTTATTTCATTTGATTGTTTTGTGAAGGCAAGGGATTGTTTGTTCTTCGGGTAAACAAAGCCATTGTATTAACTGATGTATTAATCTTGTAAATATATACCGAGGTTAGATCAAGATTTCTAATTTGTGCATATTGAAGGATTTTTAATTACTGCTGGATTTAAGTACTGATTATAATATAGGTCATTTTGTTTTATTACAGACTTTATAAGCCATGCTCAGCTGAGAAGCATAATTCTATGCCCTGTAGACGCATGGTGGTTAAAGTTTATGATGAGTTCTGTGGAACATTGAGACATGCTTCTCGGATGCTTGGACGTCTGGGGGTAATTTTATATTTCAGGCTTAGTTTGCCAGCCAGAGCAGGCTAGGTTACAGAGCAGACACGCCAAGGCCTATCTCGTTACTACGACCTGCATGTGTGTATCTGTGGGAGGGGGGTAGTGTGTATGTGTTTGCCAGGGGTGGGGGACGTTTGTTGAGTGGAAAATGGCCTCTAAAGCCTCTCTACTCACCTTTCGCAGTGGCAACATTTAGCACTGCGTGCCCCCCCCCCCCCCCCCCCCTTCTGTGTCCTCTTCCTTTCCCAGCACACAACCCGCACCCATATTTCCATATTAAGTTTTCACAACCTGTTTTAGGAGCAATCGGAGGATGAAGTGATTTTACAGGAGTAATGCCCTTCAACAGATGGTCAGACATAACCAGGAAGGGGGGATGGGGGGGGGGGGGGGGGTCGGGATGAAGCAGAGCGGTCGAATGTGACAAAATGCAAAGTGGAATTCACCAGCCCCTCCATTCCAGAATTGGCCCAGGGAAAGAGCATGCGAGAGGTGCGATGGCATGTCCTTCGCGGGCCGGGCGAGTTTGGGTGACAGCTGTGATGTTTATAGGCCGGCTTCGATGACAGTCAGGAGGGTATGGCTCGGCTCTTTTCAGACAGGAATTAGGTTTGTCATCAGATTCTAAAATCCAGCTGATTTATGACATTTCCACTCCTGTTTTCCCATTGAACCCCCCCCAACTCCCACTTCCCCAAATCCACTCTTCGTGGTAGGTTGATGACATCGCAGTTGTTTGTTTGTTTGTTTACATCTTACTTTCACCAGAGAGATCAGATTTCATAGCAATTTTTTAATGTTGTAATGATGCAGTTTCTTCTGGTGTAAAGTGATTCAAAAGGACTAATTCTTACTACTAATGTTTGAGTTGTTACGTGATTTTAATTCCAGCCATCGCAATCCCAAGAAAAGTTTAACCACTATAGTAGTATGTATTTGCAATGATTGTACTTACTGTAAATTTAATGAAAAACCAAAGAGAAAATCAAGAGATAAGCTCCCTTAGTTTAGTTTCAAGAAAGATTTTTGGAGTGATTTTGCTTCTGTTTGTATGAAAAGTTCAAAATCTCATTGCATAATCATTTCAACACAGGAAAGTGCACAAGAAATCTAGTCACAAGCACAGTCCACAAGCAAGTCCAGAGTTAGCAAGAAGACCTGTCTCTGTTTCACATCAACCTGAACCGCTCCGGGTGTCCTTGCCAACAAATGCCTGGGAAAGCCTCTGTGCTAAGGGCACGCTCCAGTTCAGAACCCAATGTCTCCTGGTCCCCGGATAGCCAGTCGGGCCCTGTGAAACCAACAGGAATTCCAACATGTGTCACTTTTGAACGAAATGACAAAGAAAGATAAATGTTTGTCGTTAGAGGGGATTGAAAGGAAATTTCTGCATGGTGTCAGAGTTTCCCTCCTTGACAGTGAGATCATGACCTAAAGGCACAAGGCTGACATTTATCAGGCAAAAGTCAGTGAGATCTTTGGCCTAAACCTCAGCTCGACCCAAAACTACCCAAGCGCCCTGTAAAGTACACACTCTGTTGATGGCTCTGTATTTTCTTTTTATCAGTCTGATTCAGTAAATAAATGCGGACGTAATATTTACATGCTGACATTACGAGAATCACAAAAATAGTGCCACAAAGCTGATTAATAAAGATATTACTCATTGAAGATACAACATATCTGTGATCTCTGACATTCTACTAATGGACAGATTATTTGATAAAAAGGAGCTCCACTGGCATCCGACCAACTTGAAAATTACATGCAAAGTGTTGCTTTAATGAGGGAACGTCAGTGATTCCAGAGAGGGCATGGCAGGAATGATATACAGAGCAGCAGTTTTATAAGGTTTGAGCGGGCAAACCTCCAGGCTCTGTTCACATGAGATCTGCCACAGGCTTCAGTCTTCCATATAAAAGAACAGTACTCATAGTTTGTACTGTGGACCAGAATAGCCCTGTGTGTCAGAGAAAACTAAAATACAGGCTGCTGGTTTTTTAAGGAAAAGAGGAAAAGAGCAATTGTACATTGACCCAACAGTTTGTTTGTTTTTTAATTTATTTTATCAGCCATTTTTTTCCTCAGTTGCTTATGTATCTCCTGTCGGAATTTCCCCCTCTCATGGACTGGGAGGAAAGAGCTGGTGTCATGCTGTTGCTTTGATAGGACAGTGGAGCAGCAGCCCTACTCATCCATAAAAATTTATGTAGCGCTGCAAACTTTATGGCATTCACGGTATTGCTGTATTTCAAAAAAAGAAATCAAGCCGAGCGGTGTTTCCTCACATCTTAAAAAAACCTCGCCCAGTTATTTGACATGTCTCCTCCTCCTTACCTAGTGGATTTATAATCTTCTTCTCGAGTCAGGTGCACCAGACACAAACACTAACCGCACACTCATCCAACATTTCACTCTCAAATATACATTTACACACACACACATACATACACACACACACATACCACATGCAACAACTGCAAACACTCAAACACTTTTACTCTCCCTCTCTCTCACTTCACACATTCACATGCAGACATGATCTCTCCAGTGTTCCAGTGTCCCCCAGCCTTGCACACCAAGGTCTATTGTTGCACTTGCGCCCCCCAAACCCCACCCCCCCTGAGTGTCTTGCTCTGTGCTGTTAACTGAGAGTATTTCACAAGCTGTAAATTCTGAGCAGATAAATAAATCATAGCACAGGGTGGATGCTGGGAGGTTGTAACGGGATCTGCAGACTTTCGCCCTGGGGGTCACTGCTGCTATTCCAAACCTGGTTTCAGTCGTGCTGAACACAGGGGAACGCGCTTGGCCATCTACTGCAGCTGCACTTAGGGAGAGTGGGACACAGCGACTCCTACGGTGCCTGTCTTGGGGAAACAGTTTCTTCTCTCAGTCCTCAGAAATACTGCTGATAGTAATTACTGTGAAATGGGGGCTAGTTAATTTCCTAGAGAATGCCTTTAGTGGACACAGACACCCTAGTTGACTGATCTAGGAGCAGGTGTTTTTTAGCTCTGTGAACCAGCTCACATTGGATTCTGCTGTTTGCCCACTGGTGAACAGGGGATGCCAGGTGCATGGATGGTGAAATGCTGTCCCCAGAGTCACAGTGTTGCAATAAGACAAGCCCACCCCCAACTCCTCGATCCATCATAAGCTGACAGAGTGTGTCCATGGCTGAATTTCTGTTCTGTAAATAGTCCCTCGCCCCTTGCTTTTTTAGGCCCCTGCAATGGCCTGCAATCCCAGTCATGTGTCCTGTGTTACGGCCTGTGTACGCACACCTCCACCAGCAGTCTGGGAGCAGCTCTCTTAGACCCCACGCCAAGCTTTTTTTAGGCCCTCTCTCTTTCCAAGTGGTCTTTATTCCTCTCTCTCTCTGTCTCTCTCGCTCTCTCTTTCCCTCTGTCTCTCTCTCCCTCTCTTTCACACTCTACATGCCTCCCCACCACTCGTCCCTCTGTCCTTTCTCTCGACAGCCCCTATCATCAATCACTGGCCTGTTGGAGGTGAAAAAAACAAACAATACCCCCCGAGGACGCGAGGGGCGATTTTCAAGTGGTGGCAACAACTTTGCAACTTTTCAAAAATATTCTATCCCCAGCAGGGGTTCCACCCATGAATCTGCCAGCTGATAAAAGTTCACACTCAACGGACACTGTCAGTAACCTGGTCCTCTTTGGAGCAGAGACATTCACACCAACAATTAGTACTTAATAAATCAAGAGTCATTTTAACACCTTCAATCTCAGTGCTAGGGCTATCTTAAAGAGATGAACCTCCCCCTATCTGTGGGATGGTGCCTGGATTAACAGTGTATTATCCAGGTCATGCAAGGTTTTTAAGAAAGTTTACGGAGATTGACGGAGAATTGATTACTGTTTGTTTCCATTCTCTTAATGAATAGCCCATTGCCATTTAAAGAAAATTGCTTTGTCTGCACTGGGTACATTGTACAATGAGAGAGCAATTTCCAAGGAATAGAGCATCATTTGCTGAGAAACATGCTCATTTAAGGTAAAACATATAGGTGTGGCAAAGAGAACTTTACATTGTTTGACTGGTTGTGTGATAGGGTTTGACTGAGTAGGCCACCTGTCCGAAGAGAACCCGACAGGAGCCCTACTTATTGTGGTGTGCGCACATGCGTGTGTGTGTGCATGTGTGTGTATGTGTGTCCATGTGTGTAGGTGTATTTGCCTGTGTGTGTGTGTAAGTGTGCATGTACAGAGCAAATTCACCCATGTTAACTCTGAGAGTGTTTATAGTTCCAGACTGATCAGGACTGGAACAGTATTTACACTCTCAGAGTTAATTTAACATTTTGTGAATTTGCTGTGTAGTTGATAGTACATGTTTTTTAGGCCGTTTAAAGATTTGTGTACAGGTACAGACCTTCTATAATCCACGTAGCTTCATTTTATTTGTGTTCCAGTGGACCAAAGGTTGTGGTCAAGTGTATTCAATGATACGCAATACACAGCGAGCAGTGATCCAGACCCTTACCTGTTTTTATCTGAAGGGATTTAGTGAGTGGTGGAAAACCTATGAGAAGAGCGTCACACATTTTGGAGCGTACAGTGAAACCCAAACACCCTCATGTCCTCACTTGGTATGTTCTGGATGATCAAGTGGAACATTCCAGTGGTCTTCATGTCCCAGTGTTGGATTGGAACTTTTTCTAATCACTTCGGTGATGGCTAAACCATAGATATAGTGTTACAAGGAATACAGCCTCTGTGATCCCTGATGGAGTGTAGGCCTTGTTAACCCACACAGACTCCCCGTGAAAGATAGACAGGAGGCTGAGACACTTTCATATCACAGCAGCACTGCCAGTCAGGTATACATATGGTCCCTACTTTACTTTGGAGCTGCCCAATTGTAATTTAATATCTTTGGATCAAATTGAGTCTCTCTCGCTCTCTCTCTCACTCTGTTTTCCTCTGTCGCAATGCCATGTATCTGATAGTTTACACCACTCGTGTCACCAGGTCGTTACGTTTATTTCAGACGGCACCAGTCCGATGACACCAAGTAATTAATTCATTTTGCTGTTGCGAATTTCACAACATTACATGAAATGCATGGATATTCAGAGGTCAAAAACTTCATCTTACGCTAGGTTAGTCCTATTTTAATAAGCTGGACAAACACTTGTAAACTTTTAAAGGTTTCTGAAATTTAATTTCAGTTCAGTTTAGGCCGACACCTTACTCAGAAAAACACGCTTATCACCCACACTATATTATTGTGTTCGTTAACATGTTTTGGATGAAACGGTCTTAATGGTTCCCAGTTGAGGATTGTTCCCAGTGTTTCTATTTAACACGAGCATTTTTCTCTCCCATCTCATTTTGTTCTAGCACAGGTCTTGTAATCCTTACACCCAGTGGCAGTGATGGGCTTTCAGTCAGAGCTGGGGTGGAGTTGAGTAAGGGTATAGTAGTCACTGTCACTATCCTGTGGTGAAGAGGCCTTAAGGGTGAGGAGTCTGAAGCAGTGGTGAGTGGTGGGCTATGGTAGCTCTGGCCCAGTCATCAGTGTTGGGTGTCTAGCGTTGAGTGTGAGATCGCAGTGGCCAGTGTGGAACCATGGTGAGTTTAGCAGCTGTGAGCATACTGTGGTTTTGACAGCTCAAGTTGAATGTGTGGGCCTGTCACACATATACAGTGCATATCAGGATTGACACATATCAACTCATGAATGAATTCATAATTATCAATTCGAGTAAGATTTTTCATGCGAGTCAGAAAAAATACAGAGGAAATAGAGTTGGAATTCAACTGATATTGCAGGACAGTGGATTGAATTCTGTGTGATTCTGTGCAATTTTGCTTTTAGGAGAGTGAACAAACATCCAACCCATTGAATGCTGTTTACTTATTTAAGAGTCTGAGTGGAGATTGTAAAAAGTGCTGTACAAAAGTATTTCAATGTAGATTTCAGAAAAGAAATGTTTGAATGGCATGAATTATATGAATTTTCAATCATGCTGTCATTTACAGTAATTCTTCACAACTTCCAATTAAATGAATCCAACCACCACATAACTATTTTGAATTAAACTGATGTTTAACCAGATTTTAGACAGATACTAAATCTTGCACACATTATTAAGTCTTACACATGTATCAAATAGCGTGTATTTCTTATGAGGTCACAGGATAACACTGAAAATGTTTTTATGTAATTATCAGTGCCAACTGTTTTTCATTTTTAATTAACCCAAAAAATAGACAGATATTTTTTCCCAGTCCGGATTACACACACATGCACACACACACACGGACACACTTTTATGCTATTCAAGAGGTTTTTTTTGAGGTGCACATTTCTTTAAATGTTTATAAAACCCAATACCATATACTTTCATAACCAGTAATTTAAGGTAAAATATTTTGATCTACTGAGGTTAATATATCTTTAAATATATACTGTTCTTTGGGCAGTACAGTGCAGAAAGGTCGAATGCCAATGAGGCAGGGTAATAGGAAAGACCAAAAAAAAAAAAAAAAAGCAATCAAACAAATATTAAGCATATTTTCCAGTCACATCATATTCGCCTAACCTCTGTGACATTTTAACCACAATCCACCGTCATCTCCCTGTCTGTACCCCCCAGCCTCCTCATCCAGCCCAGCCTCTTTTTTCCTTTCCCTGAATCTCCTCACAGTTTCAGCAGACCACAAATTACAGCGGCGGGGCTTTTCACATTAAAGGCCTGGAAGAGGGACGGTCTAAAAGCAGAGACAGAAGGCTCTCTAGGCATGTGGGTGGGCAGTGGCTACACGTACGTGATCCAGATATCGTCACATCACATGAAGATTCCACACCGCGCACATCAATCTCTAGCCCCAGTAATTTATTGTGGCCAGCTTGCCGGGGCAGACGGGGGATAGTTGTGGTTGTGGACCCCGGTGGAAGGGGCAGAGAGGTTTTGTTGGGTTTAAGGGGCCGCGATAAGAGCAGGGGGTCACAAAGCACAGGTGACGTGTAATGTTATTTGCCACCTTCATTTGCCTCCTCATTTATTATTTGTTTTTGGAAGCGCGAATGCATTTTTTCAAATGCAAGGTGGTGACTTTAGACTGACCATTTAGCGTGACATGCTCTCCAAATAATGGTAATGCAAAGACATTATAAACTTAACCCAGGGGCGGGATCTGGCTATGACAAAACCAGGCGTTGGACAATGAGATTCATCAGTTCATGTTTTGATCTTTTTCTAAATCATTTAGAGACCATTCATTTTATATATTAGTACTTTTAAAACAGAACGTTTTGAAACCACACTGAAAAAAATTAGCAAAAGAGAAAAAAAAGATCTCCTTTTTTATTTCTTGGATGCTAAGATTCTGAAGGTTATGTGAACAAATACTTATTTTCTTTGGAATGAAAGGTTTCGTAGGTATCCAAAGATAGAGATGTTACATACTCCCATTTCTAAATTTCTAACCGTTTAATTTTTGGAGTTAAAGGTTTTTAAAGGACCCACACATGCCTATTAAACTGTAAATGCTACATACTAAAGTACAGTGCTGCGTGTAGCCTGCAGTGACTTGGCCTAGAAGTGAGTTTAACTGCTAAGCGATGAGAGTGTAACAGTTTACCTCGGAGTGCTGAGGGATTAACACACACAGCTCTCTGCTACAGTAAGGTACCACTGGACATTGTTTATGGACTGTTACACCAGTATTATTATTTGCCATTGAGTTTAAAACGGACCTCTCAGATGTTTTACACTCTCGCAACGGTGCAGGATGAAATTGGTTTATTAGCAAAGCATGTAACTCTTGTAACTCTAATCTCCTGTTTCATTATCATTTATGATTTTGCATTCATTTTAAAATAATTTGTAAAAGCATCTCCTTTCTTTCACCATTTTTGCTCTCCAGTTACATCCCCATGAGCAAGGTAGTTTATTCTTGTGATCGTTTTCTAGTCTTGTGGAGCTTTGAATTTCCATTATGTTTATTCTGACACTTCAGAGTGTTCCTGGGTTGTTCCTGGGTTGTCATGTCATCATATTTACACAGCCCATAACACAACAGTCTTTGACCTTTCAGAGCTCTCAGACAGAATACATCCATCTCTCTGGCTGTTTTTCACCAGAGGAATTTGTAAACTGAATAAAACTGTTCATGCATGGAGGGAAAGTGTTGAACTCAAGTGGCAATGATGAACTTGAAGAGCTCCAAAGTTCAGCTGAGTTTTTTTTTTTTTTTCTATTGGCCAAAGATCCATTTTATCATATCAACAGCCTAGGGTCAAATCTTTTCAAAGTCAATAGTGGGAATTGTGCATGTTTTTCTTGGCGGAGTCCTGTTGTTTATAAAAAGCAGAGAGAGCAGTCCGTTCACACTTTAGGTGATAACTACACTGGGCCTTTGTGAACTCCAAGGGCTCGCCAAGGAGCCATGGTTTACTTTGGAGGCTAAAATTGAACCCAACTTTGTGTGCAAAGTTGTCGGGATTTGCAACTTGTTTGTGGAGTGTGACCCATTTGTGTGTCACGGTGTGTGTTATTTTGGCCCTATGTGTATGTGAGTCATTGTCAGCGTTCGGGATGGAAGGAAAACGTAGGCTATAATATAACTGTATTTTTTAAACAGAGAAAAAAATGCTTCTCGTAGAGGTTTCCATTGACTTGTTATTATGTGGTTAATCCTCATAGTTTTTTTATGCTAGAGCTGTTATTTTAAAATATGAGTTTTTGCAGTAGCCTAAGGGAACTGCTTTAGTTGAGGTTGAACGTTTGCACCACGGATTGCTTGTTCAGAACAGTCCTGTTGAACTCTGACCCCTGCCATAGTCCCTAGTGGGTTCTTGCCCTCGGAGGGCCAGCGCTGAAAGGCGATGGCTGTTTTGAGAGAAAGTCTCTGATAAGAACTGACAGGTCAATAAAAACAAAAATATTATCAGCTCCATCATTAACTGCTGCCCCAGCAGCTGCCAAAATATCCCCCAATGTGCTGCCTGGTTCTTGTCCAGACTCTCACCGTCTTTCCGTAAAGGTGCTAATTTTACTGCGCTGCACGGCTTTAACCCACAGATATGCTAAACGTTTTCGGCGGCAATTCTGCATCCAGTCAGTTTTGCTCAGGCGAGAGATGGAAGATGTTTCGAAGATCCTCCACCTAAACAACTGATCCAAACTGCTGTGGCAAGAAAGAGCTTAGATAATGTGCTATTTCTATTGGGCCACATTGAGTATGATCAGAGCTCAGTCTTCTCAACACCCTTGTACATGATTTTATGGCACTTACAAGAATACCACATTGTCGAATGTCAAGTTTCGACGATAATGATGTCTCATAACCATATTTCCATTCATTTCCATCATCTTATTTATGACTGGTCTTCAGCAGATTACTATAAATATCCAGAGAAAAACTGCTAGCTTTGATCTCCATCTCCTATAAAGGTTTTTTGTGGTTGTTTTAATTTTTTTTTTTTTTTTAATAAATCAAGTCCTCAGGAATGGTGTCCCCCAGATAAAATCTCTTTGTGTCATCTGTAATGCTCTCTTAGATGAGTTGAATGATTTGCTCCATCAGGTCATCGTTTGATGTTCTATTTAAGAGTTGACTTAAAAGACCCCTCTGTCCCATTAATCAGAACACTGGAGCGCTACGCTCCATGTATTCCGTCATTCCTGACACTCCTGCCCTCCTGCACAATATTTATTGGGGGGAAAAAAACAGGCCTATATTTGTAACGCAACCTTTCCTCTTACCCACCAGCTGATGTCAGTTAATTATTTGTCCCCTGAATCTAATACATTTTCCCTGTGCCAAGTCATTCCAGTGGGCTCCCAGTAGAGCAGGGAGAATTGAGACTGTCCTCCACCTCTCCTGACCCTGACCCCCCTCAATCGGTCGCCGCGGAAAATCAGCCACCCCATCCATCTGCTTGTGTTATCCTAGCAACCAAAGTTATGTTGCCACGGTAAAGGTCTCCCCATATGAACTTGTCAGTCAAGGCCTCCTGATGGAACTTTTTTTTCTCTCTGTCTTTCTTATCAGTTTCTTTATTTAAGTTTTTTATGTCTGCGAGTGAGACAGTGTTACAGCCGTGACAAGTGAGGCAGTTTCTTTATCTGTTTACAACCATTCCAAACTAAATATAGCAACATGAATTAAAACACATGTCTCTAGACCTGACAAGAAACACCACAGCTGCTTGACTGGTAATACTGGCATGAGGATTTGACACACACACACACACACACACACACACACAAAAAACCCCCAAACAGTTAAAAATGACAACAGTTAACTAAAACTTCGCCACATCACCTCTCACAATTTTGCTGATCTGTAGGTTCGTAAAATAATGTTTGGCCAAGGGTACACGTAAGATTCATGCATTGCACTTCATGGTAGATAATTGCATCTGTGTGGAGAAATGTGAAATTTTGCGGTGGAAGATGAGGGCTTAAATAGTAGAGGGAATGGGCTAAGGCACACAAAGCCTGCGTAACAGGCAAAAGCTGCTGTAACCCTGAGTAATGCCCAAATGAAGTGTGAGAAACAAGGGCGAATAAGAATGACTTTGTAATATTTTCAACGACACGGTTTACTCAGGGATAAATATCACATTTCATCGGAAATATTACTGCATATGAAATGCCCGCTGCATTTGTCGCATTTTCAACGCTGACTTAGACGTTGGTATTAAAAGTGGAAATAGTTATACTGGGAGTTCTGTTGTTTTAGGGATTGTCTGTATTGCCAAACAGGTAGTTTTCATTCTTTTTTGGACACTCTTATTGTTTGGTCAACAACAATTTTGAAATAGATTGTTTTAATGACATCAAAATAAAAAATGTTTTGCAATGGTTAGAGCCTTGTTCTCAGCAGCTTCCATCTCTAGGGAAATAACAGGTGGCTGAATGAAACTGAGGATCCAGGCTTTGAATGAGAGGATCCTCAGACACGTTGACCAATCACAGAGTTTGGGACAAATCTGTGTGTTTGTGTTGAGGAGAAGAGCTGACCTTTAATATCGCGACCTTGTCGGCAGGCTTACACGGTTAGGTCAAAGAGAGGCCTCTCGTACCATAAAGCACAGTTCACACTCCTGGAAAATCACCGCTCTTCAGCTCTCTGTTGAGGTAAGCACATTGATATGTGTGAGTTTGTACGCATGCATTCCATCTCGTATATCACACATAAACTATATTACCCACCTCTCTGCTCTGCTGGCAATCATTCAGGCCGGATCAAATTCCATTCTAGAATCGCTGAGTGTTCTGTGGAACTGGTCATCAGTCTGTCGAGCAGGTGCGCTTGTATGTGTGCGTGTATGTGTGTGTGCATATATGTGTGTTTGTGTGTGTGTGCGTGTGCGTGTGTGGCTGGTCAATAAATGCTGGGAAAACCATGCCTGTATGGATATCTCATCGTTGGGGTTAACTGTTCCGGCTGCGCTGCGGGGTTTCCCCTTTAAGAATACAAGGCGAAGGAGAGGAGTTGCATTGAGCATATACATGTGAACCTGTCAGTCCTGCTGTGGCCAGGAGGAGGGGAGTTATACCCATTAGTTCTGGGCTGCCCAGGCACACACTCACATTTGTGAGGAGTCACCGAGGTCCTTTCTGCTAATTATAGGCTGAAATCTGACAGAGAAAAATTAGAGGGAAAAGGGACAGCTGCACTGTGCTAGACCACAAGGGTGGGGAGAGAGAGAGAGAAAGAGAAGTAGTGAAAGAGAAAGAGAGAGAGAGAGAAAGAGCAAGAGGCAGAGGGGAAAGAAAGGAGAGAGAGAGAGAGAGGGACAGGGGGTTTGTTTTCTATCTAAATCCCCAAACCCCCTCTTTCAACGGAAAAGTAAAATTCAATCGTCTTGTTGCTCCCCCTTCTCTGTGCTATCACCTTCTTTGTCAGCTCAGTTGGAGGTCAGAGGTCATTTGTGGATGGCATAGCCTCAGGTTTCCAAGGCTGTCCCGTCCTGTACCTTCCCTCTGCCCGTGTCTTTTTCAGACAGGACTCAGCCAAATATTACTAATCTGGACATTAAGACCTACCACACGGAAGACGGACGCCGCCTGTCTAAGACTATATCCACATTTATTGACCCTAAACAATGAAAAAAGGGAAATGGATCAGTTTTAAACAATCATTAAATTCCAATTAAATCAGCCTGTGGGCTGTAATAGGGAAATCCCTGTTAGTGTGACTTAACTGAGAATTTATGTTTATACCTGTGAATTCTGTCGCTACGGTAGTTAGTTGGGCAGTATTAATAGAAATGCCCAGCACGTGATTTCTATGCCTTTTCGTCTTCTACCTTTCTCCGTGTGACATGGTGTTGAGCACACTGTGTAACTGTGAGTCACTAGAAGTAGGTGCTCAATTGTCTACAAGTCCACCAGCAGCATCAGGAAAGCTTTCAGTATGTCACAAATTTTGTTCTATATTATGTGCCAGTGTGCAAAATGTTTTCTCGATGTCGGCGTAATATTGTAAGATCATTATCTTGTTACAGGCAACCTTGCGAGAATGTCGCTGCACCGCCTCAAAGCGATCGCTTATCCGTCTTGTGACGACGGCGGGAGATCGCCGAAGGCAAGCTGAGATGTTTTTGCTTCTCTCTCGGGTGATTGACAGGTGTTGACCAATCCCTGCGGATTTGCACCGGAGATCCGCGGAGGCTGAAGGGGGGCCCCTGTGAGATGTGAACCGACCTTGCCTGGCTTATCAATAGCATTCGCTGCTCTCCGGCCCCAACAGGTGGACCAAATGCCTGCTGCCCCCCAAGCCTCAGTCCAGCAGGTTTTATGCTTCTCCTCTTACCCCTGAGCCTCTCACATGGTGCTGGAAACAGGAACAAATTACCACAATTAATGCCTGACCTAATTAGTTCATGCCACAATTTCATGGTTAAAAAATTTAAGCTCTCCATCACTTTCCCATCGACACTCGAGGTTCCGCTGAGTCTCATATACTCTCTGACTTTTTCTATGAGCTGTTGAATTATTGGTAACAGTGTCTCAACTGTCACCATTTCGTGAACATGTACTCACACACACACAAAATACACACACACATGCAAACACATAATAAGTTAGCAGCACAGAGTCGGTCCATTGAATGAAATGTAAACTCCCCCTGGTGGCAAATGATGCAAGGCCGTTCATGGGCATGGATTTGTTTTTACTGATGAACCATTACAGAGTTGCTTTCGCAGGGGTATGTGCTGTGAAAGTAAGTGAAATCATTGAGAAATAGACTGCTCAGCTGTGAATTTTGATGCTGAGTGACTCTTGTAAACCAGATAATGGTTCTTAAAAATAGTTTGCTTCAGATGCTATTTGACAGCTCAGTGTGTCAACTTCTGTAGCTTTGGCATGAAAATATTAACTTTAATAGGTCTATACATATATTTTGCACGTCAGATGAGTGAAAATCTCGCCTGTTATAATATTCTACACATACTAATTTAATTTGAAAGGGAGTCTGCTGCTTTGATGTAATTTAATCTTTTATTGCATCTTTCAGCTAGATCCGACTTTGCTCTTATGTCTCAGTTTGTGGTGAGAGGAATGGTATAGTATATCTGAAGCTCTGAATTCCCTTCTCTTTAAAATAAGTTTTTCTGCTTTTCTCATTTGTCAAGGGGAAATTAAGTTTTTTTTTCCCCTCAGGGTTTTATGACATAATAGGGACAGAAGCCGTCTGTGAAACAAATAATCATTTTCATAATGAAAAGCTCTGTAAAGGAAACGCTTCTTCTCAGCGTGTGTGTGTGTGTGTGTGTGTGTGTGAGAGAGAGAGAGAGAGAGAAAGACAGTTTGATAAAACCAACACACCTTAGGAAAGTCTGTTTTCAGTTATTGTTCTTAGACATGCTTACGGTGCCAGCGCACATGCAACGTGAAAGCTGTTTTAAAACATTCAGCAACAGCATTTAGATATAAAGTAAAACATTGCCATTTCCAGAATCTTGCTGAAAATATCAAAATATCTTTCATTCTATATATTCTTTTTTGTCACCGGATGGACCACTTACAAATATTTCTCCAGCCTATTTCAATGCAATGACTGAAAATATGTCAGAGAGTACAAACATGCCATTCCTCAGTAACACAGACTTAACAGGTGTCTCCAAAAACTCATAACCCAGAGTTATTGCAGAGGTCCATAGTTGATTTTTATAGTTTGTGTAAGTCCCTGACTCTTCACTGTTGCCGCAGTGTGTTTTTGGAGGGCACATATTTTGACCTGTGGCAGGTGGAGGTTACTTCCCTACAGCAGAGGGACTTTCAGACCACTGAGGTTCATTCAAAAGAGATGAGTGTGTGTTCTCGGAATGGTTTATCTCCCCAAGGACAACTGCCGCTCTTCTCTGGCCCATTACTGCAGGGGTGTTAACGAGGGAGACCAGTACTTCTGCCTGCGTCTCCACATAGTTAATGAGGTCGACCAGTGGATGTACTGGATGTCCTCTTTTCATGACCACACGCGATGCGTGTGTGGTTTACTGAGGATGCCGAGGCGCAACTCTGTGTAAACCGCAAACAGTTTTATAAACCACTCGCCAACTGTCTGCAGCAGAACTTACAGATCTCCATGTGATTTTTTATCAAACATGCAAAAAGAGACGCTGTCTGTAATTCACAATTTAAGTTTGTTTGTGTGGAAGTGTCTCAAAAACCACCAAACTGAACTCTGGCTTAAATATTTTTCTTAGATCGCGTTTAAACATCGAAATGCATTTTATTGTCCATCTTCTTTGTCTCCTGTCTCTCTCTCTCTGTCTCTCTCTCCCCACCTCCTCCTCTCTCTCCTGTGTGTCCCAGTACACTTGGTGCATTTTTTACCTCATTTCTGAAGACATGTTATTTAATTTAGCCTGGAAAGACCATCATAGCCCCCAACAGAGTGGGAATTTACCATCAAGAGGAACTAGATATCTCTCCAGGAGTGAATGTGTGTGTGTGCATAACAGAGATGTGAGTTTGTCTGTGTGTGTGTGTGTGTGCGTGCGCGTGCGCGTGCTCGTGTGCGTGTGTGTGCATGTGTGTGTGTACATGTGTCCACACATTTTTAGTGTACTGTGCAGTCATATCTAGATATGAATCGGTAAATTAACTCCATGGAAAAACATCCCAGTTTGGTCATTTAAAATGACACTCATGGTACATAATTACCCTGTCATATTTTCATATCTTATCAATTCCATGGTTTGACATGGCAACTGAAAACATTTTGCAGACTTTAGGTAGACACAGTCTTAACGTTTTATCAAAAATGCATTTGAATCTTACATCTTTGAATGATTTCTCTTTTATAAGGTTAAAAAGAGAAATGAGTCATTGTTAACCCCAGTCCAGAAGGTCTTCAATTTCATATGATACCTCTGTGCATTGTAGATTCGAGCAGCACACCGTGGTTCATTGGTAGCACTGCTAGTTTTCTTGCTGTTTGATGGGGTACTTTGTCTGTGTTGTGCAACAGGGTTGTTTTCCCCTGGACTGTTTTGTTGTTATGCGGGTGGTTTAGTGGTTGTGTAGCTGTGCCACTGGAGGTTGTTAACACTGTTATTCCTAACCCTGCTGAAGGCGGCTGGTCCTGTTCGCAGCCCTGAGGCCTCTGAGGAATCCCACGCCCATCACATGATCAGTCACATTAACTCCTGCCACCTGTGGAAAGGAACAAAATAACCCTGATCACACAGAGTTTCAAACTGTGAGGCGATAAGTCGGCTGACTTTGTGCTGATCAGTGGCATTTCCATTGGTGCGTTTGTGTGTGTGAGTGTGTGTGTGTGTCTGTTTGTTTGTGTGTATGTGTGTGTGTTGACGAATGCACAGTAGGCAGGACATGTGTGTGTGTGTGTGTGTGTGTGTGTAGTGACGAATGCACAGTAGGCAGGACATGTATGTGTGTGTGTTTGTGTGTGTGTGTGTGTGTGTGTGTGTATGGTGACGAATGCACAGTAGACAGGACATGAAAGGGCAGTGGTGCTCCAATGTGTTTATGAGTCAGCTTGCAGAAGAATGCCACAGTAGGCAAGTCTTAAAATATTAGGCAATATGGTGGCATTGAAACAGAGAGCCACATTCTGAATACTTTGCTCCTGGTACTGTGGAAAACACTGCAGCAAACTGACTGGATTTTCTGTGCTGCAGTGCGCTGGAATAGTCCAGTTACTGTTGGATTTTTTGGTAATTCTCTCTTCTATGATTATACTTGCTGACTGTTCACCAGGTTTTTACAGGGTTAACTTTTGAGTTTTTGACACCCTTTTTTTCGAAGCCCGTCCCTTGCAACTCTGACTACTTCCCCTGATTTGCACATGCACGCAGACACACGCGCGCGCACACCCACACACACATTCACACACGCTCACACGGGCATTTGTGTTTGACCTGTGGTGTGATACTGGCTCCGTGTGCAGCAGTATCTCATGGTCATTAAGGAGCTCTCTGCTGAGAAGGTAACGGCTAATGTAGCCTTATTGCGCTGTACTGCACACAGGGCTTGGATCCAAAAAACACTCACTCTTGCCCAACAAGCCTTGTCCAACCACAGCTGTATGATTACTGAAGAGTGAGCTCGGCCCTGCTCTGTCTGCTGCGTTGTGTGTTTGAATATCTACTGCTGTTTCTACACTTTACTTCATCTAGTACCTCAGACATTTGGTGAGACATTCGTGTTTAAGACAGTGTTTCTCAATCCTGCTCCTGGGCGAGCCTTGCTCTGCGCGTTTTCCATCTTTCCCTGCTCTACCTACCTGACTGAACTCGGTGGCACTTTTGATTGGCTGAGCAAACCTGATTTAATCAAGAGCATGTTAATCACACTAATCAGGTGTGTTCAGAGCAAGGCTATATAGAGGCACTGGTTTAAGAAGTGTTTGAGCTGTCCTGTTGATTGAACTTGGATTGAAATTTTGTGGATTGGGCCTACCCTGGCAAACTCATACATACGATGCCACATACCTATGAGTGTTGGTTTGTTAGGCTACTGTCTCAGAAAGTCTAGATTAGTGTGTTAATGAGGCCTGTTAGAGTAATGAAAGCACGTCCATGTGGATTGCCACACCCCTCCTCCACTGCCCCCAACTGGTGAGTAGGGGAACTGACCATGTCAACTGTGCTTCCTGCATTTGTACTTTGAACACGTGTGTAGTACACATTTATGGGGAGAGAGAGAGAGAGAGAGAGAGAGAGTGAGAGAGAGAGATCAGTGAGTGTGAAATTCTGACTGCTGAGTCAGTAGAAGTCTGGTCCAAACTTCGTCCTCTGCCCCCAGCTCTCCCTTCACTCTGTCAGAGTTCTAAGCATTCACACACTGCTGTATTAACCAGAATACCTTCACCATCTGTCCACTCTTCAGGACGCAATTTAAATGAAAAGATAGATATAGACAAAGTAAAGATGGAGAAGCCATTAGGAAAAAAAGGTTAAAAAAAATGAAAGAAAGAAAGAAACTTTGAATAAATAGGTTTTTAAATGTTTTAAACGGTTTGCAAGTTCAGTTCAATACAGTTTAATACAATATTACTGTCAATTTATCATGCCATGGCTTTAATAATATGCTAAAGCAGTAGTTTTTCAAAAAACATAATACATATGTGCGCACGCACACAAACAAACTTGAGAAGTTTGATAAGCAGCCAGCCCCTGTGCAGTGCACGGCCAGATGATGTCGGAGAGAGATTTGAGAAGGCTTATCTTTGGATATATAGAGGAGAAGGCCACAGCTGTGCTGAAATGATTTATATGTACAGAAATCCACTCATGCTCTCTCTCACCCTCTCTCTCTCTCTGTCTCTTTCTCTTTCTCTCACACACACACACACACACACACACACACTCAAACACACAGTTTTCACAAGTGACATGGCTTTCACAACAACAAGCATTCTACAACCTGTTTGCGCGTTAAGTATAATAAATGTGTCTTTTGTGCAAGTTTTATTTTTCAAATACCTTTAGGAAATCATGTCAGCAGACCACTCTCACAATTCTAGTTTGGACATTGAGACTTTAAGTATTGTTTCTCTCTCGACACACTTTCTTGGCTCGGTCGCGCTGTGAAGAATGGTTGTGGTCACTTATGAATCTTGAAAAATATTACCAGCTCACCCACCATGTCACAGTGGCTCAACAACGTGCTCACACCCAGAGCTCTCTCTCTAATACCATAGTGCTAGACCACTAGGAGCATAAACTGCTTCCCCTCTATAAAAGTGTGAACATTTTTGTTGTTCAAGCATATAGAGATGCCTCTCTAGTCAGTCAACAACATTTTTACCTGACAAAAATAATCTGAATAAATGATGTTGTGTTTTGCTTGACCATGATGTTAACGGCAATTCTGTGTGCTTGAAATGGTTAAAGCCTGTCAGCTCCCTGGAACATCATAAATAGATCTGATAAAAAATAGCGTTGTTTATTTTAAAAGGCGTTTTTGTGCAAGGTGATCATGAAGCGAAGTGATCAGTTTACGTCAATTTGGAACGAGCGTCGTGTTCTTCACGCTTTTTTGAGGAGCATAATGAGTGCCTCCAGAATTGTACCCTCTCTTAAATCTGTGAAGCAGCTATCAGCATTTCGGTGGCTGTATTTGACTCCCCTCTCCTAATGCTGAGCACAAGTTAAAAATAGCTTGATCCTAGGAGCCATCATGGCTCAGCATGGTCGCAGTTGCCTGGGTTTGAGTTATGCAGCAGCTTATAGTTTTAAGTTAATACAAAGTGTACAGTGGCAAGTCCTGAAGTTGACACTCTGCACTTTTCTATTAGCTCTTCATCTTCTCAGAGAGGAAAGAGGAATGGAAGGCAGAGGGAGAGAGAGAGAGAGAGGGGGGGGGGGGGGGTGCAGGAGTGTGATGCGGTTAGCAGATGCATGTGCGTTATTACGGAGTGGGGAATTGGACATTCTCCATATACTATACTATAAATATCCCCCTGACGTTTATTACACTCACAAGGCTTCAGGTGCTAAAACACTTGGATACTAGTCCATTTTTTGCTTTTTTTTTTTCTTCTCTGTCTCAGTCCACCATAGATATTCCCATTGAAACAAGTCCATCTTTGCTTAATTTTCATCAAGTTACTAATTTAACGTACTAAACTGGTGGAAACAGAAAAGATGAAATGGGTATTGTGATGGCTTGGGGTGTACAAACAGGGAAAGGGTTGGTGGATGGTGGAGTAGACAGAGTCTGAGGACAGCACCCTCTTTGTGCTGGTGACAGTCCAGGGACGCGACGGTTTGGAACCTAGGCCTGCTCAGGTCTCGTGCTTGTTATATGAAAATTTAAAAATATCATATTTCACACCCCTGTGGCGTCAAAACTCATAAACTTTATCCATTTAACGTCTCTTAGCATCTTAAAGCTAATTCCTGGGTTATAATTAAGCCATGCAGCGTAAGCTTTTTATTATGACTTCAAAACACAGAGCCTCATGTTTTTATAAGATTTTCATGTATTTATTTTGTTCTATTTTTTTGTTTGTTTGTTTAAATTTACATTATTGGTGTTTGTTTATTTGAGTTTTCTTAAGGGTATTTTTGCCAAAGTAGAGTATCTGAAGAGATAGTGTGAACATAGAAACCAAGTGGGGATTGTCAGTAATTAGCTTGTGTTGTTGCATTCATCATAATTTCTCCTGTATGAAATTTCTCGGAATAGCCCAACTTCAGTTTTGTATGCATTTACAAATGCCAAAATTTAACACGGCCAGTTATAACGGTTCGGGTTATAGAGCATATTTGGGGTAGGACTGGTTCAAACAGAGGCCTTTTGTTTTGGTTTTTTTTTTCTTAGGCTGTGTTTTCAGGTGGGCTAACGACGCTGAACAGGTGGTTCACACGTGTCTAGTCTCTCTCAAACACACATTTTTCAAACGGAGTCCAAGCAGGACATCTCTTTCATCAGGTGATTTTTTATAACTCACCGCATTTTTTTTGGCAGAAGGGGGAATTTGGGATTTTGTAGGGCACGCTACAAAATCCCATTCTTTTATCCCCCTCTCATCATTTTATCCCCAACCCTTCGCCAATGTGCAGTGTCAGGACGGCGGCCTGTCAGGATAGATTTTGTATGTGTGTACATTACGTACTGCCGAAGGGGTCTCTGTCTTGTAGAGGAGAGCTAAAAAATGATTGGAGAGGTGAAAATTATATCAACAAAGCGACAGAATAAAATGGGGCGGGACCACACGGAACCTGCACGTAAGTTATGCTTTCTCGGACTCTCTAGGGAACCTTTGCTAATACAGCCAGGTAATTCAGACCATCTGTGCAGAACTCTGGCAGAAATGAAGAGGAGTGGTGAATCAAGATCTGCAATCTGTCTTTGTAGTGAAAAAAAAAAGTATATATATATATATATATATATATATATATATATATATATATACACATACATACATACATATATATATATATATACTTTTTTTTTCTGTGGAAAATTGGGAATTGGTTTCCTGCTTACCATATCTTGTTCGATAAATAAACATGAGCGTACTATGATTTTGAGCCTTTTCATTTTTCACATAGAACATTTGTAGTAGAATACACTGTGCTCCTGGTGGGAGTCCATTGTGAAACTGGTGATGAAAACAAAGTTAGAGTTAATGATAATAATCATATAGTCAGTGATATTAAAAATAATGATTTATCAGAGTTGTATACCTGTTATTTACAGTAAATTGATTTCAAGTCAACAGTTTGCTAAATTTCCAATTTTCAGTTTGGTAAATTGTTCTAAAAATAATACAATTTACATTAATTATAATAAAGCAACATTCTTTTGTCATCCTTAGAGGAAAAAAAAAGCAACCAAGTTGACATTTCTGGTGCATTTTTCTAGAAGTAAGCACTCAGTACTTCATGAAAAGATGGCTTGTTTGATTAGGTTTTCTGATGGTTGGGTGATGTTTTTAGTTTCTTTGAAAAAGAACATGCACCTATGTGAATGTTAGAGAGGAATTTTAGATGATTGATTTACAGATGACTCTGTGAAATGACTAGAGTAATGTCTTTCGTGTAAGCCTTACAACCTGAAAATGAGTGAAGTAATTTGGTTGGACATCTAATAGCATGTATAGTGTCACAGAAATGTGTATACATAGTATTTTTACATTTACTATGTATAGACATGTTGCTGTTGGATGATTTCATATGCTGCAAGTAGTTCCACAGATTCCCTCATTGGTTACCATGTGATGAAATAGCAGTGCAGAAGTGTTTGTTGTTTCTAAGTGTACTTGTATTAGGAGAATATGTCAGCACTGTGGGGAACACATGCTCTGTCACTTTTCCATTCATTGTTCAATTTGCAATGTTGTTCCATTGCTTGAGCATGTAAGATTCCTCTGAATGTTCCTTTACCTGTTCATCCTTTAATACAATGGCTGTTGGTGTGTGAAGGGTTACCAGACCTGTGCAGTCCATGCATCACTGATGAGCCTGGTAATGCTACTGTTTTGGAGGTGTGGAATGGAGAAGTATGACCTCTCACCCCAGCATAGACTAGATATTACCTTTTCTACTTAAAGAGCCCACCTCAACAGCTTATTCACCTGAATACACGGCACTTACAGCACCGCTGTGAAGCAGCTCCAGACAAAGCTGGCAGTAGATCCTTTCTGTCATTTGTGTAGTACTGATGTGAGAGGGTCCATTTAACATATGTTTTAGGAATTACTCACTGCATGCTCCTTGCTTCTCCTTTAGCTACAAAGAAGTCATGCATGAGTTTTACCTAATCTCCCATGACCACGGATCTAATCTAAAATTTATCGCTTCTCAAGACATCAGCTCTACTGAGGTTCCATGAATCTGCCTAAAGGCTGAAGGTACACTGATTAGCTGAAACCAGAGGTGGTATAATATGAACCTGTCAAAAGGTGTTTACCCAGAAGTTGGCCTTGTACGTGCATCCAATCCACATGCCCCTCTCTGTTCCTGCACTCCACCTGAGGGGAGCCTGTGGTTTAGGACTGCACAGACTCAGGCTGGAGATATGTCTGTTGCTGGAGAGGTTTGTTGGACGGTGCAGAACTGAACGGGACAGGAGTGACAGAGGTAGCTTGAATTCTAGAAGCTGAGTAGCGCATCCAGAATGTAACAGACACCTCACGGCCATGAGGCTTCGATGCACATCTCCGATACGATCTTGCTGGCAAAGCTGACGGCTGGAAATAAACAAGTGCCCAGAGAAGTTTCTCACTTATGTCACAGACGTCAAAAATATGAGACTGAAGTTATATTAATAGAGTGGATCTTTCTGTTTGTTCAGTTAGGCTGCATATTCTGCTTGAATCAGGTCAACATTACGGTCAGGTTACAAGCAGAGGGAGGAGTCAAAGTGCAGGGGCGGTGCCTTCTTAAATATGAATATTTGTGCGCATGTGTGTCAGAGTTTGTGTAGCTGTCTCTTCCAAAATGTATTTACATCTGAAACTCAAGGTCATGGCTAATGCTTTTCTCTTTCTGGCTATATCCCAGTGGGTTGGGTATAGATGATCCCGGTTGTATTTCATGTGTCACAGATTTAAAATGGGAAAAGGAGCTGGTTGTCACTGGGCACAGGATCCTTGGCTGACACAGCTGCTGGCTGCCTACAAAACAACACATGAAAGCAGACAAGATGTTGGCCAGCCCATCCAAAGTTCCTACTTCATCAGATAGAAGTGTGATTAACTTTTAGCTGCACCACTCCTTTTTAGCGCCACATTTTAAGGATCATGAACTTTTATAGTGTGACAGAACTTGATTTCAGCACTCTGGATGCTCTGTACATGACCCTGTGCTTCCGCTTCACTTTAGGATTCTGAATAGGAAGAGGGTCTAAGAAGAAGTTGTCTTTGACTTCAGAGATCTACATAAAGCAAAATGACAGGATGAACAAAGAGTGATGGGCAGACCAAAGAAGAAAACAGAGAGAGAGAAAGGAAGCAGCATTTAAAAGGCAAAAGGAACCAGAAACAGGTAATAATTTTAAATGTTTATCAAGGGAGTCAAACGTAATGATTTGAGCAGATCCAACTTTCCCTGTACTAACTCCCTTCTCCCGCTCTACCCACCCCCCACCCCCCCATTGGGATATGTACACATGCTACACACCACCATTCCCCATTTTTTGCCCTCCCAGTTCTGTCCCAAGTCACTCTTGCCTCTCTCTGTGATGGGTGATGATGTCAGCCCCAGTATTTCACAGCCAGACGCGGGCGATGACACCGACAATTTGGCCTGTGAGTTCTCTCTAGCCTCGGACATGGTGTTACGATTACACGCTTCAGTGCAGCGCCTACATGCCAGGGACAGGGGGGAAAACCTTTTAAAATAACTTTTATAGAGTACAGCTCTATCCTTCTCTCTCCTCATAAAAAAAAAAAAAAAAAAAAAAAAAAAAACACGGAGGCTGATAGATTTTCAGAGGTTTGAGATGAGGCCAGAGGGGTCACATCAAATTTTTGAAAAGTGCCCAGTGTATGCTGATGACAAACAAGAAAGAAGAGCTGCGATCATCTTTTGGTGTTGGGGTGTTGGTTTGGGCTGTGTGCACAGGGCGGGCTGCAGTTTTTTATTCTTTACTGCTAGTTTAGGTTTCATGGTCTCAGCAGGTGAAAACCTGAGCAGGTTTATAATCATAGAGGGAGTTGGTGTTGAGTTTGAGCCAAAGACTTGGGCCTGTGTTCTGTGCTGAGGAGGTTGAGAAAAATAGACAAAGAGGGTGGAGATTTATCCCTCCCCTCGACTGCATTGTCGGAATCACACAGAAAACTCACTATTATACACATGGTAATTTTACGTGATGTGATTTGTATGACAAAATCTACCTTTGCCAGATAATATAAAACTGTCAATGGTAGTTAGAGTTTGTTTTTCGGACAGACTCGGTATTATACAGACAGTAGACCCTGCCCATCTGGCTTTACTTTTTAAATGGAACTACTGGAGACCTCCCTGCTAGCAAGGTAACAGGGCCAGACAGCTCATATTTGACCCTTGCCTTAGACGAGGCAGTGCTTTTCTGTAGCAACTAAAGGGTCACTCATGTGACTTTGAGATGACCTTGGCTGTCACCGGCTTGTAAATTCACAGACCAGAACTGACTGTTCGATGAGTTTGGTGTTTGTGCTTGTTCAGGGACGTTTTGGTCATTACGTGTTGACTACGTAGGCTTTAACACATGGACATAATTGTGTTTTGCTATTGTGACAATTAATTCGTCATTATAATTGTCGTAAACCTCCTGACTGAATGGTTGGATCAGTTGCAATGTTTCCCGCTGCTCTCATCAGACTTGTGATGTACTGTAATCAGACATGTCCGGTATGGACTTTGCAGATTACCGGTCACACTCGGATCATTTACTCATGATTGATCTGTTTCCTTGACGATAGAGGAAATGCTTCCGTGAGACGTATAATTCTCCTCCTCTCTGTTGCTGTTTCTCACCTCTACTCATCACTCTGGATAGAGGATTAATATGCTGATAGACAACAGCTCCCTGGCCAGATCGCCCTTTTCATCACCTCTTTCCACACTCTCTCACTCTCTGTATCTCCCTCTTTTTCTGTCTGTCTCTCTTTCTCTCACCATTCCGTAAATGCGGGGTAGCATTCTCTGTCTTCAGGGTACCTCAAGGTACCTCTTAAACTGATGCATTATACATATGCTATCCACTGGATGTGGCGTTTAGTATTTGTATAGAGCTGAGACTACATCTCTTTGATATACCACGGTTTTCAGTTTAAAGGCCCAGCGCACTGTAGTTTTCCACGACCTTTGTTTTTTTTTTTGGAGTTCATTTTCTGTCCTTAAAGCACATCACATTACATCACATTGTAAAGTAGGCCTATAGCATGCTATTATCTATTACTTTTCAGCTTAGTTCCTGTTACGCAAGATATGACTCAAACAACTCTCACGTTTTTGCACAGGGAAAATTGAATTACAATGTGTACGATGTCCTGTATAAATCTTCATGCAATAGTAAAACATGACCCATTGACACATTACATTATGCTAACACATCTGTGTTCCCACGCTGTACATTTTAAAGATCAGGAGGCACAGAGATAGTTGATATGATTCCACTGACCGTAATAGCTGTAGTAATTCTTACAGCAAACTGCAGATAGCCTGTAAATGTATTGGTATGGACAGGTCATGAACGTTCATGACTCTTCTAGTAAAACGGTCATGTGACATTAAAGTGGTGGAGACACCAAAGCAGCACCATAAAAAGGGGGGGGGGGGGCACCTGAGGAAACGGGCCTTGGAGCCGGACCATTGTCTTGGCCTACAGAAGTGAGAGTGAGGTGGAGGGAGGGGGGGGGGTTGGGGCCGATGGATGGATATATCTCTTAAACCTGTTCTGCAGGGAGCACTTTGCGCTGATGTGATATATGAGGCTCTTTTTCCCTGTCCATACCAGCTCTGTAGGAGGCAGTTTCATCTCCCTCTGCAGGGGAGCTCAGATTTATGAGCCTGAAACGGTATGCCTGTGTATAAGCTTTTCAGCCATGGCTTAGGAGTCGATTAGCATCAGCGAGCTTTATAGAAAGTGGGGAGTCACTTACACGATGTAGGGCGTTGTTCCAGAAGCGGGAAAGCCCGCCCCTCCTCT